>NC_044033.1:323231850-323588141 GCF_901765095.1 Microcaecilia unicolor
GCTGACTCCGTCCTGACTCTGCCCTTGACCACTCATTGACTAGCTGGTTTCGGCTTAGTCAATCAGTGCTGATATTCAGCTGCACTGTCTGGTTAAGTGGATATCAGTGGATAGCCCCACACAGGTGATACTACCAGGCAGGAGCCTCTTCTGCCAGTTAAATCGCTTTCAATACTGACCCCTATGTTATTATACTGTCACTGAGGTAACCAGTCATTTTTTGAAGTAGTTTCATATTGAATAGCAGTCAGCATCTCTATTCAGTACTCTCTACAGTAGTAACAAGATGTAAGAAGTTGACTCACACATGCAGAGCCTTGAATATCACCTCTCCTCACACCTCTCAAGATGCACAACTGCAGCCATCAGGAGCTCGTCTTACCCTGCCCAAAGCAGTTTTGTCCGATTTGTGATTCGAATCAATTTGCCACCTTCCCCTAGTGATCTGCCCCCTCTACTCCGGCACCTTTCCCCATGGTGCCCCTCTCTCCCATGCCTTGAAAGCATTTGGAATACAGTCTCAGAGGTGGCGCCATGGCGGATGCGGTTAGGTGACGGGTAGCACTCTGAGATCCCACCACTCTGTACTTGGATACAAGTGGGAGGCAGTGTGTGTGTGGGGGGGGGTAGGCTCCTATTGTGGACGCTGTCAAGGCTTGCCCTGAGGTTTGGAGGCACAAAAGTATTCTCTCATTTCATATCCAACTGTCTATGGGGAAAATGCTGGGCAAATAATATCCTTAATGAGAAACAGTCTTTGAAGAGATAGCCTTAAAATATCCCCAGCTAATTAAACTGACATATCTAATAGATCTTATGTGGCACCTTGTCTCGATAATTAAAACTATACGTTGGCCACGGGTATCTTTTTATTAGCTCAGTTATTTAAAATGTTCCTCTTCCAATATATACTGTGGTTCTGCTGGTAAGGTTAAGGGAGAGGCAAATAATAAACTATTTGTTGTGCTGCTTATTATATTTTTTATAGTTCATTTTGATATACTGCCTGTCGGCAAATATCCAGGCAGTTTCCAATATTTATGCTGCACAGTTCTATCTCACCAGTCATAAGAATAAGTGCTTGGTGATCAGTTTTGTGCAATAATTTGTAATTTCTTGTGCTGATATTTTATGGGGTAAATGTTCATAGAAGACCATGTAAAATATATAAAAATGAAACAAAATGTCAATGTGGCATGTAAGGCAGATTTAATGTAGATGCACGCATATTTAGTGCAAAGATATTTAAATATTAAATTCTACAGTGAAACAATGCGACAAGGCAGTGGCTGTAGCTAGAAGGACGCTAGGCTGCATAGAGAGAGGCATACTGTATATAGTAGAAGAAAGATGTTAATGCCTCTGTACAAGTCGTTGGTGAGGCAATGGCTTGCGGTAGTATAGGCGCGGGTTTGGGGCGAGCACCGATCCATTTTACAGCGCGTCTGTAAAAAAGACCTCTTTTTTTTTGCCGAAAATGGACGTGCGGCAAAATCAAAATTGTGAATTCACATAAATATAACACACCCAGGGCCCTGTTTACTAAGCAGCGTTAGCGTTTTTAGCATGTGCTAAAAATTAGTGAGTGCTAACGCTATAGAAGTACTGGGATTCTTGAAAGGGGAAGGATCCTACCTACCTACCTAGAGTTCTGAAAGGGAGAGAGAGACTGAGAAGAGATGCAAAACTCAAACTACAATCCTGTAGAACAGAGGTTAAAGATTTTGAAAAGAGTACTGAAGGGGGAACAAACCCTCTGAGGACCAAGCTGTGTTTGCCATTATACTTGCACTTAAGACATTGGGCCCCTTTTATAAAGATGTACTAGTGTTTTTAGCGCCTGGTAAAACCAGAAGCGGAGCCAGGTTGACGGCACGGGGGGAGCGAAAGTGGCGCGAGAGCCACCTTCCGCTGGCGCCAGCGCACAGTTTCAATGAAACACAACGAGAAAAAAATAGGAGCCGAGAGAACTCCGATTGGGGGAGAGGCCGCTCCCCTGGTGCCCCACCTAGCTACGCCACTGGGTAAAACTTAGAACATGCAAATTGGTAAGATAACCATAGGAACATAATGTGTGTCTTAGCATTTTGTGCATGCTAAAAACGTTAGCGTGCCTTTGTAAAAGACCACCTTTATTTGTAGTGCCTTGTGTCAAGCAACCATTGACTTGAAGACATCCTGCTGGGGACAGCAAAGATGGAGGAGAGAATCTGACTAAAGGACAAACTCCCTGCCAAAAGAAAGCACCCCTATCCGTGACAGTGCGCTGTAATGCCAGCATGGTAACAGCTATTTCAGCAGTGCACTAACTGTTTCTGTACAATAATTCACATCCTAACAGCTTACGTGCTGTAGTACACAGGACCTTAAGAATAAATCTAGAATAACTAGGCTATTACATCCTTAAACTTTGAGAAATTTAAACTTGGATAATGAAGACTCCATCAAAACATTTTTATCACCGAATATGAAACACCTCCAGATTTAAATGTCAGCAATCCCTGGTGTTCTACATGAAATTATGTCTGAGTCACTGCTTAATTAAAAGTGCCTCCTTGCTTCCTAACTGTCCTTTCCCCTTCCACTGTAGAAAACTGTGATACTGCAGGTCACTGTTCACCAAGATAATGAACATTGTACTAAGGTTTCCTTCACTTCAAAGCATCAAAACCACCAGGTTCACAGGATAAACACTAAAACTCCTCTTTCCTTCCTCAGCTCTCTTAAAAATGAGAGCAGAAATCAGTACTTGCTGCTGTGATGTTAATGAATGTAAATGAATCCCTGCCAAGTCTGTGGCAGATGTAGTCTGTTTGAAATTTGGCTGAGATCCTGCTCCAAAGATTTCCCTGTGAAATATAATTATCTTCCCGAAAAGGATTGCATGCCACACTGAATGCAATCTCCAAAAATGTCCGATTAAGGTTTCCACAGATAAGTGGACATGTTAATTTATTTCATTTAGATTTAGTTCACATCTTTTCAGTAGTAGCTCAAAGTAAGTTACATTCAGGTAAACTCGGTATTTCCCTGTCCCCAAAGGCAGGGGTGTAGCCAGACCTCATGGTGGGAGGGGGCCAGAGCCCGAGGTTGGGGGCACATTTTGAGTGCTGCCCCGCTGTCCCCCCCCCCCACTGCCATGCCTCACCTCCTCACTCCCCCCCACTGCCTCGCCTCGCCCTCCCCACCGTCTCGCCTCGCCCCCCTCACACATACCTTTGAGCGTCAGCGTGCACAGGAGTAGCAAGAAGAAAGAAGAGCAGGGGGCAGGCAGCGAACACTGCTGCACTGGAGACCGCGCTGAAGAAGGCTTCGGCTGGCGGGGGTTGGGGGCCCCAGTTAGCCAAACCAGGGGCCCAAAAGAAATTTGCGGGGGCCCAGGCCCCCGTGGCCCCCTGTAGCTATGCCCCTGCCCAAAGGGCTCAAGTCTGAACCTGAGGCAATGGAGGGTTAAGTGACTTGCCCAAGATCACAAGGAGCTGTAACCACTAAGCTACTCCTTCACACTAATACAGTTCAATACATAATGAGAAAGGACTAACTGAAAATTATTTTTAAAAATTAATTTCAGAGCTGTACCAAATAGCATATTTTACTATTCAGCTGAATATGAATAACTGGCATTAAGCTTTAACATAACAAACAATAAAAGAAGTAATGTGAAAGAGATCAAGGGGAAGATTCTATATATGGTGCCTAGAAAATTCACGTGGAAATTATTTTCGCCTAGGCGTATTCTATAAGATCTAGGAATGGTATACAGAATACGCTTAGTTGATATCCCAGTGCCTAAAATTACGCACATCCATTTACACCAATGAAAATGAAGCGTAAATCCCTGTGTGTAGATTACACAGACTGGGCCATATTCTATAAGACCGCACCTTTGGGAACGTCCATAAAATGCCCATTTCCCCGCTCACAGCCATGCCCCTTTTGAACTGCACACTTTAGAATTTAGATGCAGTTCATTACAGCATACGCTTAGTGAGTTATGCAACTAATTGTTGCCAATTAGTGCTCATTATTGCTTGTTAAGTACTGTTAATAACACTGATTGGATTGTTAAGCCAATAAAGTTATGCGCATTGTTATGGAATACGTTTAGATTTAGCCATGATATATAGAATCCAGCAGCAAGTGTTTATTTCAGTACAATTTAGTACAGTAGAGCCCAGGATTATTCGTATTCAAATTTAAATCACTATTCGGCCGATTAAAAATAATGTATTGGGGGCACTATTTGGGGCCGAATCGAAAAAAAATATTCGATACAGTCCTAATTAATTTATCTTACAACAAACATAGAAGAATTCAAGCCCTACATCAACAAACTGTTTAGGTGATAAATAACCAGGTTTTGTTTCACTAGCAACTTCTTCCTTTGCTTTTGGGCTTCTAGTTCAACTGGAACCTACGACACTATCAACCTTTATTTAGGTTACCGGGGATTTCCTCCTTTTATACCACCCTGTCTAATACAGGATTTGCTACATTTTCAAAGAAAGGTAAATGCTCAACTCTTAGGGAAACAATCCGTGATAGGGGGAGGAGGAATGAGGGACTGAAGCTGATATGGAGTACTGTGGGTAGTGCTATGATCATCAATTCATTATTTTATTTAGTTTTTATACATTGTAAGTGATGTTTAGTTTAGTAGTTTAGTTATGGACCTTTATTCTTGCATATTTTATTGTTACTCACCTTGAGCAGTACCCAGTGTGTTATCAAATCACATCAAGAAAGTACCATGGAAATTGGCTTAGAAAAGTTTTAAAAGCCCAGAATAATTTATTTTAAGTTATCCTTAGGGAAAAGCCATGGAGGACTGGGTATTCCAGACAGAATGCTATGCTATGCTAATTGAGTCTTATATCCCACAAAATCTTTTAGACTATAGGTTCAGGGTGGGTTACAATCAGACACAAAATTACAAAATAATAAACATACACCGCATACTGCATATTAATAACATAATCTAATTTAAAACATTCTTTTAAAAACATTTCTTCAATCATTTCCTGAAGATACTATAAGGAGGACTCAGGCGGATATACAGGAGTAATATATTCCAATGCTCAACTGCAAAATAATATGACCCTGAATAAATTCTTTTATATCTAGTACCCTTGACTGATGGAAAAGTTAACATCAGATATTCTTGACTTTGAGTTCTAGATTGATTGCCTAACAGATTAATCAAGGAAGGAAAATTATCAGGAATATCACCCATATAGCGTTTTGAAAAGCAGACAACAGATTTTAAATTTGACCTCTGTCTCCATTGGTAGCATCACGGAGGTAATTCTATAAATTGGCACCTAAAGTTAGGCTTGCATCCACGCTAACTTACACTAGTATTATATAATGGTATCTTGGTGAATCGATGCTGTTAAAGAATTTATTTATTTATTTATTTATTTACTTATTTGACACATTTATATCCCACATTTTCCCACTTAGTTGCAGGCTCAATGTGGCTTACACAATACCGTAGAGGTAGGCTCCGGTTCAATAATACAAATACATAGTATAGTAGTAAGCATGTAAGATACATAAGTATAGAGCAACAAAGAAATAATGGCTTAGTACCATTGATTGTATTTGGTTGCGAAATACGTCTCGTTGGAAGAAATGTTTTATACGTTTAAGTTTCCACATTGAGTGGAACATTTTCTTTGTAGTGGAATTTACTTGACTTTCAAGTGTCAGATTGCGGTCAATTATGATGCCAAGCAGTTTGAAGCTATCCGAGATTGGGAGAGAGTGGTTTGGGATATTTAAGGTTGAAGGTTTATACTCATTGTGTTGAGATGAAAGGATAAGACAATGAGTCTTTTCAGAATTTAGTTTCAGTTGGAATGAGTTTGCCCAAGCATCCATTGTGTTCAAACCGATCATAATTGTATTGGTGATTTCTGTCAAATCGTGTCTGAAAGGTGAAAGGTATATAAATTGTAATATCATCAGCATAAATAAATGGGTTAAGGCCTAAATTGGATAAGGACTTGGCCAGTGGAATCATCATTATGTTGAAGAGTGTTGGTGATAGTGGTGAACCCTGCGGGACTCCGCAAACTGCTTTCCAGGAAGATGATATGTTTGAATTTGATTTTACTTGGTATGATCTAGAGGAGAAGGAACCTTTAATCCATCTGAGTATATTTCCGCCAATCCCATAGTAATCAAGGAGATTTAGTAAAATGTCATGGTTGACCATGTCAAATGCGCTAGACATGTCAAATTGGAGGAAAAGTATGTTGGTGCCCGGCACTTGGTATCAGTGTGCCTAAATAGAGGTGCAAATATATAGAACTGCCTCCTTAATGGGGCAGCTCTTATGAAGTAAAAAAATGAGACACACACATAGGGCCCTATGTACATTCATCTAAGGACTTGCAAGACCGTGACAAGTCATATACTTTGCAAGACCGTGACAAGCCATATACTTTCTTCAGTATATTACACAGTAAAATGCAGCAGAAGCTGCAGGTGGAAACTAACTGGTGTTGGTGGTACCCATACTGAACAGCCTGGAGATGGTGGAGGCGTGTGGAGCATATCTACATATCATATATCCCACTTTATCACATGACCGCAGAATCCAGCCTCCTCCCAAGTCAAAATGATAACTTTAAAATTTGAGAAAGGCAAGGTTGTAGATATAAACAGTGGAATCTATCCAACAAGCATCTAATATCCCACCTACAAATCATATATTATGGGTCACGTTAAAAAGGAAAGGAGGGAATAATCTAAAATTTAAGGACTTGGATAAAGAATTTAATTGAATACCACCAAGGCTAAATAAAATATCAAGATGACGATTAGAAAGGTTAAAGACTACACTTATTCAGCATCCTTAGCAGATAGGTGATCCGACGACCACACATGAAGTAAATATGGAAAAACGTGTGCCGATGGGCCAGATTCAGTAAATGGCACTGGGAAAAATCCATGCCAAATGCTATTCTGTAAAGACGTTCCAGGCTGAGTGCCCTTCATAGAATAGTGCCTAGCTCAAATTCCCGTGCCCGAGGATTTACACCCAATGAAACCTGGTATAAATCCTGCTGCGCAAGTTGACCATGTAACCTCAGTATTCTATAACACACTGCCTAAAATTTGGGAACACTCCTGGCTCCCCATGCCCCTTCCTTGGCCATGCCCCCTTTTGAGCAAGCAGTTTTACAGAACAGCACAAGCAGATGCATATGCAAATCAAAATTAGTGCCAATTATTAATAATTGTTACACACACAAATTAGTGAGGTAACAAGGTTATCATCTACCCTGCACCCTCAAATTTGGGTACCCAACTTTGGGCAACCTATACAGAATCTGGGAAAGCATGTATAAAATGTTCACAAATAGTAGTTTATAAGAGACGCAATCCCTTAATT
Organism: Microcaecilia unicolor; assembly: GCF_901765095.1. Taxonomy (NCBI): domain Eukaryota; kingdom Metazoa; phylum Chordata; class Amphibia; order Gymnophiona; family Siphonopidae; genus Microcaecilia; species Microcaecilia unicolor. Next base: position 323,239,253 of record NC_044033.1, read on the forward strand.
TTCCTATCGTACATTATCAGCAGAAATTCTAGTTAGGAAATAATTTAAAGAAGTCCTTTGTCTTCCTAACTCTGATCGGATTTCCTTAGTTAAGTATTCTATTTCTAAGAAGCAGCTTCAGGAAGGCAACCGTCAGGATGACCTGGAGGAAGATGAGCCTTCAGTAAGCGCCTTGGCATTCTTGGAAGATTCCACCGATACAATCTTTGCCCGATCAACTTTCTTGGTTACCTTCTTGAATGAATCTGATAAATCAGTAATATTAAGATCTTGTTTTAAGAAGAAGTTTATGTTGTTCAGGTCTTTCCAGATGTGTCAAGCAGGGGTGTAGCTACGGGTGGACCTAGGTGGGCTCAGGCCCACCCAATAACAGTTCAGGCCCACCCAGTTTCTCTTGATGCTCCAATCGGGATTCGGCATAGTCTTGGTTCCAGTCCAAGCAGCATGCAGCTCTCAGTTCTATACTTTTAAATGTTTGTTATAAAGCAATGTTTCAAGGATATATGCCATTACTGTTATATTGCAGGATCCTGTCATGAGATGTTTTCCATTACTGCAGACATAAGTCTGGTCAAGTTTAAGATATGGGATAATGTAACTGGTTGGTTTTTCCATTATGTATGTATGTGGTTTATATTGATGCAGACTTCTTACAAATCCATCATCAAGTGCATTCTAAGGCATTATTTTGTAGTGTCCCAAGAAACACTACTCATATTTATTTTATTTATTGCATTTGTATCCCACATTTTCCCACCTCTTTGAAGGCTCAATGTGGCTTACAATACATCATGAATGGTGAAGATGTATAAGAAATAAACACTTAGTATTACATAGGATTTTGGGTAAAATGATAATGATACAGCATGATATTAGTATAACAAGCAAATATTATGCACAGTGCCCACCCATATTAGTTCTGGGCCCACCCAAAATGTTGGGTCTGGCTACGCCACTGGTTTCATGTAACACTTAAGTTCAAAGGACAGCCTTTTTGGCTTTGAAAACCAGGGTGTTGACTTTGGGAGCCACCTTTTTTTTTTTTTTTTTTGCTTCCCCTTTAAATGTTTAGTTACTTTTCAGGAGAAGCAACACATTTTCTTTGAATCAATTCAGCTAGAAAAGTTTCTGCCAGAACATGAGAAACGATTGTGCTGGATAGTGATTTTGGAGTTCAAAGTAATATTGAGCCCAGATTTGGTAAGAAGTTATTTTCTTTGAAAACTTTTCTAGTTCTGCTACTTTAGCAGCTTAAGGGGCCCTTTTACTAAAGCGCTTAGAAGCCTACGTGCGTCCAACGCATGTCAATCTGGAACTACCACCCAGCTACCGCATGCCCCAGGTGGTAATTCCATTTTTTATACGCATCCGATATGCGCATCCAAAAATATTTTTTATTTTCTACTGCGTGACGCTAAAAAGGAGGTAATTGGCAGTATACGCACGCTGATGATTACTGCCCAGTTAATATGTGAGACCTTATGGCTAAGTCAATGGGTGGCAGTAAGGTCTCAGGCCCAAAATGGAAGCGCGTCAATTTTTATTTGGCTGCACGTCCATTTTTGTCCCCCTCCCCCCAAAAAAGGCCTTTTTTGCAGGCACGCTGAAAAATGGACCTGCCTGTGTCCAATACACGTATCTACAACAGCACAGGCCATTTTTCAGTGCACCTTAATAAAAGGACCCCTAAGGTTTTTTTGTTGTTTTTTTTTTTAAGGTGGTTCTTCTCTCATGACTTGGGCCAATTGAGAGTTGTTCACTACTTTATGCTATTATTTTTCCTTTTATTATACAATGGTACTTATTTTTGCTCCCTTTGCCTTTGTTATTATTGAGAAATGTATAATTTGTAAAAGCAAATTTAAAAAAAAAAAGAGATGCATTACAAAATCGTATAAACAGCATATAACAAAATAAAAGGAGCTGAGGCTGACTGAAGTTGTGGAGTTCTGAAAAGTGCATGGAATGCAAAACAGCCTCTCTGTTAAATTGCAAAATTTGTGGACTAAAGCGCTGTCCACTGTTGAAGAGATAATTATGTTGCAAGTGAACTGGACATATGGGACACTTCTACTAGGTGATGTTGGAATATCAGAAGAACAGAATGAGCAGAAAGCATATAAAAGTGACCCTATTAATCAAAAAAGTGATTTTACAATCTTGGGTACCGGAAGACGCGCCATTGGTACAGGGCTGGAAGCAGCTCGTCCATGAAATAGCTTTTTCTGAATTGCACACTAATACAGGGGAATAAAACAGAGAGAATCAAATCCAAGCAGCCATGGCAGGCCTAGAAAAAGCAATTCCCGAAGAAGCAGAAAGGTCAGAATTCTCAAAGGTCCAATTTACAGAACTGACAGATGGATGTCAGAGTGAGAATGATTCTTCGTGCCTGTTTCTGAGGGGGGGGGCGGTACAACAGAAAAATAAGACATGGGAAAGATGCCTTGCTTAACAAGTGTCTTTTTTTTTTTTTTTTAATAACATTAAATAATGAAATAAATATCCAGCTATTCCTGTAGCAGTCACTGGGCTAAGAAACAGACTCTAATTTTCTCTCCTGAAGTCAGCACTCAGGAACTCGCATGAAGGTATCCTGAGTGGAGTTGGGTCTTCTCTAGTTCGGTGATTCTGAAAGCTGTCCTGGGGACCACCAGCCAGTTGGGTTTTCAGGATATCCCCAATGAATGTGCATGAGACAGATTTGCATAGAATAGAGCTGACAGGCATGCAAATCTATCTCATGCACATTCATTGGGGATATCCTGAAAACCCAACTGGTGGTCCCAGGGCCGTGCTGATGCAGTAAGCGAGGTAAACGCCGCAGGGGGGCGCTAGGGCGCCACTGCCCTGCCGTCCGTCTGCTCACTTGCAAAATCTTTCACCTGAACTTGTGATTCTCCTATTTCCACTGCCCTCCCCTTTTCATGCAAAGGAGCGAGCAGTATTAATTGAGGCAGGCACGCTCTTCAAGTTACATGAGAATACAACCAGATTGCTATTTATGCTTCAGTTTGGGGCTAGCTCCTCAGTCAGGGTGAGTTTCAGAGCTTGAAACAGCATTCAAATTAAAGAGAACCTGAAATTTTAAAAGTGCTAAAAATAAGTTTTAAAAGTATTTGCCTTAAATCTAATTGCAGAATTCAGGTGCTGGGAGTCTGTACTTGGTTGTCATATGCTCAGATTTGTTTAAATCATATGCAAATTAGTCCGGTGTTTTTCACTAAACATTCCCATGAGTGTCTGTATGTTAATCTGCATTCAAATAGAGCTCTCTGATTGGATGATCAGCTTCTATTAAGAAATCTGCCCGGGAAGTGAACAGAGTGAGAGCTGTCCTTTGCCAAGAGAGACATCCAGCTGTGACTTCCTGTGTTTGTTGACTGAAGTTATAAAAGAGTGCCTGATTGTGGTAAATGAGAAAATATAAGTGAAAAGAGATTGGTGGCGATTGAAGTTTCTCTAGTGAGAAAAGGATCTGAATATTTCAGGATTACTTGAAGTTTATGAAGAATAGAAAAGGGTGAATTTCAGTTTAAGAGTGTTTAAATCCTATAAGCTATATAAAGGCTAGGTAGATTTAAGTGACTGTAAGCAAGGAAACCTTAATATTTGATCTGAAATAAATATTTGATCTGAGATAGTTGATCAGAGATAAATGTTTGATCTGAATTATATCCTTTGGTGCAAAGGAGATTAGAATGCAATAGAGTATTTCTTTCTGTTTACCAGTACAGTCAATTCCATTCCACTTAAATAATTTTTTGTTATATATATGAGGGAGTAGTATCTGGATTTATTGTAAATCAAATTGATTCCATTCACAGGAATTCATATTCACCTTCATGCATTCATCCGATATTATTTTTTAAGGATGAAGTTTTATTTTATGTTCACTCTGTCTCTTGTGAGCTGAGCAGTTAGTTTCCTCGGCTGGCACGACTACATATTAGAGGTATTTTGATACTGTGTGAAGTTTTACCACAGACAGGTGACATATATAAAACATTCTCCTTGGATAGGATGTGATATGTGAAAATACATTTTGCTTTAATGAAATTGCTAAACTTTAGAGTCAGAGACTTATCAATGAGGGATACATACAGTGCTATTTTTTCCTGAGGTCCGGCTTACTTGCCTGCTCCCTTCTGTTCCTGCTCTGCTGGACGGGGGTGGGGTGGGGTGGGGGGCGCCAACCGATAGTCTGCAGGGGGGCACCAGAGACCCTAGGCACGGCCCTGGGTGGTCCCCCAAGACAGCTTTGAGAACTACTGATCTAGAATAGCAATACCACTGGACTATCAAACGGACCAAGTGGAGGAGCAGCCTAGCAGACAGAGCAGCAGCAGCAGCACTTACCCCTCCGTTACCTCAAACTTAGGGGGTCTTTAACAAAGCGTCAATAAGCCCAACGTGGGTTTACTGAACGCTAAATTGAGACTACTGCCAGCCCAACGCAGCTGCCGGAGGTAGTTCCACCCAGAGTATGCACCATTTCCGGGAGAAAAAGAAAACCCCTAGAAATGGCTTGTGCGGTGGTAACTCAACGGTAATTAGGCATCGCTGCATGCTAACCGGTTACTGCCAGGTTACCGCAGGAGCCCTTATCGCCACCTCAAGAGGTGGCAGTAAGGGTGCCACGCTGTATGGCATATTTGTCTGGGGGCTTTTTACCCCTGGCATGCAGGAAAAACGGCCCCCGCCGCTAGCGCAGAGCCCTTTTTCCCGCAGCTTGGTAAAAGGACCCCTTAGATTGTGAGCCCTCTGGGGTCAGGGAAATACCAACAGTAACTTAATGTAACTCACCTTGAACCAGCACTGGAAAGCTGTAAGCTAAATACTAAAATTAATTATAATTAAAAATAACATGTTCTTCTCTGTTATTCTTTGCTCCCAGAATCAGTAAAAAGCCTCCTCTCTTTTATTCAAAGCTACTTAACTGACCAGACACGGCCACTGACAAGTTAAATAGTATATTGGTGCCTAACTGCTAATATTCAGTGGAAGATAACTAGTTGTCTTCGCTGGATATTGCCAGTTAGCGCCTAGCAAATAACTGGCTATATCACATGACTTATCCGGCTAGGCATTGATATTCAGCGCCTAACTGGATAAGTTTAGTGGCCAAATAGGACCATATAAATAGCTGTCCAATCTTTACCCGCAAAAAAGTTAACCAGTTAGTGCTGAATAGCGACATAACTGGGTAATTTTTTAGCAGTTTAAAAAACCCCGGATATTCAATGCTGGTTGCCGGAAATAGCCCAACACTGAATATCCATGTTTAACACTGGCAGCAAACAGCAATAGTAATGCCCGCCAGAGGCTGAATATCAGGCTCCCTATTCTCTCACCAATAGCCATTTGAAATTTGCAGAGGGCCTATTTCATTTGCACTGTGCACTACGTTCCTTTTGTTTCCTGCTGCCACTCTGTAGCCTTTTCATTCCAACACAAATTCATGACTGTTCTGATTTTGTGCTTTGTTATATTATCTTGTGGCTGGTTGTTCCAGCTCTGTGAACGACACAGGACAGAAGTGTAGAAGTGAAGATTGTTAGCAGAAACCAGCCCCTCTTGTTCCTGAGAGGGAAAGAAAGGGGCTCCTGCTGGGCACAGCCAGTCAGGAAATATAAAACCAGCCTTTAGGGGGCCTGAGAAATACAGCTAGGTTTGGTGGTAATAGAGGTGTACTGTATTTGGAAGGGTGAGAGGAAACCAGTGTTGCTATTTAAAAGAGAGATATCTAGGGTAGGGCTGCAGGCGGAAGAGTAGCTCATGCCAGAAAAATAAGTGCGTAAAGTTAAGAGACCCTCGTGGTTTTATTTACAGAATATACATAAGTATGAACTGAGGCTTGGAACTAAATCTAAACAGAATGCCACTGGTGTTTTAGGAGGGAGACAGTGGGAGGGTAGGGTTCTATTAAAATTGCATTCAAAGCCAAAAGCAAGAGATGACCTAAAAGGGACAGGACTGAGCTAAACACAAAATATTCTCTATCTGAAATTGTGTGTGAATAAACAGGCTATTTAATACTCAGTCACCTATCAGTAGTACTTCCTCTTTCAAAGCTGTATTGTGAATGTCTTCAATTAAATATCTAGCCACTTCTAAAGGCCTCTTTCACAGGCAGAAGAGGTGAACAGAAATTTAATTGCAGACATTCATAATATAGCTATGAAAGCAGAGACACCAGAGTGAGATTTACCACCACAGTGAGTAAGACTGAAGGCCAATGGGTGAGGTTTTTTAGTGGTGCACCTGGGGTATAAATTTGGAAAGATTTCTGCGGCTCGAGTTTACTTGGGGAACCTTCTTGAACTGTAACAGTTTTTTCAGTGTGAGTGTCATACACTACTCCACCACTAGGGGGTTTACAATAACAAAGCAAAACACAAAGGGTTGGGGTACAAAAAGGTATAACAGGGTAAGATGGCAGTTAAGGCAGCAGGATATGTGGAGGGGCATAATCGAACAGGGCGACCAAGTTTTCATGAGGACGTCCTTGCAGGATGTCCCTGCGAAGGGGCAGGGAAACCCATATTATCGAAACAAGATGGGCGTCCATCTTTCATTTCAATAATACGGTTGGGACGCCCAAATCTCAACATTTAGGTCGACCTTAGAGATGGTCATCCTTAGAGATGGTCGTCCCTGATTTTCGGTGATAATGGAAACCAAGGATGCCCATCTCAGAAACGACCAAATCCAAGCCATTTGGTCGTGGGAGGAGCCAACATTTGTAGTTCACTGGTCCCTCTGACATGCCAGGACACCAACTGGGCACCCTAGGAAGCACTGCAGTGGACTTCAGAAAAAACTCCCAGGTGCATAGCTCCCTTACCTTGTGTGCTGAGCCCCCCAACCCCCCCCACAAAAAAAAAACCTACTCCCCACAACTGTACACCATACCATAGCCCTTAGGGTTGAAGGGGGCACCTACATGTGGGTACAGTGGGTTTGTGGTGGGTTTTGGAGGGCTCACATTTACCACCACAAGTGTAACAGGTAGGGGGGGATGGGCCTGGGTCTGCCTGCCTGAAGTGCACTGCATTACCCACTAAAACTGCTCCAGGGACTGCATACTGCTGTCATGGAGCTGGGCATGATAATTGAGGCTGGCATAGAGGCTGAAAAAAATATTTAAAATTTTTTTTAGGGTGGGAGGGGGTTAGTGACCACTGGGGAAGTAAGGGGAGGTCATCCCCGAGTCCCTCCGGTAGTCATCTGGTCATTTAGGGCACATTTTTGTGGCTTGGTCGTAAAAAAAAAAAAAAAGGACCAAGTAAAGTCGTCCAAGTGTTTGTCAGGGACGTCCTTCTTTTTTCCATTATCGGCCGAGGATGCCCATGTGTTAAGCACGCCCCAGTCCCGCCTTTGCTATGCTTCCGACACGCCCCAGTGAACTTTGGTGATCCCTGCGATGGAAAGCAGTTGAGGATGCCCAAAATTGGCTTTCGATTATGCCGATTTTGGCGTCCCTATGAGAAGAACGCCCATCTTCTGATTTGTGTCGAAAGATGGGTGCCCTTCTCTTTCGAAAATAAGCCTGATAGGGATATAACAAATAAAATGGAGAATGGGACTTATATACCGCCTTTCTGTGGTTTTTCCAACTACATTCAAAGCGGTTTACATATTATATACAGGTACTTATTTGTAGCTGGGGCAATGGAGGGTTAAGTGACCTGCCCAGAGTCACAAGGAGCTGCAGTGGAAATCGAACCTAGTTCCCCAGGATCAGAGTCCGCTGCACTAACCACTAGGCCACTCCACAAATAATGTTAAGGTGACAATTGGGAAAAATGCAAGCTAAAATCCCAAATCTGTTCATCAGAATCAAATGCCACTTACAATGCAAATTTTCTGGTTATTAAATCCTGCTAGCAAACAGAAATATTAAACCTGACATGCAACTTCCTAGTGCCACAGCCGAAGGGCAAACCAGCTGTAGAAGAAGATCTCTCTCCAGTGATGCTGCTCCCCCCTTTCCCACAGTCTATTGATGTCAGTGTGAATGCAGATAATCAAAAGGCTCCTGTAAGGAGGCAGACCTGGCAGTGCTGGAAATAAGCCTTTCCTTCCTCCCCGGCTGGCTCATCATGCTGTAGGAACACCATGGTGCTACTCAGAGGGGAAGAGAGACAGTGAGAGGTGCAGGGCAAGGAGAGAGAAAGGGAAAAAGACAGTATGGGGTAGGTGAGGGATATACAGACCGCAGAGAGAGAAGAACAACCGGAAGAGGTGCAGAGAGGAGATGAAAGAGAAAAGGGAAAATGCAAAGGGGAAGAAACGGAACGAGCAAGAGAAAGAGAAAGAAAAGGTTAAGCTATAAAGGGGAAACAGAGAGAGAGAGAGGGAGCAAAAGACAGAGGAGGACCTGGATGCCTGGAAATATTTGGGCTTTGTTCACCCTGAGATTAGGGGTGGGGGTGGGGATGGGGGCTGTTAATAGAAAGTTCATTCATTTTCTGGTACATATATGTTAGTTGTTTACTCAGGGGAAAAGCTCTATTCATAGAGTACAAAATCATAAAATCTGTTTATCAAAGTACTCACACAGATTATATATACATTTTAAACCAAAAACATTTATTTAACGTTTTGTGCTCTAACAGAATAGTATACTTCGGAACTCACTTGATCTGTCACTCAATTGAGCGCACAACTTTAGTTATTGAGTACGTAGCTAGAAGAATTCCAACATCTAGCTTAATGCTGCAATACTCCTTCATCCAATGGATTATTACCCATTTATCAGATGGGTTGCGTGAAGGTTTGTCCCCTGGGGGCAACACAGGATTTGACAGAAGAAGGCTACCGAAGAAACCATTCATATGAAAGTGATTCTACAAATCGACCTCCGCTCATCCATTCATATGAATGGTTTCCTCAGTAGCCTTCTTCTGTCAAATCCTGTGTTGCCCTAAGGGGACAAACCTTCATGCAACCCGTCTGATAGATGGGTAATAATCCATTGGATGAAGGAGTATTGCAGCATTAAGCTAGATGTTGGAATTCTTCTAGCTACGTACTCAATAACTAAAGTTGGACATTAATATGGACAGGATTATCTACATCAACTTAGGGTGTTAACTTTAAGTTTGAACTTTAATAGGGGCATTTTTGCTTGGAATATTATTATAACTCTTTTAAATATAATAAGGAGTTATTTGGAAACTGTAAGAATGTACAATATGAAAATGTCATTATCTGTTCAACCAGTGTTTTGAGTTTTATGATCAGTGCTGATAAAGGTTATGAATGGTGATAGGAATGAGTGGGTCTTCGGTGTGCGCACAATTGAGTGACAGATCAAGTGAGTTCCGAAGTATACTATTCTGTTAGGGCACAAAAAGTTAAATGTTTTTTATTTAAAATATATATATAATCTGTGTGAGTACTTTGATAAACAGACATATATGTTAGTGCCAGAAATCACCAAGCAACATAAGTACATAATGGCAAATACTCATCAAAATGGTTCATCTGGTCTGCCCAGTACTATGGATATGGTTGTGAAATTGCTGTCCCGTGCAGGTAACCCTCCTATATCATTGCTTAGGATTGTAACTTCTGCTCTGTGCAGGTTTCCCCTTCTCCCCATGCCTTTTTAATTTATTGAAGTTGTTTCACTGCTGTATTGAGCTGAAACACTCGATGCTCAGTTTCCATCCTCTTACTCTTTACAGATGTCTGCATATATTCCACTTTATAAATTCTACCATTATTTTTTTTGCTCTACCACTTTCTCTGGAGGGCATTCCAGACATTCACCACCCTTTCTGTGGAAACGTTACTCGATGTTGTACCTTGCACCTTCATATCATATGGGTTCATTAATACTTTTCACGTATTAAAACGTCTGTATCATATTTCGTCTGTCTTTTTTTCTCCATTAGGGCATACATATTTAGGTTTTTACATCTTTTTATGCCCTTCTAGTGCAGACCTCACACCATTTTGATTGTTTTCCTCTGAACCAGCTCCAGACTCTCTATGTCCTTTGTGAGATATGCCCTCCAAAACTGAAGAGACATTATGATACTGTCAGCTGTAATCCCTATTCCCTAGGTGCTGGTGCATCTTTCCAGCAGATGAAATACAAGAGACAATGTGCAACTGCAGCAACAGATAGATGGATACAAACAAACAAACAAAAGAAAAGCAGTGGGAAAGTAAGTTGCTTCAACTAAACTTTCACTAAAAACGGTGTAAAAAGGGTGGGACCCAATATTTAAAATTATTTAACGGCCAGGAGAGGCTCCTGGCTGTTTAAATCACCTGCCTGGGGCTAACTGGGCATTTCCAGTGGCATTTAACCGGATCGTGCCACTGAAAATGTCCGGTTAGCGTCCAAGCCGAAGCCACCTATTCTGGGGGCGGAGTCAGCAGTTGGTCGGTTAACTACCCATATTTGAACTTATACGGCCATGATAAACAGGATCACATAAAAGTCAGCAAGCCAAGGAAGGCCAAACACAGCATGTACTGCAATACCTGCATAGAAACAGCTCTAGTCCAATTCCAAAAGTCAATACATGCATTGAATCTGTGAATGTGTTGTGGAAACCTATGTGACCGACCCCTGACGAAGGTTTTTCCGAAACTTGGCCAGGTTGGGTCCTGTTTCCATTAAAGCTGACATTTGGATAAACTCCTGCTGTGTTTGTCCTTCCTTGGATTTCTGCTGCTGTTTTGGTTGTCTGTTCTGCTTCTGCAGTCGACTGTCTCCTGTTTCTGTTTTGGTGTGAGACCAACTGCATCAGGGGCAAATAAAATAGATCTTTGTTAATATGTCAGACGCATTTTGACACACTGCTGTGAGTTTGGGAAGCTACACCCAAGTTTTACCAATGAGGGCTCTCCATACTACTATATTTTATTGAGGTGGCATTGATAAGGCTTCCCCGCTGCTCTTCTTTTGTTTGCATCCTTCCAGTACTCAAGTTGCCACCAACCAGGTGGGTCTCTTCCTTTTTCCTTCAACTTAATTTGTTAGAGGCATCTAGTTATACAAGTGGCACATTCAGTGTCAACATGACTATCTGTGACACTGTCAAATATACTAGCAACAACAGAGGGCGTCTTTTACTAAGGTGCGCTCACATTTTCATCGCGTGCTAAAATTGTGGGTGCGCTAAACGTTAGAGATACCCTTAGGAATGCATTGACATCTCTAACGTTTATTTATTTATTTATTTATATTTTGGTCACACCTTTTTCAGTAGTAGCTTAAGGTGAGTTACATTCAGGTACACTGGGTATTTCTCTTTCCCAGGAGGGCTCAAAATCTAAGTTTGTACCTGAGGCAATGGAGGGTTAAGTGACTTGCCCAAGATCACAAGGATCAGCAGTGGGATGGGACTAAACATTTTTTTCTAGCAGATGTGTGCTGGCACTATTTTCATTTTTGCATATCTTATCCATTCACCCTTGACCCAACAGCAGCAGCAGATCTCTATCTGGCACCTCCTTGACTACTGGCACACTCTCTAACCATGTCTGTGCAGGAGTGTGGAGCAGGGCCGCCGAGGGGGGGGGGGCAGGGGGACAAAATTCCCCGGGCCTCCAAGGGGGGCCCGGCGCCGCAGTCCCACCCGCCCTCCCTCGTCAACTGTCTGCCACTGGGCCAGGCCCCCTGCACCGAAACCACAGCACCCCCCACCTCCGTGCAAAAGCGCATCTACAATTTTAGCATGCGCCAAAAACATGAGCGCGCCTTAGTAAAAGACCCTCTGAATTTCCTCCACTACCTCTGCCACTGATACACTAGTCTCACAGTCAGCAAATTAAGGGGAATGTAAACCTTTTGAGCTAATGTAGGAGGACCTGAATTTCTCATGCCCCGTGCCACCCGTACCTATCCAAATCTGGTCACTCAGCTGTATTTGCAACAACGGTTCCAACAGATCCCAACTAGCAGCATACATAATCAACATTTCCTCTACGCTGCTTAGAGGATCATTGCATAATGTCTCTCAAATAGCAGCAACACTGCCACTGAAATAGTTTCTTATACATAAGACTGCCTTCCCAGAGCTTAAAACACTACTGAACAAAACTCACTTAAGAGACCACATGCCGTCAACACAGCTCTGATGAAGGAAAACTCTGGACAGCAGATTACAGAACACCAATATCATTTACCCACTGAAATCCATTAGCATGAGGACGTACAGCTTGTCTAAATCCACTGAAGAGAATTAGCTAATTACTGTCATTAGGAGCCTGCAACATTCAAATCTATTGGCATGTCTGAATGCTTACTTTTCAGGAATAGTTTTGAAGGATGTAGGTGCAGTGCTTACTGCTGAGGGTTTTCTTAATCGGACCGGACCACCCAAGTGGGCAAACCCCTAAAGAAGTAGAAACGTGCATGTGGTCTCAACTGCTTTTCACCTAGAGATATGATAGTAACATAATAACATAGTAGATGACGGCAGAAAAAGACCTGTACGGTCCATCTAGTCTGCCCAACAAGATAAACTCAGATGTGCTACTTCTTGTGTATACCTTACCTTGATTTGTATCTGCCATTTTCAGGACACAGACCGTAGAAGTCTTGTCCAGAAATAGCCCCATTTTCAGGACACAGACCGTAGAAGTCTTGCCCAGAACTAGCCCCACCACCCAAACACCAGCTCCACCTCCCAATCTCGGCTAAGCTTCTGAGGATCCATTCCTTCTGCACAGGATTCCTTTATGTTTATCCCACGCATGCTTGAATTCCGCTACCATTTTCATCTCCACCACCTCCCGCAGGAGGGCATTCCAAGTATCTACCACTCTCTCCGTGAAAAAATACTTCCTGACATTTTTCTTGAGTCTGCCCCCCTTCACTCTCATATCATGTCCTCTCGTTCTACCGCCCTCTCATCTCCGGAAAAGGTTCATTTGCGGATTAATACCTTTCAAATATTTGAACGTCTGTATCATATCACCCCTGTTCCTCCTTTCCTCCAGGGTATACATGTTCAGGTCAGCAAGTCTCTCCTCATATGTCTTGTAACGCAAATCCCATATGAAAGAAAGAGAGCCTACAAATGAAACATCTTTCATTTTATGTCTTTGTAGCAACATGGCCTAATGTAAAAGTTGGGATTCTCACAAGCAGCAGGTCTGCAACTTTCTGCTCAATTTTGTACACTGCTGGTAGACATGAAGCACAGCTGCTGACTTTGTGCTGTGATTTATGTAGTTACAATGTAGCCAGCATTTAATGGCGTCACTGGTTACACAGTATCAGCTACAGAAAGAACAGACCCCTAGCGTGACCTAGAGATGGGAGTAACTAGTGAGGAAATTAAATTTGCTGATGACACAAAGTTATTCAAAGTCGTTAAATTGCGGGAGGATTGTGAAAAATTACAAGAGGACCTTACGAGACTGGGAGACTGGGCGTCTAAAAGGCAGGTGACGCTTAATGTGAGCAAGTACAAAGTGATGCATGTGGGAAAGAGGAACTTGAATTATAGCTACGTCATGCAAGGTTCCACGTTAGGTGTCACGGACCAAGAAAGGGATCTTCTAGGTGTCGTCGTTGATGATATGTTGAAGCCTTCTGCTCAGTGTGCTGCTGCGACTAAGAAAGCAAATAGAATGTTAGGTATTATTAGGAAAGGAATGGAAAATAAAAATGAGGATGTTATAATGCCTTTGTATCGCTCCATGGTGCAAATGCACTTCGAATATTGTGCTCAATTCTGGTCGCCGCATCTCAAAAAAGATATAGTGGAATTAGAAAAGGTGCACAGAAGGGCAACAAAAATGATAAAGAGGATGGGACGACTTCCCTATGAGGAAAGGCTAAAGCGGCTAGGGCTCTTCAGCTTGGGGAAAAGGCAGCTGAGGGGAGATATGATACAGGTCTATAAAATACTGAGTGGAGTTGAACGGGTAGATGTGAAGCGTCTGTTCACACTTTCCAAAAATACCAGGACTAGGGGCCCTGCGATGAAACTACAATGTAGTAAATTTAAAACGAATCAGAGAAATTTTTCTTCACTCAACGTGTAATTAAACTCTGGAATTCGTTGCCAGAGAATGTGGTAAAGGCAGTTAACTTAGCGGAGTTTAAAAAAGGTTTGGACGGCTTCCTAAAGGAAAAGCCCATAGAGAGTTATTAAATGGACTTGGGGGAAAATCCATCAGTTCTCTAATCAGTCCTTCACGGACCTTCCAGCGAGTCAAGGTTTCGGAACACCCACAATGAATACGTATAAAAAATATCTGCATGCAGCACCTCCCTCTAGGCAAATGTATGTCATTCATATTCGCTGCAGATATCCTGATAACCAGGCGAGTCATCAAGGACATATCCAGAACCACTGCTCTAGATCACTGTACTAGACCAGTGGTTCTCAGACCTATCCTGGGGGAGCAGAAGCCAGTCACAATTTCAGGATATCCACAATGAATATGTATGAGACCATTTTATAACTGCCCACATGCAAATCCATGCGATTGCCATTAGTCTGCTTGAATGCACAGAAACAAAGGATAATGAAAAAAAAAAGCTATACCTTATTACTGGATTAACTTTATACATTCCATTCTGTTTATTCATGCTATTTCAAAACCAAAAACAAAGATCCAAAGACTACAATGAGATATCTAAGTAACACAAGTTACATCAACTAATATTACTAAAAGAAAAAGGAAAAAGAGCCTCCAAAGACCTCTAGATGGGGTTACAAGAAATCAAACAGGAGAACAATTAAAGGGAGAGAAAAAAAGGAAATGAAGCAAGCAGAAAAAAAAAAGGCCATAACAAGTCATTCCTTCTTGACTCAAAACTATGATGAGAGAGATGATCACTCAATAGTAGAAACCAGAGCTGACTGTGAGGTCATCAGATATCGGCTTAGCAGCTGAAAAAAAGCTGGCAACTGGAAGGGGACAAACATAAACATACTTATGAGAATGATATTTAACTAAACATTTGCTGGGAAACTGAAGAAAAAACAAAACAAAACAAAACCCCCAGCTGCAAAACCCTGGGACGCAACAGCAAGAACTACCTCTGGGTTACCCCAGAAATATCAAGAACACCCCAGATGGCTTTTTACGATGCCAGTCTCTGTCCACCATTAGTGCAAAGGTAACCAATAAATGTAGCACTGCAAATAGGTGGGAAAATGTGGGATACAAATGCAATAAAATAAATAAATAAACAGCAGAAAAAACAAACTCCAAATCAGAAGTCTCCCGAAACTGAGATATATCCCCTAACTCCAAAGACTGCCCAACTTCAAAATCAGACTGAAGTCTCAGGGCTCCATTGTAGGTAAATATATTTTTGAACATGGTAGTAACTTGTCAGCAGGCACCCCCAATACCTCAATCAGATATTTTTGAAACTTATCTCTCAATGAAATAGTTAGGGACCTGGGGAATTACCAGTTGTTCTGACTTTAACCCAGTGCTATACACGAGCATGTTCAGAGAGTTAAAACTGGGGCTGCTTATTACTAAAGAAGAAATGCCCATCCTTAATTCAAATCTTCATTTAATACAGTTGATGACAATACAAACAAATCAGTCACTTACAGTTACATTGAGCCAGATTAGGAATTCTGTACATACAGAGTGAGTCTGTGTCTGTGATTAGCTCCTGTCAGTTGCTGGTAATTTGAAATACTGAAACACAGCATTAACAGTAACCACAGCAGCAGCCACAGCAGGTGAAAAATCACTATGGATTACTACCCCTTGAGAGGAAAACAACAAGCAGCAGTTGACTGCCTCAGCATTGAGAGTTCAAGCTCAGCATGGAGAGTTCAAGCTCTCCATATCATTCTATTACCTCAAGAGAGCAATCAGAGGGGAGGGGGGAATTCTGATCCTCCCAGCATGCCCAGAGGCAACAAAGCTCCAAAAGAAGAGAGCAGAACACAGATGTTCATAAAGGCTAATCACAGAGGACCACATAAATATAGTAACATAGTAAATGATGGCAGATAAAGACCTGTATGGTCCATCCGGTCTGCCCAACAAGATAAACTCATCATACATGGTATGCGATACTTTATATGTATAACCGAGTTTGATTTGTCCTTGCCATTTACATGCAGGGATCTGGTCCAATATACACAACTTAATAAATATACAGACATGTAATCAGTTATACAGACAGCACACAAGCTGACCTTATGTAACTGAGGCAGAACACCAGCCCTAGTAGCATTTTCAAGATTTTCAACCTTAGCTTGTTCACAAGTCCTTAATCATCTCAGAATGAAGCTGTTTAAACAAATCACATTCTTTCTCTAGAGAATCCACAGGTCACAAAGCTTGTTGCATATCCATGGAATGATGTTTCACTTTTTGTTCAAGCCCATGAACTTTCTGCATTACACCTTTTACCTCAGGCACAATAATCTTTGGAAGTTTGGAAATAGCTTGCCATATTGTCTCCAAGGTAATCCACTGGTGGCTTAGAAAAAAGAACTTCTGAAAATGCCAAAGAGGCCCCAGAGCCACAATAGATACCTGTGAGCTGTCTTCCTCAGGCCCACGCATGTCACCATTTTAGCATTTACATAGTACAGAAACTATACTTTTATCTATGGTGATATTTGTGTACACCTTTATAAGGGCCTTGTTGCATTAATGATGTCACTGGATTTGACTGCAGTTTTCTATCTGATGGACCATGATTTGCTGCTATATTCATATTCAGAACAGACTGGCCTTAGCACAGTGGCGTACCTGGGGTATTTGACACCCGGGGCCGATTATTTTTTAACACCCCCTCCAAAATCCAGTATTATACATACTGAGAATACAAAACACAACAAATGTCATTCGAGACCTACATTGCAATTCTACCATATCTTAAGCAGTAACTTCTACGAGTCACACAAGAGTGTACCTAGGAAAAGGCAGCATCTTAAACATTGCAGTGAGCAGCAGAACATCAAACATCTATTGTAAAACTAAACCAGCAAGAATAGTACAGATCATCGATCCTGTATAGTCAATGCCAACAGAAAACCATGTCTTTTTCACAGATACAGATACACCCTAATCCACTTAGAATAAGTAACCACAAACTGGTTTTAATCGTTGTGAACGCCAAGACCTGCTAGTGAGCATTAGCAGTACAGAAAATTTTAAATAAAATATAAACAATATAAATATTTAGACAAAAATTAAACTGAACCCCAAGAAGGCAGAGTCTGCATACAATGCAACACCACAGAAACAGTGATAGTGATGTATGTCCCCTAGTACTGTGCAAAATATAAAGATAGCAGATGTAAATTTGAAAAAACTAGCAAATACCAATCCCCACTTTACAAATTAACAAATAGAAATAAAACAAATAAGGAAAACAAGACAATACCATTTTATTGGACTAATACATTTAGCTTTCAGAGGCCAAAACCTCCTTTCTCAGGTCAATACAGATACTGCTATTACAGTATCCTGTCCTGACCTGAGGAAGGGGGTTTTGGCCTCTGAACATTAGTCAAAATGTATTAAAATTAGTCCAATAAAAATTACCTTTATTTCCATTTTCTATTTATAAACATGTATTAACACAGCTACAATAGTACTTTAACCTAAAGCAGAAAAAAATAAAAAAATCTTTTATTTACCTTTGCTGTCACTGGTTTCTGCTTTCCTCATCTTCTCTTCACTCTCTCCCTTCCATCCACCATCTGCCCCTTCCATCCAGTGTCTGCCCCTTCCATCCAGTGTCTGCCTTCTCTCTTTCCTTGCCCCTGTAATCCAGTGTCTGGCTTCTCTCTTTCTGCCCCTCCATCCAGTGTCTGCCCCCTCTTTCCCTTCCACCCAGTGTCTGCCCCCTCTTTCCCTTCCATCCAGTGTGTGCTCTCTCTGTCACTGCCCATTCCATCCACCGTATACCCCTGTCTGTCCTCTCTCCTCGCCTTCCAACCATTGTATGCCCTCTCTCTTGCTTCCATCCTGGATCTGCCCTCTTTGTCTCTGCCCTTCCATCCTCTGCCATTTCTCTGTCTTCCATCCAGGGTCTGCCCTTTCTGTCTCTGCCCAATCCATCCACTATCTGCCCTTTCTCTCTCTCATCCAACCATGGTCTGCCATCCCACCCTCTCCCTTCCATCCAGGATCCCTCCTCTCTCTGTTTCTGCCCCTTCCATCTGCCCTTCCTATCCCTTCCATCCAGAATGTGCCCTTTCTCTCTCTGCCCCTTCCATCTACCATGTGCCCTTTCGCTCCCTTCCGTCCAGGGTCTGCCCGCTTCCCTCTCTCCCCCTCTCTCTGCCCCATGTTCCATCCACCATCTGCCCTCTCTATCTCTGCCTTTCTTCAATCCACTGTCACAGTCTGCCCTCTCCCCTCTTCCTTGTCTGCCCTCTCTATCCTTTTTACCGGATCAATTCACCGCCCCCCCCCTCCGATGCTGATGCTGCTCCTCCCACTTCAAACTATTAGAAAAAAAATAATAAACCAAGATCGCGGAGCCTTACCTACTCGTGGCTGCCGACTGTGCTCCAGAACTGGAAATGACGTCAAAGGGGCGGGATCGGCAGCCACGGGTAGTTTAAACCCAAACCCTGCAATCTTCCTGCTTTTTGTACCGCTACGCTACCGCTGCTAGTCTGCTGGGTGAGAACGAAGCAGCAGCAGTGGCGGTGTTAACACACAGGGCTACAGGCTGCTGGAGGAAGGCGCGGGACCATCCGGCCAGAGGAGATGGAGAGGCAATAGCGGTAGCAATTTGGCAGGGGTGGAGCAGAAGGGTGCGCCGCACGGAACCAGCCAGAAGGGAGGCAGGGTCGACGGCCCAAATGGAGGGACTGGAGCAACGCGAGCAGAGCACCCCCCGCTGATTTGCACCCGGGGCGGACCGCCCCCCCCCCCCCTTGGTATGCCACTGCCTTAGCAGTACTATTTTTCACTGCTCTTTTTATGTCTCACACAATTCTAGTGACTGCTCTCAGCAACCACTTATGTGGTGTTCCCCAGTGTTATCCCCTTTGTTATTTAGTTTATTTTTAAGCCCATTAGCTCTTCTTATACAGGAACTGGACATCGTGTATTTCTTTGCAGCTGATATCCAGTTAATTACTTGTTGAATCCTACAAAATCTAACACTATTTGGATACCTTGAAATGTGTCTTACCCTGAGTTTCCAACCAGACTTTTAGGTCATACTCTGTCCATAGAATTGACTATCAAGATCTTAAGGATGATGTTAGGTCTTAAATTATCATTCAAGTTGCATATCCCATCTATAGTTCAAAAGTGTTTTAGTGGTTTACATCTTATAAGGCTACTATAGCCCTTAATAAATCTTTACTCCACAAGTTGGTCCACACTCTTATTTTAAGCAGAGTTGCTTGTGGTAACATTATAACAATCATAGCAGGGGCTAAGAAATTTTATCATGTTAAACCCTTTCTGAAATCCGTCTACTGGCTACCATATTTTTTTCAGGCCTTTCCATTATGCCCCTCTTAGGTTGTTTTGCTTTGGTTTTAAAATTTAGACCTACAAGATCAATGGCCTTATTTACTTTTCAAATTAATAGACACACTTTTTTCTTTTCAAGCAGCTCGTATTAAGTAAAGATGTTCAGACATTTCTATTTAATTCTTCAAGTTACTTTCGATTTTGGAAGGATATAAAAACGTATTTATTTTGGAAATTTGTTTTGTAATCTAAAGTAATATAGATTAGTAATTTTGTTTCTTTTTAAACGAGTATGTAATTTTTTTTTATTAACCATTGTTTGTAACTTCCTGGATATGTCCAGCTTCTTGTGTACTGGGATCCGCTTTGAACCATGAGGTTTAAGCAGAATACAAGTTACATTGTTAATGTTAAATGGAGCCATGGGGTCTCTCATGCCTCAAATGACTTCATGCTAGGCACCTCCAGATCCCAGTGTTTGAGCTCCAAATCAAGCTACATAGGAGTCCATCAGGCATTGAGCTAAGTATATCCCTGACTGGGAGCTGTGCACCAGATTCCTCCTATTTTTCTTGGCCATTATTGCGGTAAGTGAAATAAATCAAGCTGAGCTGACAAAGTTCAGTTTGCAGCTGCCATCTTGGATTCCTTCTTGTGCTTTGCATACTTCAACTTAATATATTTAAGTTGAAGAATGCAAAATCTGTCAGCTCTTGAAATCTGTGTGAGAAAAACACTTCTCAGACAGTTTTGAAGAGCTGACAGTCTTCATGGCATGACATGACAATGCCAGAAAAAATATAAGTGAAACACAAAAGACTTTCCACTAATAATGTGACGGGGACCCTGGAAGAGAGGCCAATTGATCAATCAGAAGGTGACAGACAGTAGAATTTTAGGGTTCACAACTGAGTTAAGAAACCCACTGTCTGTTCCAAAGTGCCCAATCATTATTTTTATTACATTGATCAAAAGGTTGCTGATGCAGTGCTCTGGGCCCATAGAGATATCAGTTAGTTTGCTATATAATATGTGATCTTACATCTATGTGAATTGAATCTTGTTTTTATCATCTGACTGCCCTCACCGATGTAGCCTGTTTCTTCACATTTCCAGCACCACTACTTTGGAGGAGAAGCATAAGTAGGATCCCCCTGGGTGACTTGTGAGTTCCCTTGTGGGTGACTGTGAGATCCTGCAACATATGCTTGCATAACAGCATATAATACTGTAGGAGTGTGTGCTATTTCTTTCTCATGTTTTTTTTTATCTATTTTTGCTTCAGATTAGGTGGTTGTTGGAAGGCCAGTAACTCTGGAGCATAGAATAGTGTTTTTTCAATTACTCATCTGCCTGTAGCAGATATAGGACTTCTTTTTTTAATGCAATTTTGAAATTAAATACAGGTATTACCACTTGAATGGAAATAAGAGAAACAACATAAAATTTAAAATCACATCTTAAGAACGTAAGAATAGCCATCTGGTCAGACCAATGGTCCATCTAGCCCATCTAGCAATGGCCAATGCAGGTTAAGTACCTGGCAGAATCTCAGTATTAACATTCTATGCTACCAATCCCAGGGGTGGCTTCCCCCCTGTCCATCTCAATAACAGACTATGGACTTTTCCTCCAGGAACTTGTCCAAAGCTTAACTATTCCTTGAGTGAACAAATATTTCTTCCTATTTGTTTATAAACTATTTCCATGTAGCTTCCCTGAGTGCCCCCTGGTCTTTGTACTTAAGGGAACAAGGAAAAAAAAATCAATTTACTAGTTCTACACAGGATTTTATAGACCCCCCGCTCAACCATCTCTTTTCCCAGCTGAAGAGCCGTAACCTCTTTAGCCTTTCCTCATATTGGAGGAGTTTCATCCCCTTTATCATTTTGGTGCTCTTCTTTGAACCTTTTCTAATTCTGCTATATCTTTTTACAGGTACGGCGACCAGAACTGAACACAATAATAATAATATATCCATAGCATGCATCTCTTCAATGGTCTACAAAGAGGGGAAGACCAATATACAAAAAAAGAGTTTTCCAATAATAAGAAAACAGATAACAAAATCTCAATTAAACAAAATTAGCTTAACACCAAGATTGAATCTTGTACTCAGTTTCTACAGGAATCACTATAACAAGGGAGTAGCAGGCTATCTGCAGTCACTCAGCTACAATGATCATGGAGAGATACCACTGTGTACTACTAAAAAAACAAGTTAACTGTGGAGGGCCAAAAAAAAAAAAAAAGAGCATACTTGAGACCTTTATATGCTATTATACTCTTACAAGGACAATTTGCAGAAAATGTTGCTTCAACTATTAAACTTGAGACCTCATAAGGAGGATGTGGCTGGGCTTCCTCCTTTTTTTGAGGAAGCCTAGCCACATCCGGCAAAGCCTGCAATTTAACACCATGAAATAACACATGATGAAATTTGAAAAACAATTTCAGCCACTGAGGAAAAAGCCACAATCAATGTGGCTTGAAGGGGTCCTGTGAAATCTTCTTCCCAGACTAACTGAGCAAACTATCACATGAAATGTTAAATGAAGCCCATTGCTCAGTCTTACTCGATGTACCCTGGCAAGGAACAAAATAAAGATGTATAATAGATGAAAGCGAATTTAGAACACTCTTCAATACATCTATCCAATAAGAATTATAGTTCCCTAGAAGAAAGAGACTTCAGTCTCGGCCACTCCCTAATCAGCTAGATTAGGGGCAGAGTTTGGGCAGAGCTGCAACTTAGCCCGTTAACACAATAATCGGTCCGCTAATCAGTTAAGCAAGCATATAAAGTCAGGACAGCAAACAGGCTAGGTTGCAGACCTGGGGAACTGGGTTTGATTCCCCGCTGTCACCTGATGGTCAGCAGTGGGTTGAGATCCTGGGGAACCAGGTTCAACTCCCTCTGCAGCTCTGTGTGACCCTGAGCAAATCACTTAACCCTCTACTGCCCCAGGTACAAAAGTAGTACAATCTATTACCTAGAATGTCAGCCCAAAAGGGACAGACCCAGTAGTACCTGTAAAGTGAAGCTGTAAATTGCTTAGCTCTAAGTGGTATATAAACACTCAAATGTATGAATGAATATCGTCTGGTGCCTGGTTTGCTTCTGAGTCAGTGCACATACCTGGATAACCAATGCTGGGTACCAACAATGAATATCCAAGTTTAGTTCTGCCTGCGGCTGTGAGCAGTTTACTGCCATGGGCTGAATATTACCCCCGTCTTAAATTCTTACTCCTCAAAGAATTTCTTTTACAATATTGAATTATCCTTAATCAAGAATGCTCATTCTGCTCCAATTTCTCAATTGTTACTTCTCTGTCATGGCAACCAACTGATCCTCATGAGATTGTATGTAGCATCAAAAGTGATAACTGAACTGCCAAATCCTTGAACTATAATGTTAGATTCCAACAAAAGTTATCAATTGTCAAAGTTTCCAAGGTAACATTCTCTAGTTTGCACAAAGCACTTTTTAAAAAATTATTATTATCTTTCATCTGCATTATGGAATACACTTCCTCTTGCAATTCATGTGAAATTTTCCTTCTCCAGATTTAAGGCAGCACCAGTGGCGTAGGAAGGGGGGGCGGGGGGGGGGGTTCCGCCCCGGATGCAGTGAACCAGCGCAGAGCCGACACACCCCAGCAACGTGCAGTTGGGGCGGATCGGCCCTCCTGCCCGTCCCTCGCCGCAGGTATGCGCTCCGGAGGGGGGGTGTGCTCCAGCGGGAGGAGGGTGCGCCGTGCTGCACCCGGGGGGGGGGGGTGCGCAGCGGCGACCCGCCCCGGGTGTCAGCTCCCCTCGCTAAGGCTCTGGGCAGCACTAAAGACACATTTGTTCTCCTTTGCCTTCCCTGGTGCAGTGGTAACATGGGAAGTCGTATCCTCTCTCTCCCCTTCTACTTTGCTCACTGACCTATTTAAACCTTGTAGGTCTTTTTAGTTTTGTAAACCACCCTGCTGCCATTAGACTAAAGTCAGCGTAGCAAGTCCACAATATCCAAGGTTACATAAGAACACTAGTAAAAAAGCCCCGTTTCTGATGCAAATGAAACGGGGGCTAGCAAGGTTTTCTTCAGAGTGTGCATGTGGGAGTGTCCCTGCCCTCTGCCCTCTCTTCCTCCCCCTCCCCCCTCCGAGTCCAGTCCTTCAGTGTTAAGTTTCCTGCTGTGCTGTGTTTGTGTTAGAGAGAGAGTGAGGGCGTCTCTGTCCCCTCCCCCCTCTGAGTCCTTCACTGTTAGAGAGAGGGATTTCGTGCTGTGCTGTTTTCCTTCACTCATGGGGAAAACGGATATCTCTGGCGCTTCACACTTCCGGCTGGAGGCTTCATAGAACGTTGGGGTTGCCTTTTATATATATAGATAAGAGTAGCCATACTGGGTCAGATCAATGGTCCATCTAGCCCAGTATCCTGTTTTCCAAACAGTGCAAAAGCCAGGTCACAAGTACCTGGCAGAAACCCAAATTGTGGCAACACTCCATACTACAAATCCTAGGGCTAGCAGTTGCTTCCCATGTCTGTCTCAATAGCAGACTATGGACTTTTCCTCCAGGAATTTGTCCAAACCTTTTTTAAACCCAGATACGCTAACTGCTGTTACCACATCCCCTGGCAAAGAGTTCCAGAGCTTAACTATTCGTTGAGTGAAAAAATTGTTCCTCCTATTTGTTTTATGTTTCAATGGTTTTTATTGATGACAAATCAGAAAATACAACTTTACTATAACACAGTAATAGCATGTTTGACATGAACACCACTGGTACACAATCCTTATTGATAGTCATCAAACTTTTACATTTTAACCCTCCCCCTTCAACCAGTGGCGTAGCTACGTGGGGCCTGAGGGGGCCTGGGCCCCCGTAGATTTCAGTGGGGACCCCCCTCCTGGCGAACCCGCCCCTGCCACCGCCTACCTTCCGTTTTGCTGGCGGGGGACCCCACTCCCCGCCAGCCAACGTCCTCTCCTGTAGAACGCAGCGGCACTGGCAGAGAAAAGTCTTCTTCCTTGCATGCCTTCTCTGAGTCTGACGTCCTGCACGTACAACATGCAGGACGTCAGCATGCAAGGAAGAAGACTTTTCTCTGCCAGTGCCGCTGTGTTTTACGGAAGAGGACGTCGGCTGGCGGGGAGTGGGGTCCCCCGCCAGCAAAACAGAAGGTAGGCGGTGGCGGGAGGGGGGTCGGCAGAGACGGGGGGGCGACAATGGCGGCGGGAGGGGGGCGGCAGCAGGGGGGGCTAAAATGTGCCCCCTCCCCTCGAACTGTGGACCCCCCTCCCACGCAAGTCTGGCTACGCCCCTGCCTTCAACTATTTTTAAATCTATTTTATTGACGATAATAACAATACAGCCAATACGAAAGCACATATACAGTGTCATCATAAAACAATAACAATCTTTTAACAGTTCCATAACGTCAATACCTTTTTAATTTCCCCCCCTCCCCGATTATTTATCAATTCCTTTCCTCTTTGTCCATTGAAAATATCACCCATGTAAAGTTAGCATGTATACATCAGCACTTCAATGTGAGGCTAACCTCACCAATACAAATTTAACCACCTAACACAGATCGTTCCAACTTGGAGCACTCTTCCCCCTTCCCCCCCTTCCTCCCTCCCATATCCATATGATCCTCCCCTACAGAATGATCTTATACCCCTTCAACCCCTCCCCATATCCCCAGGGTACAGCGTGAGAGTATTCATCAATAAACTACGAGCTCTGCTAGACAGGGCCTGCACATATGGTTCCCAAACCTCCCAGAATCGTCGCTCCTATTTGTTTTAAAAGTATTTCCATGTAACCTCCTCAAGTGTCCCCTAGACTTTGTACTTTCGGAATGAGTAAAAAATCGATGTACTTCTACTCGTTCTACACCACTCAGGATTTTGTAGACCTCAATCATATCTCCCCTTATCCGCCTCTTTTCCAATCTGAAGAGCTCTAATCTCTTTAGCCTTTCCTCATATGAAAGGAGTTCCATCCCCTTTATCATTCTAATCGCTCTTCTTTGAACCTTTTCTAATTCCGCTAAATCTGTTTTGAGATACGGCGACCAGAACTGAACGCAATACTCAAGGCTACATCTCAGTTTATATTCCACATTTACTTATTTTCTGTGGATCACAATAAGATAATCCAACTCAAGTTAAATATTGGGCACATACATAACCAGAAATATATATAACCACTTACAGTTAAAAATTTAATTATTAAACTATCACTTACATAGAAAAGTTTTAAAACTTTTCTTAAATATTTCACTGTCTGTCTCCAGCCTAATTTCTGTTGGCAAAACGTTCCAAATCTTTGCAGATTGGTAAATGGATCTTTAGAGAATGGACACATTTGTATTTAATACCATCAACAGCTGGGTAATTTACCTTTAAGTGACCATTTGAACAAAGGCTTTTCCTGAAGGAAGAAAATGACATAATCAATTTGAATGGCAAAGGTCAGGACCAGTGTTTAACCCATTAGTGCCTAATGTTCCCATAATAAAATCCCATATGGGAACCTTGGGCACTAATGGGTTAAATAGGAAGTGCATATTCAATGCCATTACATGGATAAGTGGAGGCACAGAATGTACCTGGAAATCAATCACAACCAATGATTATATGCACAGCAGTGACATTCAGCCACTATCAGGGATATTCAATAAGGAGCCACCTAAAGTTAGGTGACGTTTGTGTGTGTGAATGTGTATGAGCATAAATGACAATAATCTAGCTCAGCATGATTCTGTAAGTACATGCATATCTTCCACAGAGTTTCAAAGGGGTAGTTTCTAGGCAAGGTGCCCATTTACGCATGTAACTCACTATAAGTTATGCATATATCACCTGAATTTAGACATCAGCATTTACACCAGCTCTATGGCTGGCCTATGTGCGTGTGCCTGAAAACATGCACGTATAAATGCGTCTCTTTGGTAGGATTGGAAGGCTATTCGTGCATCCCTACTCTTTCCTGCTTGTATATAGCTGGTCACATTTGTATTGTATAAAGGAAAGTAGATGCCTATTTTCCTTTACAGAATAGGCTCAAACAGGTGCCCCTTTATAGAATTGCCCTCTATCCACCAGATTCTTTATATGGTGCTCAAAACTGCGTGCGGGAAATTGGGCGTGTGCCCAATTTCCGCATGCAGTTTAATTAAATAATGAACCAATTAGCACTAATTGGGTGCTAATAATCAATTAGTAATGCTAATCTGCAACAATTAGAATTTACGCTTGCATCCATTCGAAGAATGTACGTGCACTGCTACACAAACAGAAGCAGGATTAACCCCTCCTTCTCTCCTCCTACCCCCTCACCTTGGACCCACAGGAAGGGACCCCCCCCCAATCCTACAGACTCCCGGGTGGTCTAGTGGCATAGTTGGGGCAGGAGCGATCCTAGCTGCTCCTGTCCACGTTGTCTCCACTGTCAAAATGGCAGACACAACCTTCCTCAGCAGTGTCATGAGGCTGCTGCTTGACGCTGTGGCAGCCTTTATGAGACTGGATCTGGTATGGACAGGAACAATTAGGATTGCTCCCGCCCCAACTATTCGATTAGACTACGTGGGAGTCTAGGGCCTAAGGGGGGGGGGTCTAGGATGGGGAAGGGAGTGGAGACTCTGTTTGGGAGGGGGAAGGAAAGAGTGGAGGTTGCTATGGTTTGGGGTGGGGCCAGTTTCAATTTTGGCTTTGGTTTCAGTCAAAACCGAACGGCAAATTTTGGCCACACCAAAAAAACAGTTTTGGTCACTCTCTACCCACAGAGAAAGTGGGAACAACTAAGAATATGATACTGAGGAGACTGAGGCTCCAGGGTAGAGAGTTGCACGGGGACAGAAATCCTACCCATCCCCACCCGTCCCTGCTGGAATCTTACCCGTCCCCACCCATCCCCGCTGGAATCTTACCCGTCCCCACCCATCCCCGCAAAAATTAAAACCATTCCAACCCGTCCCCACCCGTCCCCACAAGAATTTAACCCATCCCCACCCATCCCCGTAAGAATTTAATAGTACATAAAAGAAAGTTCCAGTCAGCTCCCTTTCTGGATTTGAGCCACAGCACTGTAGGCAAGGAAGGAATAGAAGCTGGAACTTGGAACACTCTGGTGCGCACATGTAAGATTTGTCTCTGATTCACTGGCAGTGTGTGCTGAGGATGAGTCCATTCACGCCACATGCACGCGCCAGTAGGTCAGGTGACATCTGATTCTCGTGCCTGTGTCAGAGCTGAGGTCTGTGCACCAGCCTGGGAGCAAAGAGGATTAACAGTAACATAGTAAGTGACAGCAAATAAACCTGAACGGTCCATCCACTCTGCCCAATAGTCACACTCATGATCAATTCATCATTAAATCAACGAGTGTGATATTATATACTTGATTATGGTCTTTCTTTCGTGTTTCTGGAACAAAGACCACAGGAGTCTATCTGGCCCCATCCTTATGTTCCAACTGCTGGAGTTGCCATCGAAGCCCACTCCAGCCTATTCATGTTCTCATTTGTGGGACACAGACCGTAAAAGTCTGTCCAGCACTGTCCTTATGTTCCAGCCACTGAAGTTGCTGTCTAAGCCCTTTCCAGCCCATCCTACACCAGATTGCCATGTATGAGACACAGACCATACAAGTCTGCCAGGTATCAGCTCTAGTTCATCACAGCCAGAGTCGCCATATAAGTGTCACTTGACATATCCACACACATGCAGCCATTTAAGGTTAGCTTTTATATAACTTCCATTTTCTAATTAGAGATCCTCTGTGTTCATCCCACGCCTTTTTGAATTCCGTCATCATTTGTGACTCTACCACCTCCTTAATGGAAGACTTTCCACATTTATGCTGTTAAAGCAAGGAAGAAGAGGAGGAAGAGACAGCACTCAAATAAATTGGTATTCGGTAGATGAGAGGCTGGTGCAGGTGCAGCTTACACTTCCACGGGAAGCCCACAGAACTGGTTCCATCCCCACGGGAACCCCGCAGGAACTGCCTCCGTCCCCGCGGGAACCCCGCAGAACTGCTTCCATCCCCGCGGGAACCCCGCAGGAACTGCCTCCGTCCCCGCGGGAATCCCGCGGGTTCCGCGGGATTCCTGCGGGGACGGAAGCCGTGCAGCTCTCTACTCCAGGGCAGCATGAACCCTATTTTGGATACTTCAATAAAGTTCATGCTGCACTGGAACTCCATTTAGGTATGTGACTTTGAAAACTGGACACATCATTTGACAACTGATCTATTATGAGTGCAGCACATTAAAGTTCTCCCTAGCTTCAGACCATCTGTTTCTGTTATTTTGTCAGCGTGCCAAACATGTTATCACAAAACAGTGAAATGAGGCAAGACTAAGCTTTGTTCTAGCAGGCTGCAATATGAAGAGTGTTTAAATTACAGCTCCACGGAGTTGTAGCTGTACTCTGAATTGCCTAATTGGTTATTGCCTATCTGTTTGTTTTCCATGTTCCATTGTGCCACTTTCGTTGCCATTAGTTGCAGAGACTGTGCCGTTTTGGTAATGGTTCAGTGAGTTCTGTTGTTTTACAATTATTCTTGCCTGCCTGGCTCCTCCACTCTTTGCTGTATTAAAGGTTTCCTGAACAATCTGGATTTACAATTAATGCTGTCGCTGAAAGTTCCAGAACAACCCAAGAGAAAACCTGGAATCTTAGCCAGAGGAATTTCTGAAGCAACTAGTTGAAAAACCCACTTATGGAGGTATAAGAGGTACACAGAAAATGTCGACAGGAGTATCAAAATGACTTCAAATGTGTATCAGGTAAACCAGCAAGGGGAAGAGATCAGAGAGAATATTAAAGCATATGAGAGAAGGACAAAAAGCAAATAGTATTCAGAAAAAAGCTAAGTTACTTACCTGTAGCAAGTGTTCTCCAAGGACAGCAAGCATATATTCTCACTAGTAAAAAAGGCCCGCTTCCGAAACCAATGAAACGGGCGCTAGCATGTGGTTTTTTTTGTGTGTGTGTGTATGTGTCACAGAGTTATTTTGTGTGTGTGTGTGTGTGTGTGAGTGTGTGAGGGTGGGGTGTGTGTGCAGGTTGTTGATGTGTGTCTTTTTTTGTTTTGTTTTGTTTTTTGCTTGGGGGTTGGGGGATGTGCTGTGCTGTGCTGGCAAAGTGGGTTGGATTGGTGTGTGGCTTTGAGGGTGTGTTTCTGTTGTATTGTGTGTGTGTGGTTTTGTCTGTCAAGGAGGTTTGTGGAGGGGGGTCTTTCTGTTGGTGAAATGTAAATGTGGTTGTAGGGGGGTCAGCCTTTGTTGAGTGTTGTTTTTTTTTTCCATGTTTTTTTTTTTTGTGTTGTGCTGAGGCAGCAATGTTGTTTTAGATGGGCGGAAGGTAGAGGAGCACGTTCTTTGTCTGTCGGTATTTTTTGGCCGTTTCAGGGCTGCTGTAGGGGAATGCTGGAAGAGAAATGTGCTGTTGGAAGCAGCGCCATCTTTTTCCATTGGGCTGGGGTTCTGGGCATCCTGGAGGTGGGTGACGGCTTGCCTGAGGACGGGGATGGTTGGGCACGTCCTTTTAAGTTGTTTTAAGTTGGCGGAAGGGAGAAGAGCACGGTCTCGGGCCGTCGGGGGGTGATCCGGTATGTTTGGTCCATTTCAGGCCGGCTGCAGGGGAATGCTGGAACATTTATGCGCTGCAGGAATCAGCGCCGTCTTTTTCCGGGTGCTCGGGGAATCCCCGAGGTGGGAGACAGCTTGCCTGAGGCTGGGGATGGTTGGGCACGTCCTTGGCCACTTCGGCAAAAGGGGAAGATGAAGGGGGTCGGGAGTTACCTGCAGCCGCCTGAGAAACCATGTATTCTTTGTTTGTTTTGTATTATTAGTTTGCATTTCTGTTGAAGAAAGAGTGGATGCCTTTCGAATGATGGAGGTGGTGCGTCGGTGTGCGGTTGTTTCGTTAGTTTGGCAGCCAGTCTCCAGCGATTCCTAGGCAGGGAAGGAGTACTCCTCCCCCTTCCTTGGTCGCTGTTTGCTGCTGGCTGGGTCGCGGGTAATCCTTCCAGCTGGGCCGCAGCTTGTCCTGTTCGCCCACATCCCAGATGGTGATGGGCACATTGTTTTCCGGCTCCTCTGACTCCATGTCAAGCGATCCCAAATATAGTCTGTGCTATAGGCCCTCTAGCACTCTTCAGTACTGGCATTAGGCATTTAAAAATTTCTCCCCCCCCCCCCCCCCCCCGGTCTATTTTTGCACATACCCACAGCAGGAATATTCTCTCGTTCCAGCGGTGTTTCTGTGCTCTCCGTGCTGCACAGATAATGAGCCATTCTGCTGGGGAATGCTCCTCCCTTATTGTCACGTAGTTTCCTCTGATTGGTCCGTCTTACGTTGCCTAGTGTTGCCTGAGAACGGTGTTGTGATGGTCCTTTGTGTTTCAGAATGTTGAGGGTGTTTTTTCTGATTGGTCCGTCATGCGAGGGCGGGGCAGACAGACATGGTCAGTGTTGTGGCTTCACCACCATGAATCCATGAACCCTTCAGTGAGTGACTGAGTGACTTCAGAACGTTGTCTTCAGAACATTGAGGGTGAGTTTTATTATAGTAGATATGTGTGTGATGTCATCCATGGAGCCTGGTGAAGACACTGCCATAGTGCACTGTCACTTTAAAACTTTGAGGCAGTGCCCCCACCGTGCATGCATGGGTGCTTTCCCACCTGACACTCAAGTGCAGGACCAGCAGTTTAATACTAAAGCTAATATGACAACTCCAAGGGTAGGCAGGAGAGATGTGAGAATATATGCATGCTGTCCTCGGAGACCACCTGCCATAGGTAAGTAACTTTGCTTTCTCCGAGGACAAACAAGCATGCTATTCTCACATGTGGAATCCACTAGCTACCAGATTCACAAATGTAATTATAATCTTGGCAACTAAGGAGAAAGTGAGCCTGGCAGAAATAAAAAGCCGGAGGATGGAGTTGGCATTCAAGTAGTAAACAAAATTTCAACGACTGTTTGTCCAAACTGGCTATCCTGCCTAGAATTCTGCTCCATGTTGTTGAGCTTGCTGTTCAAATATTTGTGTAGACAATGCTGTTTTAAAGGTTTTTTTTTTTTTTTATTACTGTGGTTAACTCATCTTGTTGTTCCCTAATCAATTTTTTTAGTTTATCCACTGTCAGTAGCATGAGGTCCAAGGAACAACATGAAAGCACCTCATTCCATCATGCAACATAATCCGGATCATCCAGAAAACGTGGCTCCTTGTAAAGCCTTAATCCTCTTGGGATCCTTAAAGCGTGGCAGTGCTCTATTAAAGTCATTTAATAATATTCATTTTGAATTAACACTTGATTTAACTTTTGTATCTGTGACCAATCTGTGATCAAACTGTCCTCTGGTGTGGCAAAAAGTCTGTCACTGGACATTAGCTCTTTTATCCGCTCCTCTGTCAATCCAGATTAGATTCCCACCCAGTGGCCATTATGCCCCAAACCTTACGATTTAATATTTCTTATTAGGGTTCAACTCATTCTATCTGGCATGGCTTATAAAATTGCATTTACTAATTCATACCAGTTGTGTTCAGTTTTGGAGGCCATATCTTGCTTAAGATGTAAAAAGACTGGAAGCGGTGCAAAGAAAAGCTACAAAAATAGTATGGGTTTGACCATACAAGGAGAGATTTATCGACCTAAACATGTATGCCTTTTACCGGTAGGTTGCTTGGCATTGGAAAGGTATTAATACGCAAACAAACCTTTTCTGGAAATGGGAAGGTGATAGAACTAGAGGACATGAATTGAGGTTGAAGGGAGTCAGACTCAGGAGTAATGTCAGGAAGTACTTTTTCACGGAAAGGGTGGTAGATACATGGAATGCTCTCCCCCAGGAGGTGGTGGAGATGAAAACGGTAATGGAATTCAAACAGCCGTGGGATAAACACAAAGGAATCCTGTTTAGAAGGAATGGATCTACGGAATCTTAGCGGAGATTGGGTGGCAACGCCAGTAATTGGGAAGCAAAACCACTGCTGGGCAGACTTCTACGGTCTACGCCCTGATCATAACTGAACAGATATCAATGGGCTGGAGTGTAAATTTTAAGGGGCTACAATGTTAGCTTCAGAACTTTTAGTACAACAACAATGCTGGGCGGACTTCTACAGTCTGTGCCCTACGAACGGCAAGGATAAATCAAACTCAGGTATACATATAAAGTATCTCATACCATGTAAAATGAGTTTATCTTGTTGGGCAGACTGGCTGGACCGTTCAGGTCTTTATCTGCCGTCATTTACTATGTTATTAACTCTGTCATGAGTCTGCCACCAGGGCTTGAAGTTTGCTTATTCTCCTGGCAGAAGTAAGTGCTACTAAGAACAATACTTTATACACAAGGAACTTTAGAGAACAGGAATGGAGAGGTTCAAATGGAGGTTTCATGAGAGCTGCAAGGATGACATAGAGATCCCATGCTACCGGAGGTAGTTTGACAGGAGGTTTGGTATGAAATAAACATTTCATGAATCTATCAAGTGATGAATGGAAACTGGCATATTATAAACCCTAGAGTGAAAAGCGCTAATGGCACTCCGGTGTACTCTGACTGAGTTAGTGTTGAGGCCAGAATCAGAAAGATGGAAAAGGTACTCCACACAGGTAGGAAGAGAGCACTTAGCAGAGTCAAGTGCTCTGGCTGTACACCAGATGGAAACTCTTCTCCATTTGAAACGATAGCATTTCTGCACAGAAGGTTTCCTAGAGGCTAGGAGCATCCAAGAGACACCATCTGAAAGATTTAAGGAATGTAAGTCTAGCTGTCGGGGCCAGAGTGCAAGGGTCTGGATGGAGGAAGGTGTCATGGCCGTGCCCTTATGTCCAGACCTACTGTTTCTCTATATCTAGCTCTGTGACCTCTCCAGTCTGCCTTTTTTCTGGCTGTTGTTCTTCTTGTTAGCCAAGCCTCGCTTTGGTGTCCCTGAAGCCAAGCCTCGCTTTGGTCTCCCTGCTTCTGCTTCATTTGCTTTTTGTGACATCATCAGCCTACTCCTTTATAAGGACCCAGAGAGCTTTCCTGCGTTGCCTTTGCAACAGGTCTATTTTTCCCTTTTCTTGTTGTACTGTTTGATGCTGTAGGAACTGGAGGTCTTCTTAGCTATGCCTCTGGGCACAGCCTTGAGCCCTGTGTGTGTGGTTTTGGTTTGAACCTGTATGGATTATTTGCCTGTTAATTTTGCTTCCAAGCAAAGCCCTGTTCTGTTTCTCTGTGTGTGTGGTTCTAGTTTGAACCTGTAAGGATTACTTGCCTGTTAACTTTGCTCCCAAGCAAAGCCCTGTTCTGTTTTTCTGTATGTGTGTGGTTCTGGTTTGAACCTGAATGGATTACTTCCTTGTTAACTAGGCTCTTCAGCATAGCCTGTTCTGTTTCCCTGTGTGGTTTCCCTTGTTACCTTTTACTGGTCAGACAGCTAGTTGTTGCCAGCTGCTTTCCTTGATTACTTTGCTTCCCTACAGCTGTGTGTGCTCTGTCTGCTCTGTCTCTGCCTGCCTTCCCTTTCCCTACCCGGCTTTGGGTGCTGGCTGAGTTCTGGTAAGAACATTGTTTGTTTTTTTCCTTTTGTTTGCTTTAAACCTTTGCAGTGTTTGTTATTTTGCTCTTATAAGCCCCCATTTTTTTCTGACTTGTGTATTAGAAGCAGCCCTTCCCTTTAGCCTGCTTTGTTTGTTTCCTGCTTCCTGTGAGCATTGCTCCTTATCTGATTTGTGTATGTAAAGGC
This sequence comes from Microcaecilia unicolor, assembly GCF_901765095.1. Taxonomy (NCBI): domain Eukaryota; kingdom Metazoa; phylum Chordata; class Amphibia; order Gymnophiona; family Siphonopidae; genus Microcaecilia; species Microcaecilia unicolor. The sequence goes on from NC_044033.1 coordinate 323,273,427, forward strand.
AGCTTTCCCTGTTTGCTTGCTTTTCCCTTTGTCTCTAGTGTCTGTTATTTGACTCTGTGGCACTGACTTGTGTATCCCTATGAGTGGTTTCCCTTTATCCTTAAGTGCCATGTGGCACAGCCTTGTATATTCTTATGAGTGGCCTCCCTGTATCCTTGAGTGCCGTGTGGCACAGCCTTGTGTATTCTTATGAGTGGCTTCCCCTTACCGATGAGTGCTGTGTGGCCAGCCTTGTGTATTCTTATGAGTGGCTTCCCTTTTCCCTTGAGTGATGTGTGGCCAGACTTGTGTATTCCTATGAGCTGCTTCCCTCGGAGGGAGGGACTTTTAAAATTCTGGGCTGGCGAAGAGAACTTCCGGTGGGTGAAATATTGGGGGTGCTCGAGCACCCACAGCACCCACGGAGTTGGCGCCTATGGTTCTAAGGAGATGTGAATAGGTCTATCGCTGGGGTCTCCCACTGTTGGAATATTCAATGAGCCACAAGCATGCTGAGGGACCATTCATGAGGCTGAAGGACCATTCGTGAGGCTGAAGGATTCTGCTCAATTTGTCTGCCACAGCATTCTGTTTGCCAGCTAGATAAAGAGCTCTTATAAAGATATTTCAAGAGGCTGCCCAAGTCTATATCTGGATTGCTTATTGACAGAGGTGATAAGAACCTGTTCCTCTCTGTTTGTTCAGGTAACACATGGCAACTTGGTTGTCTGTGTGAACAAGAACTATCTGATTGAGGATGCAGTCTTGGAAAGTTTTGAGGGCGTCTAGACTGCTCGCAATTCCAGATTGATATGATGTAGTTTTTCCTGTGGGGACCAAGAACTTTGTGCATGAAAACCAACAAGATAACCCCCCCCCCCCCCCAACCTAGCAGGGAAGGATCTGTGGTGAGGGCTTTGTGATGTGTAAGTGACTGAAATGAAAATCCATGGGTAAGATTCTGGGAAATCATCCACTACTGCAAAGAACAGAGTAGCTGTGAAGTAACTGAGAGCAATCCCATGGCTTGAGACCACTGACAGGAGAGAGCCCACTGAGATATTCAGAAGTGGAGCTGAGCCAATGGTGTTACATAGACTGTTGAAGCCATGTGGCTGAGTAAGCAGAGCATATGACATGTAGATACTTGGGTGGATCTAGATATCTCGATGGAGAGAAGCATTATGTTGTTTGCTCTCGGTTGAGGGAGGAAGGCTTAACCCTGAGTAGTGGCCAGGAGAGCTCCAATGAACTATAAGTTCTGAACTTGCCAAAGATGTGATTTGGGGTAATTTATCACAACCCTGAGGAGTTCTAGGGAACGAATGATGGACAGAATTGAAGTCTATGCTGCCTCTTAGGAGGCTGCCTTGATTAACCAGTCGTCGAGGTTCTATTGCTTTCTGCCGGAGAAAGGCAGAGAGCTCCTCACAAAGTGCTATCTTTTGGAAGGAGCTGAAACGAGTCTCTCTTGGTGGATGATTAGGAGGTCTTTTTTCCCAATGCAGAGTGTAACTGTGCTGGATAATTTGTAGCACCCAAGGGTCAGAGGTTACAAGAAGCCACCTCCGTTGAAAGAGGATTAGTCCACCTTTTACTAGTAGGTTGCTTGGCATGGACAACTGGACAGCGGCAATGCTTTCTAGGAAGGAGTCAAAAAATGGATTGTTGTTTAGATTCAGAAGGGGTCTGTGACTTCTGTCCCCGCTGCTGCCTCGGACGTAAGCACTGGGGCACAGTACTTTGAGGTGGAAGAGGAGTACGGGTACAACATTTAGATGTATAGTAATTAGAGCTTCGAAAACCTGAAAATCTTCCAGAACAGGCAACAGAAGGTTGTGGCCTGGACAGAGTTTTAATCAGTATCTGTATGCTTTTTTATTAGGTTGGTTATTCCTCGACTTTGTCCTCAAATAAGTTATCTCACCAACAAGGGAAATCTGCCAGACACTCCTGGATGGCAGCTTCAAGGTCGGAAACTGAACCGACATCTCATTGCTACTCAAGGTGGAAATATGAGAAGACATCAAAGGCGTGCCTTGTTAGATATTTGTGACACTCTAGAAGATTCCTGTGAATTTTGAGGATCTCATCAGCATTTTCAGGAGGAAGGAAGTCTGCAAAAGGAAAGAGTACTTGTATTAGAGACATTAAGTAAATTATGGAATAAAGTTGGTAATCTAATATGCGGTTGGTTAGCATAGAGGCCCAAAATGTTCTCCTGCCAAAAGAATCTAATGTTCTAGTTTCTCTACCTGGAAGAGCAGAAAAAAAAGATATCTCACACTGCAAGTACACTTTAAAGCAGACTCCACAACTACAAAATGATGGAGTAACTAAGTTTTTTCAAACCCAGTGCATTTTTTTACCCTGTAAATTGTATCAATTTTTTTGAGCAACTTGAACTGTTATTGGAGTCTCCCAGCTTTTGATCAGAGTATTCTTCATGACTGTATGAAGTGGAACAGTGATTCCCTCTCTAGGAGAGTCATAATCTACAACCTCAATTTTGCTACTAATTGGATAATCTTGCTAGTATTTGGGTTTCTGCCAGGTACTTGTGACCAGGATTGGCTACTGTTGAAAACAGGATACTGGGCTAGATGGACCATTGGTCTGAGCCAGTATGGCTATTCTTATGTTCTTACAAAGCTCTGAACAGGTTCCTTCTCTGTCTCTAATTTCAAAGCTATGGCTTGGGCCATCTCACAGAGTAAGCCAGGAAAGGATATACTTTCTGGATAGACTTATGTCTCTCAGGCGGCGGAGAAGGATCAGATGGGATGCCATAGGACTCCTCAGCTGGGAGGTCCTGTGGGTCCTGATCCAACTCCCAGGAGAGATCAGAGTCGGACTCCTGAAATATCCTCTTATGTTGAAGAGTGTGTGGAAGAGTGTGTCAACTACAGCGTCAGCTGTACATAAGAGAGTGTCGAGGCAGATGAGTCTTCAAGGCTGGGGAAAGTTCCTCAATTGATGTTGATGCATGCGTTGTTCGGGTTCATGGTGTCCCTGATGGTCGATGCTGAGCCGGTGTACGGGACCTCTCCTGTGACTGTCTCTCTGATGCATCTATAGGCTGGGCTGGGCTGAGGCTGCCACAGGCACCCTGTAAAAGCCTGAATAAACTGCATATGCACCAGCCCTGAGAGCTCCTGTTTGAGCATAGTCTGAATTTCCTCCTGTGTCGATGTCAGCTGAGAAAGCGGTGCCTGAGGTATAGCCTGTGCAAGTGTACATAAGTACATAAGTAATGCCATACTGGGAAAAGACCAAGGGTCCATCGAGCCCAGCATCCTGTCCACGACAGCGGCCAATCCAGGCCAAGGGCACGTGGCAAGCTTCCCAACGTACAAACATTCTATACATGTTATTCCCGGAATTGTGGATTTTTCCCAAGTCCATTTAGTAGCGGTTTATGGACTTGTCCTTTAGGAAACCGTCCAACCCCTTTTTAAACTCTGCTAAGCTAACCGCCTTCACCACTTTCTCCGGCAACGAGGACATCTCTAGGACCTCAGAGGCTCTCATTGAGAAATAATCTGTAGAGAAGGAGAGCCATCAATATGACATGGATGCTTCCCATGCATCAAGGATGTCGATGCAGGGGAGGTGTTGGCAGAGTGCCTGGAGGGAGAATGATGGTAAAGCTTCTTAGGTTTTTTTAAGCTGCAAGTCCATCGATGCACGTGGAGCTGACAAGGAAGATGTAGAGCCCTTATGCAGTCACAGTTCCGTTGTCTGACATTCTCAATGTTATATCGGTGCACCTGATACCGATACAGGTTCCACATCTAATGCCAAATCCCCTGCCATGTTTGATGCCATTGCAGAACCAAAAAGTTTTTCACGTTGGACTCTGTGGGCTTTAAGTGTTCTCTTTTGTATGTGTAGACAGAGGCCACACTGTGTGTCCTAGTGCTCCAGATCTAAGATATTAACACACCAGTTATGGGGGTTTGTGCCTGACATGGTCCTATGCATCAAGCACACTTCTTAAAGCCACTCAGCACCCTAGCTGACATGGAGGGAAAAATGGCCAGCGCAAGGTCAAAAAGCTCAATGTCCCAGGGAGCTCGAGTAATTCCGCACCCAACATGGTCAATGCTTCCCGGCTAAAAGGCTCAGAGGCCGAAAAAATGAAAAATAATTTTAAAAATCAGGAATTGAACAAAAGTAATAAAGAAAAATATGAGAAAAACATCCCAAAAAAGGGAAGGCACCAAAAAGGAAAAGTTTGACGCGCTGAGGAGAGATTAGAAACCCAACCTCTCTGGCTCCATGGCAAACGCCAGATTGCTAGTCCCGTGCTCAAGCATCAGATGGGAAGGCAGCTACAGCAACCAAATGCTACTAAATATGCCCTCTTTCGGATTATTATTTATTTATTTATTTACAGCATTACTATCCCACATTTTCCAATTTGTGTTGTTTCAATGTGGCTTACATGGAACTAAGAAATACAATAAGATAGGGGACCTGAATTACATAGAATCGAAGTGGCTTGAAGAGGGATTGGGAAGAAGTGAGGCAGGAGGAAATATGAAGGACAGGGGAAGGGTGGCAGGTTGGGGAGGTGGATCTATTAGCGGAAGCTAATGCGGAGTCGTGACCAAGCAAGGGATGGAGGAGACCTTGCTGAGTAAGAGTGGTGACTATTCATAGCCGATTCACAGTGGAGCTTAATGGAAGGATTTTTGAAGAAGTGAGCCTTGAGTCGTTTACAAAAGATCAGGTATCTAGGCTCCTCAGTGCTTTATGAAGTACAGGTATCTAGGCTCCTCAGTGCTTTACAGAGTGCATTCCAGCTATTAGTGCATAGGTAGGTGAAGCCTGATGAGCAAACTGTCTTGTATCGTACACCTCGGCAGTTGGGGAAGTGGAGTAAGTGTGAGAAAGCTTCATGCTACCGTGTGTATGTTGCATAGCGGTAGGTTTATTAGGTTCGACATGTATTCTGGACCCAGACCGAAAATGATTCTGTATTCTAGTGTACAGAGCTTGAAAGGTATCCTTGCCTGCACAGGAAGCTAGTGCAAGGTTTGAAGCAGTGGGCTGGTTCTTTCAAAGCACATTTTTCTAAAGATCAGTCAGGCAGCGGTGGTTAATTATTTGCACAGATATGAAAGAAGGTCTGAAAATAAGACCCACTCACTGTAACCAGCAGATACAAAATCTCAAGTAGCTTACAGAGGTAAAATACAATAAACAAAACATTTAGAGGGAAATCATTTGGGCATAACATACTTGTGAACCTCATTTTCACCTAGAAGATTAGAGGGATGCTCTTAGTATACAGCACATAATAGTATGGAGTGAAGGAGTAGACTAGTGGTTACTGCAGTGGCCTTAGAGCCTGGGGAACTGGGTTTGATTCCCACTATAGCTCCTTGTGACTGGGCAAGTCACTAAACCTTCTATTGTCCCAGGTACAAAATAAGTACTTGTATATAATATGTAAACTGCTTTGATTGTAACCACAGATAGGTGGTATATCAAGTTTTTTGTTTGTTACATTTGTACCCTGCGCTTTCCCACTCATGGCAGGCTCAATGCGGCAGGCAATGGAGGGTTAAGTGACTTGCCCAGAGTCACAAGGAGCTGCCTGTGCTGGGAATTGAACTCAGTTCCTCAGTTCCCCAGGACCAAAGTCCACCACCCTAACCACTAGGCCACTCTTCCATCCCCTTTCCCCTTCAGAGGAAAAGCATTTGGAATATTGTTAAAAAACACACAAAAGGAGACAGAGAACTAAAAGTCTTTTAGTTTACGGTCATGAGTAATCAAAGCTTATTAGCTATAAAGCAACATCTGTCATTATCCCTTTAACTACCGTAGATAGACGTTATGCTAACCTTCAGCTGACATTTCACACAGAACTCGTTTTAGACTTTTGAAGACTAGGAAGCACAGTAAAGCTTATATAACAATGACGACAACATAAAAGGCCATCCTACCAATCAGCAACCGTGTTTCACATGACCCCTACTTTTCAGTCCCTACTGAATTATACAAATGAGACCCCACAACAAATCTTTCCTCTTGCCCCTCATCCTTCTGCATCTCCCACAAGCCATCCCCAACAGTTCAAAATTTAAAGTCATGCCAGCAGCCAATCCTAGCACATGAGGGTGATGTTCTGGAGCGTTCAAAGAAATATTTATCTTTTTGAGGATGATGCTAAGATCTGCAACACAGCGGACAAATCTGAGGGAACAGATGGCATGAGAAGCACTCCAAGAAAGCTTAAGGAGTGAGCCTTAATAATAAAGTTTGCTATACCAAAATATATAACTATCTGAAGAAGCGATGTACATTACATAGACGGGTGTGAGCTGCTCATGTGCATAAAAGAGGACCACCACCACCACCCTGGAACAATTATATCCAGTGATTCGAAGTAATGAAACATTACATAAGGTAGTAGCCAAACTGGAAAGATGTTAAAGTGCATAAGAAGAAGAATAATTATTGGGAAAAAATAATAATGTTATAGTGCTCATGGGACAAAGGAATATTTGGGTACTGCTCCATTCAAGCCACTCTAAAATGCTTCCCTCCAAAGCAGAGATGCTCACAGACACAGACACACACACACACATATTATATATATACATACAGAGGCTGGAAAGAATTCCATGAGCTATGCTCTGCATGCTGTCTCCACTTGCTGTTTTATTGTTTACACTCTACCTTTTCCACCTCCTTCCGTGACACACACACACCTCTCTATCTCTCTCTCTCTCCTCCTTGTTGATTTTTAACAAACTCTGACACACTCAAGCAGTTAAAAGCCATCAAAGTTCTTTATTGTGCCAGCTCTCTTCACACCAGATTAATCTTGCTTAAACACCTCATTCCATCAGTAGACTTCAATTCATAATGGGTCATCCTCCCATCTTTACATATTGCAAACTCATTTTCCCCTTTACAATGGCAGTTTTCTGTTTTAAATCCCTCCAAACCTCCAGCAGCACTATCTTATCAGCAGACAGTTTTGGACATTAGTTGAGGCCACATCATCTCTTATACAATACAGTCTGAGTTTTCCAGTGCACAATCCTGCTCAGAAACAATCTCACTTTCAACTGCACTACCTTTTGTGAGCAGACAATATTGTAGCAAGTTCTGCTCTCCAGTCTCTTCTCCACTGCTTTACTCCCAGCTTTCCCCAACTCCACAACCGGGGCAATGCTGAGGCCACAAAAGCCTTTTTCCTTGTCTGCACAGGTTAGAGCAAAACCAGCCACCTCCATACACTCTTCACCCCCTTCTCCTTCTACCTCCTTTTTATTACAATCCATCTCCTCCTCCTCCTCCCCAAGCTCCACCAGCTGTTCCTCATCTCCAGGATCAGACCTCATCTCCCAATCAGTCATTCCTCCCTCCCCCTCCTGAGAGTTCAGCCAACCCTGCACTGGTTTCTGGGGAGTGCAGTTTTTCTCCTGAACTAAAGCTTTCTCTGGCAGCTTGACCCCTAGAGGGCGCACTGCTCTCCTAGCTGGGCTGAATGACCGGGGATGATGCCGGCTGAAAGAACCACTATCCCCTTTCCCCCGCACCAGCACTCCAGAGTGCTCACAATGGCCTCATACATGAAGAAAACTGAAGATGATCTCCACTAAAGAAAAGAAAGATAATTCATGGCATTTCTCTATTATTAAGAGATTAACATTTATTTTTCCTATCAGTTAATTCCAACAAACAATAAAAGATATGATCACTTTAATTAGCTCAGTTACTCTTAAGTACAGAAACTGGTGCTGATGGCATATACAAGACTAAATGGGGAAACTGCCTCAAAGACACTTGCTATCCAAAGCAGTGCAGAAATGACTAACAACTTTTGACATATGTATTCCTTGTGCCTTGAACGCTGCTCCATGTGTCTTGCTATTTACTAGATGGATGGATGGATGGATGGATGGATGGATGGATGGATGGTCATCCACAAGCAGGTACACACAAGGACGAATGGATTAGCTGATCTTCCCATTATGTGTTCTCTCACGTTTACAGAGCACATAAAAAGTTGGTACACAGATATAGCGAATGCTACATACCTGTAGAAGGTATTCTCCGAGGACAGCAGGCTGATTGTTCTCACTGATGGGTGACGTCCACGGCAGCCCCCTCCAATCGGAAACTTCACTAGCAAACGCCTTTGCTAGCCCTCGCGCGCCCATGCGCGGCCGTCTTCCCGCCCGAACCGGCTCGTGTTCGTCAGTCCTGTATATAGCAAGACAAAGACAAGGGAAGACACAACTCCAAAGGGGAGGCAGGCGGGTATGTGAGAACAATCAGCCTGCTGTCATCGGAGAATACCTTCTACAGGTATGTAGCATTCGCTTTCTCCAAGGACAAGCAGGCTGCTTGTTCTCACTGATGGGGTATCCCTAGCCCCCAGGGAACTTTTCCTTGACCAGATATTTGTTCAGGACCCTTAGGTCTAAGATGGGATGCATCCCCCCTGTTTTCTTTTCCACAAGGAAGTACCTGGAATAGAATCCCAGCCCTTCTTGCCCGGATGGCACGGGCTCGACTGCATTGGCGCTGAGAAGGGCGGAGAGTTCCTCTGCAAGTACCTGCTTGTGCTGGAAGCTGTAAGACTGAGCTCCCGGTGGGCAATTTTGAGGTTTGGAGGCCAAATTGAGGGTGTATCCTTGCCGGACTATTTGGAGAACCCACTGGTCGGAGGTTATGAGAGGCCACCTTTGGTGAAAAACTTTCAACCTCCCCCCGACCGGCAGGTCGCCCGGCACTGACACGTTGATGTCGGCTATGCTCTGCTGGAGCCAGTCAAAAGCTCGCCCCTTGCTTTTGCTGGGGAGCCGAGGGGCCTTGCTGAGGCGCACGCTGCTGACGAGAGCGAGCGCGCTGGGGCTTAGCCTGGGCCGCAGGCTGTTGAGAAGGAGGATTGTACCTACGCTTACCAGAAGAGTAGGGAACAGTTTTCCTTCCCCCATAAAAACGTCTACCTGTGGAGGTAGAAGCTGAAGGCTGCCGGCGGGAGAACTTGTCGAAAGCGGTATCCCGCTGGTGGAGCTGCTCTACCACCTGTTCGACTTTCTCTCCAAAAATATTGTCCGCACGGCAAGGCGAGTCCGCAATCCGCTGCTGGATCCTAGTCTCCAGGTCGGAGGCACACAGCCATGAGAGTCTGCGCATCACCACACCTTGAGCAGCGGCCCTGGACGCAACATCAAAGGTATCATATACCCCTCTGGCCAGGAATTTTCTGCACGCCTTCAGCTGCCTGACCACCTCCTGAAATGGCTTGGCTTGCTCAGGAGGGAGCTTGTCCACCAAGCCCGCCAACTTCCGCACATTGTTCCGCATGTGTATGCTTGTGTAGAGCTGGTAGGACTGAATCTTGGCCACGAGCATTGAGGAATGGTAGGCCTTCCTCCCAAAGGAGTCTAAGGTTCTAGAGTCTTTGCCTGGGGGCGCCGAAGCATGCTCCCTAGAACTCTTAGCCTTCTTTAGGGCCAGATCCACCACACCAGAGTCGTGAGGCAACTGAGTGCGCATCAGCTCTGGGTCCCCATGGATCCGGTACTGGGACTCGATCTTCTTGGGAATGTGGGGATTACTTAGAGGCTTGGTCCAGTTCGCCAGCAATGTCTTTTTTAGGACATGATGCATGGGTACTGTGGACGTTTCCTTAGGTGGAGAAGGATAGTCCAAGAGCTCAAACATTTCAGCCCTGGGCTCATCCTCCACAACCACCGGGAAGGGGATGGCCGTAGACATCTCCCGGACAAAGGCCGCAAAAGACAGACTCTCGGGAGGAGAAAGCTGCCATTCAGGGGAGGGAGTGGGGTCAGAAGGAAGGCCATCAGACTTCTCATCAGAGAAATATCTGATGTCCTCCTCCTCCTCCCACGAGGCCTCACCATCGTTATCAGACACAAGTTCACGAACCTGCGTCTGAAGCCGTGCCCGACTCGACTCCGTGGAAACACGGCCACGGTAGGAGCGTCGAGAGGTGGACTCCCTCGCCAGCACCGGCGAAGCTCCCTCCGCCGACGTCGTCAGGGAGTCTGCCTGGGAGGCGGCCGTAGCCGATACCGGAGACCTCACCTCGGGCAAGTGGCCAGCCGTCGCCTCACTCGACGGTACCGGTGGCGCAAGCACTCCCGGTACCGGAGGAGAAGGGCGCAACAGCTTTCCCAGAATCTCTGGAAGAACGGCCTGGAGACTCTCATGCAGAGCAGCTGTGGAGAAAGACTGAGAAGCCGATACAGGTGTCAAGGTCAGAATCTGTTCCGGGCGTGGAGGCGGTTCCGGGCTGTCCAAGGGGGAGCGCATCGACACCTCCTGAACAGAGGGTGAGCGGTCCTCCCGGTGCCGATGCCTACTGGGTGCCGACTGCCTCGGCGACCCAGAGCTCTCGGTACCGAGACGGGAAGGAGACCGGTGACGATGCTTCTTTGACTTCTTCAAGCGAAGCATGTCACCGGAGCTTCCCGGTACCGATGAGGAGGACGTAGAATCCAACCATCGCTTCCTCGGGGCCGAGGCCGAAGAAGGTCGATCTCGGGGGGGGCTGTACCGCAGGAGCCCTCAGGGCAGGGGGAGACCCAGCCGAAGGCTCACCGCCACCAGCAGGGGAATGGACAGCCCTCACCTGCACTCCAGACGAAGCACCAGTGTCCGACGACATCAGCAATAGCGGAGGTCCCGGTACCACCGACGTCGACGCAGCCTTTCGATGTCTCGGTACCGACAATGCAGGAGGTAGAAGCCTCGATGCAGTTGATGCCGATGCCGAGGTCAAAGACTTCGATGCTGTCGACGTCGATGCACTTGATGCGTCCCGTGCTGTTGTCGTCGAAGAGCCCAAGAACAACGCGTTCCACTGGGCCAACCTCGCTATCTGAGTCCGCTTTTTCAAAAGAGCACAAAGACTACAGGCCTGCGGGCGGTGCCCAGCCCCCAGACACTGAAGACACGAAGTGTGCCTATCAGTGAGCGAGATTACCCGGGCGCACTGGGTGCACTTCTTGAAGCCGCTGGAAGACTTCGAAGACATGGGCGGAAAAATCACGCCGGCGAAATCAAAATTCGCGATGATGACGAAAGGCACCAAAAAGAAGGGAGAGAAAACCCGTACCGAGGCCAAATAGGCCGGTCCCGAAAGCGAAAAGAAAATTAAGCGGGTAAAAAGCTGGAAACACGGGAAAGGGGTAAAGACCGTAAAGGTCTCTTTTTTTTTTTTTTTTAGTGAAAATCGCGAAGACGCGCAAGGTCAACTTGAGGGGCACGAAAAGGCGGCAAAACATGGCCGTTCCGAGCGCGAACAAAAGAAGACTGACGAACACGAGCCGGTTTGGGCGGGAAGACGGCCGCGCATGCGCGGTGCGCATGGGCGAGCAAGGGCTAGCAAAGGCCTTTGCTAGTGAAGTTTCCGATTGGAGGGGGCTGCCGTGGACGTCACCCATCAGTGAGAACAAGCAGCCTGCTTGTCCTCGGAGAAATAGAGATGCAGTGGAGACTGCTCCCATATGAGAGAGCGAGGGAAATATATCCCAACACAACAATAGGGCAGCGGTGTGCCGAAAAAAGGCCTGTGCTGTTGCAGGCCCATTTTTCAGCACTCCTGCAAAAAAGGCCTTTTCGTTGGCCAACAATGGACATGTGGCAAAATAAAAATTGGTGCGCATCCATTTTGGGCCTCAGACCCTACCTCCACCGATTGACTTAGTGGTAAGGTCTCACACGTTAACCGGATGGTAATCATCAGCGCACGTGTACACTGCCGATTACCAGCCAGTTAGCGCCATGCGGTAGAAAATAAATATTTTCAGCCGCACGTATTGGATGCACGTAAAAAATGAGATTACCACCGGGGGCAAACAGTAGCATGGCAGTAGTTCCAAACTGACCCGCGCTGGACGCACGTAGGCACCTACGCACCTTAGTAAAAGGGCCCCCTAATAACTAGATTATAGCTGTCTATTAAAATGCTTTATTGTGTATTGTGTTGACATTGTAAGTAATATACTATGCCATACTTTGTATTGTTGTTGAATATATTTGCTGCTGTAATTATCTATTGCTTATGTTTGACTTATTCTTGCTGTACACCGCCTTGTGTGAATTCCTTCAAAAAGGCAGTAAATAAATCCTAATAAATAAATACATTATTTTTGCCCCCTCATGAATTCCTATTTTGTGAACACAGTACTACAGCTCCCTTTTCAAATGTAATAGCCTCCTTCATAATCTTTAGCATGGAAGTAATACACACTTTTGAGAGATTTGATCAAGCCTTACATAATAAAACCAATTTACTGCTGTCAACTGTAACCTTTGTAGACAAAATATATAACATTTCTAACCAGACGAAGGAGCATCTTTACCATAAAATGTTTTTAAAAAGCACCCTGGAAAGTCAGAGAGAATTTTACCTTGAGTCACAGAGCAAAAAGCCAAATGATACTCCTCCAAATGCAATATAAATGTCAAGCTAAAGGTTATAATTTACAGCTGTTATAGTTCTGTAGTGAAAGATTTTCAGGATTCGAGTTAAGGACATTAAAGATAAAGCAGGAAATTAGGGATTTAGACCCAGATGCACAAAACGTAACCAGCCAGCAACGTGGTTTTTACACTGGTTCTAGCCGGTTTAGCGAGCATGGAGTTCAGCCAGACAAGCACAAAAGGGTTCTGTAAGCTCTTTTCCTGTCACGGTAGCAGCTAACGAAAATTATATGCAAAATTATTATAATGACCTAATTACTATTCAAACATACACTCCAGAGTGATGCACAGCAAGGACCGCCTACCTTAATGGTACTGCTGGTTCTTTCATATTACCACTGAAATAGCAGCTGCTAGAGTTCCCCCCCCCCCCCCACACACTCGCCAATCATGCACGGCAGCCCTTCACTCTCTTCACCTTGTTCTCCCTTGCTTCCCTCCATGCCTGAACTGCTGCTGAGGGTCTGGCGGTGATTTTAAAAGATTTTTGAAAACAAAAAAAACTTACACACTGCTTTCAAACACATAGCTTGTATGCGTGTGTCTGTAGCAAGAACAGAGCAGCTATGCTTAGCAATTGGCTGTTCTGCACATGCTCGGATGACCAGTTGGCTTCTCCCCCTGCCAAGCTGCTTGCCGTTTTTGCAAGCAGCTAATTTGCATGCTGATTCTTTTGAGCATCCCTTCGCTATTTCCAACTCAGTAATTTTTACCACGGTGCAGTTTGATGCATCTGGCCCTCAGTTAGGAGTACGTTTAGAAAGCTTTTTCTAGGTGTACAGCCTGTTTTACATAAGGACTACTGTTTTATAAAACTGCACGACCACATACACACACAAAAAAACGTTTGCCTCCATTTACGTAATCTGCCCATAGGTGTTCCTGGGTCATAGCTTGGACGCAGCAGAAGTGGATTTACAATGTACACACATTTTATGAACTACATATGCAGAGTACAAGACTCTTGCTGGCACCAATTTGACCCTATGATCCACCGAACCAGCCAGCAACGGGAGGAGACAGAAAGCTGGGGGGGGGGGGGGGGGGGCAGTAGCCTCCTCCAGCTCATTCCCACTGCTGTCCTGCATGCTGCTCTGCTCCTCTTCTTGCCCTCACTGCTCCCCCACCTCTTACCCTCCGCTGTGGCAACAGCATCACCCCCTCCTACCTTCCCTCCAGCTGTCCCGCTACAGCCTTGGCACAAAGCAGCAGTCCCAATTATTTACAGAGCTGAGGGGCAGGCCTGGAGAGGTGAGAGGGAGGGCTTCCGGCTTGGGGATGAGAGGAAAGGAAGATTTGCAGAGTACTGACCTTTGCAAAAAAAAAAGCTACACACAGCTTTCATATACACAGCTTGTATGTGTGTATGAAAGCTGTATGTAGCTGCTCTGGGCAGGCACATCGTAACCACATTTAGTAAGTGGCTGCTGTACAAAACCTGCCGCCACATCCTCCTACTGAGCTACTCGCTGTATATGCGAGCAGCTCATTTGTATACAATTTCATTGGGGAATCGTGTGCTATTTCTGTCTCAATAACTCTTACCAAGGTGGAAATAGCGAGCAGTTCCCTCCGGGAACCTTTGTGCATCGGCCCCTCAGTGCTAAATAAAAGTACGTGGACAAGAAGGCTGCTTTTGGTTCTCAAAAGCTGAAAAGGTAAGGAAAAAGGTTAGCCTTCATAAACTACAGAACACTGCGGAAAGAGGAAGACAGGCAACAATGTCTTAAAAAAAAAAACTAACAGAAGCTGGTAAAGTAGAAAGCAAAGATGCAATGGGAGAAAATAAAATAGCCAATATGGTAAAATGGGGGGACAAGACATTTTTTAGATATGTTAGTGATAGGGAGGAAGTGCAAAAGTGGCATTGTGAGACTGTGACGCATCCTCTACTCTGGAGTCCTTTCAACACTGGCTGCAGCTCAATGCGCTCCACCTGACTGGCAGTTGCTATGCCTGGAATCTTGCATTCACACAATATAAAGGGATTAACAACAGTCAACCAGTCTTTCTCAAACACTGGATCCAGGTTCCCTTCTGGACTTGTTCCTTTATGCCCCTCTGCAGGGCAAGCCCCTATGGGGAGGCAAAAACGTCCCAGTCCTTCTTAGGTCACTACGGTGTTACCTAGTTCACACCAATGTCCAAAACAAAAACCTGTGGCAACAATCCTTAGGGATAGCTTGGTGCAAAAAATGTTTTCAATTAATCACAAATGAAAAAGAAAGGCCAGGCATGAGGAAGGACATAGCAAAGCTTGAAGAATGGCTTGGAATTTAGCAGCTCATTGAATGCTAAAAAATGCAGAGATGAATTTGGGCAGCAAAAAAAACGAGGGTACAATACAATTTAGGGAGCGAAGAATTTTGTGCATGGAAAAGGAGTGGGACTTGGGTGTGTTCGTATTTGATGATCTCAAGGTGGCCAAACAAGTAGAAAAGACAAAGGCTAGAAGGATGCTTGGGTATATAGTAAGAGGAATGGCCAGTAACAAAAAGGAGGTAATGATGCCTCTATATAAGACTGTGGTGATACCTCATTTAGAATATTGTGTACAAATCTGGAGACCACACCTTCAAAACGGAATGGAGTTAGTCCAGAGGGCAGCTACTAAAATGGTCAGTGGTCTTCATCATAAAGAGTATGGGGACAGACTTAAAGATCTCACTATGTACACTTTGGAAGAAAGGTGGGAGAGAGAAGATATGATAGAGATGTTTAAATATCTCCATGGCAGAAATGCACAGGAGACAAGCTTCTTTCAATTGAAACGAAGCTCTGGAATACGGGGGCAAAGGATGAAGGTGAAAGGGAACAGACTCAGAAGTAACTTGAGAAAATTCTTTTTCACGGAAAGGGTAGTGAAATAATGGAACTGCCTCCTGGTGAAGGTGATGAAAACTGTAACTGAATTCAAGAAAGTTTGGGGCAGGTATATAGAATCTCTAGGGGAGAGGAAGAGATAGCATGGATGGGCAGACTGGATAAACCATATGGTCTTTATCTGCCTTCACTCTGCTCTGTTTCTATGAACACTGCTTACTGCGGCTCACAGAAGCAGTACCACTGCCAAATATGCTTCCATGCTATTATTGATTATCACCTGTTTGAGCTGTTGTGTAAAATACATTCAGATACTGTTGACTCTTGATGAAGGCACTTTTGCCGAAACACGGCACTGTGTCAGATCTTCAAATCATGATACTGTCATGACAGGGGATTGGTTTATGCCCTGTTGTTATAATTATGGCAGACCAAGTATGTCTTTGACATCATCTTGATATCCCCCTCAATTCCTGGGGCTCCAAGTAGTCTGGAAATGCATAAACAATTGTCTTTGCCCAAGGTTACTGCATGCCTCCGGACTGAACCAGCTGAGTCAGGGTGATAGCCAGGAGTCTTCTTAGATGCAATGCAGGCATTTCAGTACAGAGCACAGTGCAGTTCAGATGATATGGCAAGGCAAGCACAGAGGGTTGAAATAAATTAAAGTCTGTGATGCAGTAAATATATTAAGGCAAGGAAGGGGTTATCTCCTACACCAGGCAGTGTGAATAATTGCAGGTTACTCACTCCAAGAGAAATTAAGGGGCAGTAAAAGCCCGATTTTTACTGCACCTTAATAAATACCATCCCAATGTGGTCATCCTTCTTTAGAAAGACATTTCCCACTGGGAAGTGACTGGGATACAATGCATATCTTCTCTCTGATGACATCCAATTCATTGTAAGCATGCAACAATGCTGTAACTAGTAAGAGGACTTGCTGGGATTCTTACACATAGAAATCCATGTTTTAGATTTTAAAATAGGGATTTAACCCAAGACATTGAATTCATGACTCAGTCTGGGAGCAGCTACTACAGAGGTCAGCAACATTTTAGATAGAGTGCCAAAAAAGGTTGACATTTATTAAGATGTTGGATGATGCCGGACCAACAAAATAGAAAGGAGGAGGACAAGTGTGTGTTAGGGTGTCACTCGCTCTGCTCTTGAGTTCTCCATATTACTCAGCTCTCACCACCTTTGTCTCTTTGGCTCTCTCGCTGCCTGAGTGTTTCACAACCTTCAACCTCTCATTATCTATTACTCACAGCCCTCATTCTCTCATAAGCATTATTGCTCTTGGCAGGCTCTCCACAGCTTTCGATCTCACTGCCTGCATTTCTCCAAGTTGTCCGCCACTGCTTGCATCTCTTTCTCATATTCTGAGAATGCCGTAAGGAATGGGAAGAGCTGGAAAAGATTTTGTGAAAGAACTTAGAACAAATTCTAGCACGCAACCCTTGAATCCTGTGCGTGAATATTCGCAAGAAAATCTTAGAAGTTAGAAATTTCCGCTACATTAATAAGCCACTGCAATAACCTTGCACAGACTTTTCTGATGCACCTGTGCAAGAAAAAAAGTTTGCTCCTCAATGTAGGAAGAAAATAGTATTCAAATCAGCTGTGCGCAAATAAACCTGTGCTAATGTGGGAGAACACACTGGATGTATGCACACCTGGATCTACACTAGTGAATGCAAATAAATTATATCAGCATCCAGAGTTGCCTGCACATTCATCCACACACGTGCTGAATGCTATTCTATGCATATGGTGTTTGCAATGCCAATATTAATATGCAGAATAGCATTCTGGCACATGTGCAGATGTATGTCCATGCAACTCCGAGTGCAAAAACAATTTTTGCAGTGAATATAGTTCAGAACTTTATCCTTTGTTCCAGAGTATGTCCCCTTGCACTCTCTTTTTTTCTTTTACCTGTACTCTTCAACAAAACCAGGAAAAAGGTCCCTCAGAACCATCCTTATTAGTGACATACTCTCTCATACAAACTTAGATCAATAAAGATGTTAATATGTGTGCGTGAAGGGCCACCAAAAGACCAAACCAGGCTCAAGGCAAATAATCTTGAGGGCAGGCCGACCAACTGGCAACAGTTTACTGCATGCCCAGTTTGTCTCCTGCTCCTATATACCGGGTTATCATATCATATAAACTCTGCTCTGCTGGCCATGGGTCCTTTCTTCTGTCACATCCTCTCCCACCTATGTGGAAATAGGAAGTACTTCACATAGGAGGTGGGATGTGGCCGGTAGAGCAGAATTAACGCGATAACCTGGCACACAGGAGCAGGAGGCCAATCCACCCTACTGCCTGTGCCTGCCACCGGAAGCCTGAAGGAAATTGCTTTTCTATTGCTGGTGCCAGGCCTCCCTTGGATGCCAGGCCTGGGGGGAATCTTGCCCTGCGGCTCTGTGTGCATAAGTACATAAGTATTGCCATACTGGGAAAGACCAAAGGTCCATCAAGCCCAGCATCTTGTTTCCAACAGTAGCCAATCCAGGTCACAAATACCTGGCAAGATCCCAAACAAGTACAAAACATTCTATACTGCTTATCCCAGAAATAGTGGATTTTCCCCAAGTCCATTTAATAATGGTCTATGGACCTTTTCTTTAGGAAGCCGTCCAAACCTTTTTAAAACTCCGCTAAGTTAACTGCCTTTACCACATTCTCTGGCAACGAATTCCAGAGTTTAATTACACATTGAGTGAAGAAAGATTTTCTCCAATTTGTTTTAAATTTACTACATTGTAGCTTCATCGCATGCCCCCTAGTCCTAGTATTTTTGGAAAGCGTAAACAGACGCTTCACATCAACCCGTTCCACTCCACTCACTATTTTATAGACTTCTATCATATCTCTCCTTAGCCGCCTTTTCTCCAAGCTGAAGAGCCCTAGCCGCTTTAGCCTTTCCTGATAGGGAAGTCGTCCCATCCCCTTTATCATTTTTGTTGCCCTTCTCTGCACCTTTTCTAATTCCACTATATCTTTTTTGAGATACAGCGCCTAGAATTGAACACAATATTTGAGGTGTGCGTGCATGTGTGTGTTCTGTATGCATACACACATACAGAATATGTACATACAATGCGATTCTGCCCCAGCTGCACATATACTATGGCCTTGGCAATGTCTGTGCCTATTCATATGTGTTGTCTTGATGGAGAACGTATTTGACAAATGAAACTTTGCAAGGACTGTTTTCTGCAGGCAAAACCAGCATTACATAGAGAAAATCTACTATATATTTTGGAAATGTACGTAAGTATGTGTGTTTGTATGTCCGAAGTTGGCTCTTGAAGATAGGGAGATGAAACTTGGTGCACAGGTACATTATGGTCTGGTAGTGGTGCCTAGATAGGTAACCCTGAGGTGTGCCCTGAAATGGAGGCATAACCGATTTGCATACACTGAATAGAGTGAAAAAGACACGTGCAGAGTCGGCAGGCAGAAAACAAACACAGTAGAAACAGACAATTAGTAGCCGACCAGATTAAGCACACAGAAAATCGAGAAGCAGAGAATGGCAAAAACTGGAATAAACAATTAGAAGATAACCGCACACAAAATGCTGAAGGTTGTGAGGTGGAGAATAACAAAAGCAGGGAGAGACGATCAACAGCTAACAGAAAACGAAATGCAGAGCACGTGTATAAAATGCCTCCAGTTAAGAGGCTGTCAATTGGAAGACGAAGGAGGGTTACCTAGAGGAAGAAAATTGAAAGGTGAGAAAAATCTGACTGCACAAAAGAAGTAAAAGTATTTATACTATTCAAAAAATTCTAGGGAAATTAATAATATTGAGTATGCTGAATTTCAGAAGGGCCACATGAACTACTCTAAATGACCTAGAATCTATATATATGTAATTCTCACCTCCAACGTTCTGTCCTTCCTGGGGCCGTGGCTCCTGTGGTCTGCTAGGCACCATCATGACGTGTGCCCCTCACGCCCCTCCCACCGAGTTCCAGACTCCGCCCTCCATCCGATTTCAACACCACCCCCCCTCCGTGACCCCCTCTTCCAGATGAAAACACTCCCCCGCTGCTGTCGCATAACTGTGCTGACGGGGGACCCCAACCCCCGACAGCCGAAGTTCTCTTCTCGGCTGCGCCGGGGCGTTGCTTCATGAATGATCAGCTGTTCAAGTTTCTGTGCGTGCGTCTGACATCAGACGCACGCACAGAAACTTCAACAGATGATCATTCAGCAAGCAACATGCCGGCACAGACAAAAACAGAACTTTGGCTGTCGGGGGTTGGGTCCCCCGTCAGCACAGGTATGCGACGGCAGCGGGGGAGTGTTTTCATCGGGAAGGGGGGTCGAGGGGGTCACGGCAGGGGGGTTCAGGGGTCCGTGACGCGGAGGGGGGGTGTTGAAATCGGAGGGAGGGGGGAGTCTGGAACTCGGTGGGAGGGGCGTGAGGGGGCCTTGAAATGGGTGGGTGGGAGGCCTTGAACTGGGAGGGAAGGAGGCAGGGAGGCCTTGAACTGGGAGGGAGGGAGGCAGGCCTTGAACTGGGAGGGAGGAGGGAGGCAGGCCAGCCTTGAACTAGGAGGGAGGCCTTGAACTGGGAGGGAGGGTGGCTTTGAACTGGGGGGGAGAGTGGGAGGGGGGTCTGGAACTCAGAGGGGACAGAGCAAGACAGCGAGGGAGGGTGGGGGATTGCCTTGCTAGCGCGCGTTTCATTTCATAACGAAACGGGTCTTTTTTTACTAGTAATTTTATAAAACATGTTAGTTTTTCAAGTTTTAGAAAACACTAGTTAAGTTTTCATGTTGTTGAAAAACGTGTTTTCAAGTGGCCATAAAACTTGAAAAAATTCTCAACTTAGAAAAAAATTTGTAACCCAACTTAGGTTGGTGACAAATCGAGGAAAATGGGGAATGAGTTTAAAATAGGTGTGTAATATGTACAGATTTGTTTTAAAAAATACTCTTGCAAACTAAGAGCCCTGTTTACTAATGTGCGCTAGCGTTTTTAGTGCGTGCTAAATGCTTGAGACACCCATATATTCCTATGGGTGTCTCTAGTGTTAGCGTGCCTATAGCGCAGATTAGTAAACAGGGCCCCGAAAGACTGTACATAAATTGAGTGATTCTGGATACAGGGTAAAATGAAAGAATGTAGCACAATGAATAGTTCAAAACATAATTAATTTAACTTGAAAGCTTATGATTTGGACTAGCAATGCCGGGCAGCACAGCTAGTGCTTTATAACTATTGCTCCCAATGAGGACAGCTTTCAAAGACATTTGCATTGCTATATATGATGTAGAAATTAGGTTTACGGAAAAAAAATAAAGCCTACTCTGAACGTAGGTAAAACTGTTTTCCAAAGGATGTGTGTTAATTTACTCAAAACGTCAAACAAAAAAAGGAGGTGGAAAAACTGGTCTAATCTACTGACTACCAAATAATTCAACTAAGGGGAACAGTTATCAACATGGGCTACCATTAAGAAGTGTCATCTCCCAACTTGCGCTTTACCACAGGTCCCATTTTACTAATAACTGGGGTAAACAGTAAAATATCACATCTTAATGATAGCCCATGCTGATATTGGTGTGTGTATGGGGGGGTAGTTAATAAATAAAGCTACTTTTCCCATAGGCAATTGTTGAGGTGCAAGCACGCAAGCATGTACACGTTCATTTTTAGAAAAATGGTGCAAAATCCATGAGAATAAATTACAGATTGCAGGTATGTGGACAGTAGGAAAATTATACTTCACAGTAGTAACTGCAGAACAGTCAATCAGAAACAAAAGAAAGTAACATTTTTTTAAATATAATTTTCTTATATACCACCTGCAAACTACAAAGCTATTGAAACACTGTACATTGAGATACCCTTCTCCACCACCGCCAACTCCAGGCTCCGCCCGTTCTGCCTCGCCTCACCTCATGCCTGGAACAA
Source organism: Microcaecilia unicolor (assembly GCF_901765095.1). Lineage (NCBI taxonomy): Eukaryota > Metazoa > Chordata > Amphibia > Gymnophiona > Siphonopidae > Microcaecilia > Microcaecilia unicolor. Next base: position 323,294,661 of record NC_044033.1, read on the forward strand.
ACTCCATGAGCCCATACGCCAGGCCCCCTCCCTGCCCATCATCAAAGCCTTGCTCAAAGCCCACCTCTTCAATGTCGCCATCGGCACCTAACCTCCATTCTATTCAGGAAATCTGAACTGCCCCTACTTGACGTTTTGCCCATTAGATTGTAAGCTCCTTGGAGCAGGGACTGTCCTTTTTTGTTAATCTGTACAGCGCTGCGTAACCCTAGTAGCGCTCTAGAAATGTTAAGTAGTAGTAGTAGGTGGAGGAGCAGTTGAATGGTTCGTGCAGGGGACTGAGAATTAGGGGAATTTGGTTTGATTCTCACTGCAGCTCCTTGTGAATCTGGGCAAGTCATTAACTCTCCACTACCCCAGGTACAAAATAAGTGCCAGTATATAATCTGTAAAGGCTTTGAATGCAACCACAGGAAGGTGGTATATCAAATCTCATCCCCTTTCCCTACTCTGATCCTGGCGAGCTCACAAGCTGAGGTTTTTTTTTGTTGTTGTTTGGTTTTTTTTTAATTTTTATAAATAATACAAAATGAAAATTGCCACACATCCATTTTGGGTCTGAGGCCTTACCGCCAGCCATTGACCTAGCGGTAAAGTCTCCTGCAGTAACCTGGCGGTAATGACCTAAGCGCGTCAAATGCCACCTGGCGCGAATCCAATACGCGCGTCTGAAAATAAAAATTGCTTTTCGGATGCACATCAAAAATGAAATTACCACAAGAGCCACACGGTATCCGGGCGGTAACTCCATTTTGGCACACGTTGGGCGCACATAGACGCTTGTGTGGCTTAGTAAAAGGGCTCCAATGTCCAGTTCCACTACATATATATAGTGACTCCTGAGTTCTCTTTCCAGTGGGATATTATCAATTTAAGTGCCACTGTAATGAAAAAGTCCAGCAATGATTTAGCATCATCAGAAAGATTGGAAGAGATGGACAGGGATTGACAACCTAAGTTTTTGCCTGAAGCAGTGGAGGGTTAAGTGACTTCCCAAGATCACAAGGCTCTCACAGCCAACTGTTGTAACCATCATACTACTCGCCACTCAGGGGCCATTTTACTAAGTTGAGTAAAAAGTGGCAAGCGCTAGTTTGGATGTGTGAAATTGCATTGTGCTAGGCCAATTTTTCCCGCAGCTGGGAAAAAAGGCTTTTTTAAAAAATGAAGCAATCAATAGTCGTGTGCTAAAATCAAAAGTAGCAAGCGACTATTTACCGCCTGAGCCCTTACAGCCACCCACTGACCTAGCGCTAACCTACTGCGGTAATCATACAGCGTGTGCCAATGTGGCTGTGATACCAATTGCCTCCGGGAACGCCCCCCACGGTAGAAAATGGAAAAATATTTTGTACCACAGGAAACAGCATGTGCCAACTTTGAAATTACTGGTGGGGGGCCCGCACTACCCCGGCGGTAGTGTTGATTTGGTGCACGCTACTTGCGCATTTAGTCCTATTGTTGCTTAGTGGAGGAGTAGCCTAGTGGTTAGTGCAGCGGACTTTGTTCCTGGGGAATTGGGTTCAATTCCTACTGCAGCTCCTTGTGACTCTGGGCAAGTCACTTAACCCTCCATTGCCCCAGGTACAAATTAGTACCTATTTATACTATGTAAACCACTTTGAATGTAGTTGCAAAAACCACAGAAAGGTGGTTTATCAAGTCCCATTTCCTTTCCCTTAGTGAAAGGGCTCCTCAATTAGTTATCACAGCAGGCCCAACTGGGCTCCTAATTAGCACCATCTGGATCTGATTTTCCTTTCCACACAAAAGTTAGATAAAAAATCTGTCTCTTCCAAGGCTCAAATGCAAGAATCGTTTTCTAACATAATGCAACACAAAATCCAGCAGTATTTATTTATTATTTTTATTGATTTAGATTTTGCTCACACCTTTTTCAGTAGTAACTCAAGGTGAGTTACATTCAGGTACTCTGGATATTTCTCATATGAATAAATCACAGAAGCAACCTGTTCATCCTATAGGATACTGCATTTTCCTCTCCTAGACCAAACTGAGGTCGCAAAAGGGACAGAGAGATACAATTCATATGAGGTTTTGAGCACGCATTCATAGTAGAAAACAAGATATAAGCTTTCAGATAATGAATCAAAGGAAAAAATTAACAAAAATGTTTGCAAAATGTCATAACTGAGTCATGAAGCAGGTGCAATTTTCATCTATATTTAAATCTGTTTACACTGCAACCAGCCTCAAGCCCAAGAATCCGTTTTTTATTTAAATACATAAAAAAAAAAGAATCAACAGATATATTAAATTACTTCTGATCTGTCACTAAACCATTACACACAGATTCCCTGCTGCTTTGATTTTGATGTAGAACTAACAGTACTTCATTGAACACCAGGCAACTGCTATAGACACAGAGTCAGGGTTAGTTTCTTTTCAATAAGCACTCCAATTTACCTTCACCTAGCTCCAGTGGGTCAGATAGATAATGTATTTAGACCTGAACGAAGTTGTGATTCACACTTTTTTTCCTCTCATCTCTGCACTATGACTGCAAATTGCAACGTTGGGTTTAAAGACGGGCAACTATGCTTTCTACTCAAAAGGGGGAGAAAAAAACCAAGGGTATGGACTAAAACAAAACCTTAATAAAACCCTGAGGTTTTGTGTAACAGCTGTTTTTTTTTTTTTTTTTAATCAGGGTTGCAGTTGAAGGAGCAAAAGGTCAGTGAGTAGTAGAAAATTTGGAATTTGTCCTATAAATATAGGCAAATGTTTTTTTTTTAATAAGGATATTTTTATTATTAGAAATTGTCTAGTACTGTATTATATAAAACTGCCTTAATTTGCATGAATACATTCCAGTCTCCCTGTTTTTTCTTTCATGGTTTTAATATTTTTCTTATTTTTTGCCCCCTAGGAATGGAGAAAGTACCTATATATAATAAATGTATACCATTTGGTTGTACCACAGAAAGGCGGTATATCAAATCCATGACCATTGACCTTTTTTTTCAACTAAAGCCAAAAAGAGACCCCTCTGTATAAATGAGGTAGCTAATTGCTTATGTAAACCGCTTTGATTTGTCCCCTCTTGAAAGGAGGTATAGCAAATGGCAAATAAATATAAACATACCGTACCCAATCTGCTCTGGGGGCAGAGAAATCAGCCATCACACAGAGGGAAGACTGGTTCTTGGAAATCCTCCCTGGCATGCATTGTGTGTCACATACTCCCATGGCATCGGAGCCTGCCTCAGTTCACTTCCAGAGCTAAGAAAAATATCACCTCAAAAAATGAGGAAACGTGCAAATACTGATTGTCTACTACTACTACTACTTATCATTTCTATAGCGCTACAAGGCATACGCAGCGCTGCACACCATACACAAAATAGACAGTCCCTGCTCAAAAAAAAAAAAAAAGATGGTCCTGCCTTTTACAGCAACTTTGCTTTGTGAAAACAAGAGAGTAGGTAGCCAGCAAATATTACTAAACTATAGAGGAAGTGAAATGTAATAAATATCATAAGAAAAAAAGAAGCATCTACTCCACTTATTCTCTTGTCACTTTTAATTCAGGGACTCATTAATGTCTAAAACATAACCATATCCTACTGACAAAAAACCAAAAACGGAAGGAAAAAGCCTCATACGGCATAACAAACCTTAAAATTACAGCTTCTTGTTACTCAAAGTTTCATAATCATATGCAAAAAAACTTACACTGAAAATTCAAAATTTTCTGACTTGAATAATAAAAAAACCCCAAAAAGTAGCATGATCAACACGACACTTCCACAACACCATGGAGGCGAGTAAGAGATAATCAACCTTTATTAAAAAATGTAAAAAAAACTTAAAAGACTCGACCCGGAGCCGTGTTTCGGCGAAAAACGTCTGTTCTGTAAGCCAATGGATGGGGCAGCTTAAGCAAGCAAGCCAAATCAAGCCTTTAAGAAGACTAGTGATAGGTGAATGCACCAAGCATAAGCTTTAAAGTACCAATACAAACTGTGAGAACAGTCAATTTCAAAGCACTTAGGGGTCCTTTTACTAAGGTGCGCTGAAAAATGGATTGGCGTGTGCCCAAAACACGCGCCTACACTACCACAAGCCATTTTTCAGCGCACCTTAGTAAAAGGACTCCTAAGTGCTTTGAAAATGAGCCCCTATGTCACTCCCCTTCTAAAACAGCAGTTGCCCATCTCAATTAGAATCCAGTTCAAACTTCTTATATTGGCGCACAGAGCTTTTTACACTTGGCATCCACAGAGAGCTTTGCGTTCCCTGCATGACAGCCGTCTGCATATTCCACCCACACGCTTAAAACAGTTGAACTCGACTGGTCACTGCACTTTTGGAATTCCCTGCCCCAGCTCTGCACATAGAACCATCGTTTCTTTAAGTTTAAAGCAGCTTTGAAGATGTACTTCTTTCAAAAGGCCTACATTAACAATTAACCAGGTTTGCTGATCCAGACTTAGCTGACATTCCCTATGTCTCTACTCCTCATACTTTTACCCTTCCATTCTATTTTTCTCCCTTTCTTTCTGTAGATTTGAGTTTCTTTCCCACTGTAATTACTATTATTATTATTATGTAAGCTGCTCTGTGGTGCTCTCATGAAGAGCGGTGTATCAAGTGAACCATAAATTTAGCCGGACAACTGTGCAAAGGCAACTCATCAGCCATACTGATGGGCCTGATAGCAATGCCACCCCCTAGGATATCTCATTCCGTGCACACTTGTAACTACTACTTCATTCTAATTAGATTATTCTCTCTCTCCCCAATCTCTTTCCTATTTAAATGGGTTCCTTCCACTTTTAACTTGTAATTAGTCATTTTTAATTTCTAACTGTTCCTCCATTCTGATGTGATTACTCTCTCCTTCTCCAATCTTTTTCTATCAACTGAATGGCATCCCTTTCATCTCTTCATTTTATTCTCAGTCTATAAACCACCTTGTTACGTCTCCAGGAAAGACGGTATAGCAAATTAAACCATAAAGCACAGCACTTCACTAAAATAAAATAGAGACAAAAGCAATTAAGAAACTGTTTTTGGTGGGTAAGAACTCCACTTTTTTATTTTCTTTATTTTTGAGGGTTGGGAAGTAGACAATTTTAAATAAACTGGCCTTAGGGAGGCTGGAGGTGGGCTTTAATGCTCAAAAACAGATCCTGAAGAATGAATAAACTATCCAAACCTGTTGCTATATCAAAAGTCCATATCTAAATAATAAGAAGATAGGAATGAATGGATGCCAGTTCAGCAGATCCTACCTTCTTCACCAATTCCTTAACATAAGACTTTAGTTTCACACTGTACATCTTGAGTACAGCTGGCAACATCGCAGCACAAATGTTACGACAGAATGAATCATGATCTGCCCCCCAAGCTCTTATACCTGGTCTGCCTATGATCCGTGATGGATACTGCCTGCACTTGACATAAGGATTTGAAATCACTGGCTTTCTTGGAGGAAATTTTAAAAATGTATTAGATGACTCTAAAAGAAAGCTGCTATTAGGAGCTCTGACAGAGGCAAACTAGTCAGTTGCCTAGGATGGCAGCTTCTTGGGGTGGCAAACAGCATCTGCAGTCAAAACAAAAACAACAGGACCTGGCAATCTCACATAATTCAAACAGCCTTCAGCATTTATTTATTTGGATTTTGTTCAGACCTTTTACAGGCAGCAGCTTAAGGTGAGTTACATTCAGGTACAATAGGTGTTTCCCTGCCCCAGGAGGGCTCACAATCTAATTTTGTACCTGAGGCAATGGATGGTCAAGCAGTGGAGTACCAAGAAGGGGAGAGCGGTGGGGGCAGTCCGCCCCGGGTGCACGCCGCGCACCGGTCAGCGTCGTTCGTTTCCATGCTCCCTCTGCCCCGGAACAGGTTACTTCCTGTTCCCGGGCAGAGGGAGAATGGAAACCAACGACGCTGACCGGCGCGTGGCACCCCCCCCCCCCCAGCGGCATGCACCCGGGGTGAGGGGGTTCTTTCGCCGGGGGGGTCGCGCTTCACGGGGGGCAGGGCGCATCGGCGATCTGCCCCGGGTGTCAGCGCCCCTAGGAACGCCACTGTGGTCAAGTGACTTGCCCAAGATAACAAGGAGCAGCAGCGGGATTTAACTGGACACTACTCCTCTACTCTACTATCTGATTTTGCCCGCAAGGATGGTGAGCAATTTTCAAATAACCTATTTACCAGGTACTACTCCCTCCTCCACCACTAAAGTACGGGGGGGACGGGGAAGGGGGCCGCTAGACCACCAGGTTGAGGAGCTCGCGTTTGCGGCCCACTGGGCCTCCAAGGCTTTTTTTTGGAGGGTGCGAGGGAGGTTAGAGGGGCTGGAGATCCACCAGATCCAGCTCCCCATGAGGGGGGTCAGGGGGACTGTTGCTGGCTTTGGGTGGGGGCTTGGGGGGGCATTAAAACACCAGGGTTTTGCAGTTGCAGGGGCCTCTGGGGGTCCCACAGACCTCCAGACCCTGTGTTTGATAAGTCTAGGCTTTTGACAGTCTGGACCTGTCAAACAAGTGTGGGAGGATTGTACCTGAGTGCATGCTCAGGCACAATCCTCCCGCTCTTTTACCCTATGATCAGAGATAATAGCGTGCTTGTGTGTTACATTTGTACCCCGCACTTTCCCACTCATAGCAGGCTCAATGCAGCTTACATGGGGCAATGGAGGGTTAAGTGACTTACCCAGAGTCACAAGGAGCTGCCTGTGCTGGGAATCAAACTCAGTTCCTCAGGACCAAAGTCCACCACCCTAACCACTAGGCCACTCCTCCACTAATTAAATTTGCATGCTATTATCCCTGATCATAGGAGCAGTAAAGCCCTCTGCTGCTCTAGTGCTATTTTTCGAGCACTGTTTGGAACACAGGGCTTTTGATCATTTGTACCTGAGAAACATCAATGTAATAGCAACCCCCCCTTTGGAAGTCCAGAGAAAAAGAGCACAGGATTTAACAGACCAAAAGTGGTTGATATTATCTTTATTTTGCTTGTGACCTGTGACTGTAAACAGCTGATGAGAGAAATACACAAAATACCAGAAGTTCATCACGTACTTTCCTAAACCTCCACTACCCCAATTGCAGAGGTCTTAAATACAAATCAATACATGCATCTAGCTTCGCTTACCTCTGCACACAATTATGGAATAAACTACCGAATACTATAAAAACTACGCACAACTTGACAACCTTCCGGAAGTTACTGAAGACGTACCTGTTCAAAGAGACTTACAAAAAGAATCCTCCTTAATGACTTGTTTCCTAATCTATACCAGAACCAACCAATATTGATCCCTTCTGATTTGATTATTTTATCATATTATCATTATTGAACATTACATTTTTTCCTACTCTCACTTGTATGTTATGTATTATCATTTTATTTACCCTACCTACCTGTTATTCTTGTACATTAATTGTAACAATATGCTGAACCTCTTACTCTGTTAAAGCTGATGCCATTGCTATATAATGTAAGCCACATTGAGCTTGCAAATAGGTGGGAAAATGTGGGATACAAATGCAGCAAATAAATTATCTTTCTTTTTCATCACTCAAGTAAACCATTTTTGGTTTGAATTTTATCTGCTGGCTTGAACTGATTTTCTAAGTGAGAGGAGTCTGCTAATAGACTGATTGATGTTCCAGACTCTGACCTCACAAACACTCCTAAAAATTATTTACAATAACCTGCCTTGATGCTCACTGGGCAGGAAAGGGTTGCAAGTGGGCTAAGCACTCAGTGACAATAAAAGCTATCAATGTGGCTGGCAATTTATCTTGTCAGCAGGAAATTTAGTATTAAAATTCAGGAAGAAAGTATCAATCAGTTCCCAAAGGGATCTCTTGAACAAGTAAACTGTGAATACAGCTGCAAACCCGTTTATAAAAACATTGCATGAATCATGCAAAGCCCTAATACGTGGCATGCATTTATTAAGATAATGTAAATAACACCACTGAACGAAACACTGCCAGTTTAATTTTAAAAAGCATTTCCATGGATAAAACAATGCTCTACCCAGGGAACTGGGCTGGTTTAAAAGTGCCTGCCAGATATGTGGCTTAACATATGCATATGCTAAATGTTAGTGCAGGAGCCTACTCAGATGGAGCAAGAACCTCCCACAGGAAGAGCTGAAGAGGAGTTTGCAATTATGCACATACTTTTGAAAATTCAACCATGTTTCCAATTAACTAACCCTGTAAATTGGGCATATCTTCTATGGAGTAATTTTCAAAATAAAAAGCATTCGGGCACCTTTATTTTAAAAATAAACATAAAGCAAAATATGCAAGCACTTTTTAAAATTAGATTTTCAAAGTATTGCAACCCAAATGAGCGAGGAAAGGATAGCAAAAGGATATACACCACACTCCACACATAATTAAACCAAAACATATTTAATAGTCCACATCAGGGACAGAAAGAGGAGGTTCACTTTCCTAAAATTAAGGGGAAAAAATCAAGAAATAAAGAGAAAAACATCTTCAAAACACAGCGCCTAATCCCACGACTCCTTACATCAACCCATCTTCCAAACCTTAAGGGTATCTAAATGTGTATGTTCAAAGAAAAAAAATTTCCGGACCTGAAATGCCAAACACTTACAGGGGAACAGTTTTTTTTAAAATTGCCCCATTACCTAATGCTAATGGCTTCAGGACAACAAATTGTTTTCCACATGCCTGTGCTCCCTGATGTCTCACGATGTTACACTTGTACCTTTTGCCCATAGAATTTCTTTAGCTTTGAAATGTGCCCGAAGAACAGTTAACTTGTCACCTTCTGATGCAAAAGTCACCAGTAAGGTTTGAAGGCAAAAACATCTTGTGAGACCTTAAGGAATGCTATTAGTTCCATGTTTCCCTCAGCATAAGACCCATGAGTGTCTCTCAAGGCTCCCAGGTCAGGAGACACTTCATAAAGGAAATAACATCAGGATCAGCGAAACCTGGTACTTCCTTAATATATTCTTTCAACAGAATTCTTAGGAGATACCAAATATGCTTTAGGAAATTTTAAAATGAGAAGATTATCCAATTGAAGTAAATTATCCACAGATTCCAATTTATTATAGAGACTAACACTGTCCTTTATAGCAGACATAATATTTTTCTGCAAGGACTGCACTGTAGATTGCAAAGATTGCATATGTTTAAGGACGCAGATTCCAGGTCGGAGTCTTCTGAAAACATATGTACTGCCCTTTCAGTACATAACTGTCAAACCATATTGGTAAGTTGACCCTCAGTCCTGTACACTGTATGCCAAATGTCAAATATCTTTTTATTTAATATTGCCAATATACCTCCTATTGGGAAAAGAGAACGTGAGGTGTTTTCTAGCAATCTAAATGCAAGCATTTTCACCAGTTCTATAACTAGTATACGTAGTTATATCTATGTTATACATGCATATTTACACTGCTACATTAGTTTTCTATAAGGGAAAGTAGCTGCTTCTACCAAGAACGGACACCTATTAGAAACTGTGAGTGTTGGAAATAACTTTTTTTTTTTTTACCTCTGCCTGTATATAGTAGCTGCTACATATGTGTCCCTTTGTTTGCCTGAAATATTCAAGTTGAAACAAAACCTTTGGTTCAGAACTTACATTCTGGCCTGAACTGACTTACTGAGTAAAAGGAGAGTGAAAAGTTTAGTAGATTTACTTTGCCAAGGGCTTCCCAGTGCAAGCTTCTCCCAGCAATCCTTCGCTTTTTAAAATTTAGTTCTCAAGCTTGATTATCCCTTTCCAAACTAATCAAGAGTGCAGAACAATAAAATCAAATAAAGTACATTATTTTGTGTTTAGCATGCTATGTAATTATCGTAATTTCATTTGCAAGTGTGTTTTTTTCCATATAGAAATCTGTAAATGTGTAAAAAGTAAAATTAAAAAAAAAAACATTAATCCACAATACAACTACTGAGTAGAGTACACAGATGTATGCTAAGGCCACATCATATGAGGAAAGGCTAAAGAGGTTAGGGCTCTTCAGCTTGGAAAAGAGACGGATGAGGGGGAGTAATGACGGGTCTACAAAATCCTGAGTAGTGTAGAACGAGTAGAAGTAAATCATTTTTTACTCGTTCCAAAAGTACAAAGACAAGGGAACACTCAAGAAAGTTACATAGAAATACTTTAAAAACAAATAGGATGAGTGATAGAACAGTGTGTGTTTACTGGGCTCTGATTGACCTGGAGTTTGAAATTACCCAGCAGTTGTTGCTGGCTGTTGCTTCAGTTTCAGCCTGGGAGAAGAAAGAAAGAGAGCTCTTTGTTGAAGCCCTGTAAAAAAAAAAAACAGTTATATTTGATAACTGGTGAACAGCTATATATGTCCTGATCTCCCCAGGTACTTTCTAGAAAGTATGCAAATGTTTAGTTAGTGTTATAATTGATCCATATTTCAGTTAGCTGTTATTGTTTGCTAATTGCACTATTTTGTTTCACTGTTGGATTTTTTAAAAGACAATAAACAATATTTAGTTTATTGTCTCTCTGTCTGGACTGATAAAGAATCCTGGTGGTTTGTGTGTTGGATCTGTGCTTTCTTTTTTTTTTTTTTAATGTTTTATTTATAACCATTTACATTTTTACAAGCGATAAAACAACTTGCCGGAAATACAGAGAAAGTAATATATAGGAATTATTTCAGTCAGGTAATTCTATTCTCTTCCTTAGACCACTAAATAGGGAGAGTGAAACAAGACAAGGAGATCAATTAAACAGGAAACAGAAAACAAAACGTGGTATTAACCTGATTATCCCCAGATATTACTCATCTAATTAATTATTCCACATTGATCATCTGGTTGGCTTCTTCAAGGCCAATACGGTGTATGGTCAAATCATTTCATTGAAAACATACTTATTGTCCAATATTAGTTAGAAATAATACATCTGATTACATTCTTTCTCTTTTAAAAACCAGAAATTATTTAACAATACATATTTATTTATTTATAGCATTTGTATCCCACATTATCCCACCTATTTTTGCAGGCTCAATGTGGCTTACATAGTTTTATTATGACAATAACATTACAGGATATCAGATACGATTAGTGATGTGTAGAGCTTGTGTAACGGGGAAAAGAGGGAAGTGATTAGGCGGGTAAGTATAAAAGGTGGACTTTCATAGCTGAGTGGGATGATGATGTGGGTTAGTGCAGCTATGGGTTCTCTTTGTAGGCCTTGTTGAACAAATAAGTCTTTAGAGATTTGCGGAAGTTATTTGTTTCGTCAATTGATTTCAGGTCTGTAGGCAATGCATTCCATAGCTGTGTGCTCATGTAAGAGAAGGAGGTGGCAAGCATCAGCTTGTATTTTAGTCTTTTACAGCTGGGGAAGTGCAAGTTGAGAAATTGGCGGGATGTTCTTTTGGCGTTTCTTGGAGGTAGGTCCACGAGGTTTGGCATTTAGATTGGGGCGTCTGCGTGAAGGATTTTGTATACAATCGTGCAGGCCTTGAATGCAATATGCTTAAATCTCTAATTCAAATCCCACTGATTAAAGTAATCCCAGTTTTCACAGGCTTCACTCCTTTTAAAGTAATATTTGAGGAAATATTTCTGACGAAAACTTTAGGAGTCATACCCGGAACTCTGGGAAAAACAATAATCTCGATATTGATCATCTATAATAATATTCATTTTATTATTCAAAGTTTCTGATCTATTATCATTTTCAAAATCATAACCACTTCTTGCTCATGTAGAATCATTTGTTATATCAATAGGGGTCTGTGCTTTCTGGGAACTGAGGGACCACTGGGAGTGTGGCCTCCAGTAACCTACAAATCACTGGGGATAATTTGGGAGCGGAAGACTCACCCAGAGGCAGTTGTGACCCAGTTGGTAGGAGGAGGGTGCTAGTGTAGAGTACAAGTGGCAGGTGCAAGCAGACCTCAGCTATGCAGGAGATGGATCCTCTAAGTGGCTGCGGTGTAACCCGAGGCGGTTGGCTAGGTGTTTCATGATAGGAGGAAATATTTTTTCACTCACTACTACTACTACTACTATTTAGCATTTATAAGTAGTTAAGCTCTGGAACTCTTTGCCAGAGGATGTAGTAACAGCAATCATCGTATCTGGGTTTAAAAAATGTTTGGACAAGTTCCTGGAGGAAAAGATAATTGTCTACTATTGAGACAGATATAGGGAAGCAACTGCTTGCCCTGGAACTGGTAGCACGGAATGTTGCCACGATCTGGGTTTCTGCCAGGTACTTGTGACCTGGCTTGGCCACTGTTGGAAATAGGATACTGGGCTAGACAGACCATTGTTCTGACCTAGTATGGCTACTCTTATGTTCACCACATAGTAGCCAAAATGTCAGGGGAAGACAAGGTTCTCAACTATGTAATACTAGTGTGAAAGGGCCGTTTCAGAGAGGAATGAAATGGGCGCTAGGACCGCTTCCCCCCCCCCCCCCCGATGTCTGCGCTGCCACTGTCCCCCTCGCCCTCACCAAGTCGCCGCCGCTGCTCCCCCCTCTCCGTGCGGCCAGCAACTGTCTCCATGCAAAGAGGCGGCACGGCAGTCCAAAATCAGCATCAGGTGTTGTGTGTGTGTGGCGAAGGGAGAGATGCAAGTCCCTGGTGTTGCTTTAAATGTAAAGGGAGGCAGTGGTTGACCTTCCCTGCAACATTTTCTCTGACACTGCAACTGAGAGGAAGGGGGGGGGGGAAGCAGGCCCAGCAACACAGTCAGCAGGAGAGCAGCAGATTGGAGCTTGCGCTTTGAGATCCTCAGCCATGCCCTGACGATATAGCAGGGGGGGAGGGGAGCAGATCGCAGCTTGCTGGCTATGTTTCCCTACTCCTTACTCCTGCCTGTGATTTGTGAAACCGGATATCTACACCACCATGCAAAACGGAAGTGAGGCTTCATTAGAAGATTGGTGGTGCCTTTTATATATATAGATATGCAATGTAGAATAAACAATCTATAACCACATAGAAAAGAAAACTTTATTCAGACAGAATTAAAAATGCCATAGTATGGTTGAAAGGCATCATGACACGGTGTCAGAATATGGCAGAAACTCTAAATTACACCCCACAACACCCTTTCCTCACCAGCCTTGAACATTCAATATATATCTTTTCCTTTATACTCTGCACTATATGAACTCTCACTGTCATTAACTGCCAACATTTCATGACAAGGGCAGAGAGGAGGGACACTTCAGATAATAACATCTCAGCACTGTCCTTGAGATAGACACAGAAACCCTCCAAAACATCATTTGTTCAGCCGTTTCTAACCCAGGAAATGAGAGCTGCTTAGCCTGCTGGGGACTTTGCACTCCACCGCCTTCTCAGCAGCCTACGGGTAACTTGTCATTTCATTTTAAAATAGCTGCAATATTGTGAAACCCCCTAGGATACCTATTAATTTTATGAAGGACAATGATGAAAGCCATATAGCATTGTGACATGGAGGCGTTTCACTACTCACAGGGTTCTCATTTCCTGCCAACAGCTGCTATTGAAAAAAAAATAGGCTGTACATTTGCAGAATACTGAACTTGTTCCATATTCAGCCTGCTGCCTCTGGAGAAGTGAAACATTTTTGCTTTGCTTAATGATCAGACAGTCATATAGGGCCTAATTAGATGCCGGAAAAAAAATTGGCACTAAACACTGTTTTGTAAAGAGCGCACAACCTTAATAGAATAGCGCTTAAGCGCAGATCTTGTGCCTAACTATGGGCACCAGACTTACGCCTGCTGAAACCTGGTGAAATGCTGGCACTCAAGTTGGGTGCACTGACTCAGTATTCTATAACTAAGTGTGCAAATGTTCGGAATGCCCTTGACACACCCATGCTCCTCCCATGGCTATACTCCCTTTTGAGATGCGCACAATGGGAGTTAGGCACACTGCCTTATAGAATAGCGTACAGCTAGATGCACATGCAAATCCTAATTGGCGACAATTGTCAATAATTGTTAGTACCCAATTATTGCCATTAATTGGCTCATTACCCAATTAAATTGCACACACATCTTAGGATCACGCCCAAATTTTGGCATGTAAAAATTTGGAAGACCTTTATAGAATCAGTGGGATAGAGGGTAAAGTTTTATAACACAGCACCCAGGCTGTTGATGTGTGTAGGTACATAGCATTAATATCATAGCTATGTCATTTGAATGTTCTAATGCGTGCTTATTAGTTGTTTCATTAGTATTATGCTGACATCGTATTTTATCTCTGTTATTTGAATTCAGAGCTGTTAAATGTGTATATTTTTGATCTTGTTTCATGGTAGTCTTATAATTAGGTTTCAAATTGATGTTTTCAAGTTTACTTCATTGAGGGATCCTTTTACTAAGCTGTGGTAAAAGGGGACCCGTGCTAGCATTAGTGCGTGTTTTTGACGCACACTGAGGCCCCCTTTTACCGCAAAGGGAAAAAAGGCTGTCTTTTTTGTTTTCGTTTTTTTTTTTAAGAAATGGCCATGCAGTAAGTGAATCACTTATCGCTTACCATTTCATAGAGGAGACCTTACTGGCACCATTGAGGTGCCTGCACAGCATCTCAGGGGGGAGCACTTACTGCCACCCATGGGGATAAGGGCTCCTGCACTAACCCAGTGGTAACCAATTACCGCTGGGAAAACACCAGCGCTACAACAATAGAATAATATTTTTGTAGTGCTGGAAATGGTGTGCACTGGGGGTGGGAACTACCACCGGGCTGCTGCGGTAGCCCGGCAGTAGTTCTTGTTTGATGTGTGATAAGCCCGTGTTGGCAAAACCCTGCTCAGTCTGTCTACTACTACTACTATTCCTTATCATTTCTATAGCGCTACTAGACGTATGCAGCGCTGTACACTTGAACATGAAGACACAGTCCCCGCTCGACAGAGCTTACAATCTAATTAGGACAAACATAATCCATAATCGTACTACAACTAATTGTATTTCCATCACTGACAATGTATTGTAAGCCACACTGAGCCCGCAAATAGGTGGGAAAATGTGGGATACAAATGCAAATAAATAAATAAATAAACAGCACAAACAAGAGATAAGGGAATATTAAAGTGAGGATGATAAAATAAGGGTTCTCCCAGCCATTGCCCATCCCTGGTAGGTATGTGGTTCAGAGGATCATTCCATGAAGGCAAGCCCACTACCACATCCCCACTGATTTCTATAGGATCCTGTACCCCCCTAATTTGTAATCTGTATTAGGTAATGGTTGATCTGTATTTTCTGTGTGTGACCAAGATGCAATATTTCTGGTAGTATGTAATTTCTGCATAGGGAACTGTAGCAGTCAGACTTGTTCTGTTTTCACAGTTGGAGGTACATTGGGGTTCTAGGATCTGGTGCTTCCGCTTTATAGTATGATAAGTTTCTACAAGCAGACAATCTGTGCTTAATGCATGCAGACTACTTACCCCCAGGTAGGACCCATGTGCGGGAGAAAGAGGCAGGGTCTCCCTAACGATGGGATACTGCCTCTTGAGATACCTCCAAACCAAATATAATTGAAATTTCCATATACATATAAGTGATTCAGTACTGGTAATTTGTTGAAATAATTAAGTTTACTAAGCCACGCTAGAGGCGCGTTAGTGCTTTTAGCACGCGTTGTGTAGACGCCCACAATATTCTTATGTGCGCCTACACAGCACGTACTAATTTTGTGCACGTGGTAAAAACGCTAGCGCACCTTAGTAAACAGGGCCCTCAAAGTGTTACCCATGGTGCATGACGCCTACTGCAGTACATAAAAATCTGCTGTCAGATGCACCTGAGTCTGAGCATGCCGAACTTGTCCTGGGGAACTCAGAGCCAGTCAGGTTTCCAAGATATTCACACTGAAAATGAATGAGATCCAGTTGCATATGTTGAGTTTCCAGTGCATGCAGCTTTATCTCATTTATATTCAGTGCGGATATCCGGAAAACCTGACTGGCTCTCGGGTCCCGGGAAAAGTTTGGGAGGCCCTGCATTATGGGGGAAATTTTACATGTGGGTGCCTTCAAGGCCACACGGTGACAGCCTATTCTGTAAAGTTGTCTAGATGACCAGGTTCTGTTATAAAATACTATTGTAGCCCAGCATCGCCACTAAATGTACACAGTGGCAGTTGCACCAGCAGGGACACATGCAACTGATAGTATTTTGTAAGTTGTGTAAGTGACAGCCCTGCACATGCCCCTCCCATGTGAATGCCCCCTTTGCATTTCCATGTTATGCCACTTACAAGCACCCTTACAGAATAGTGTTTACACATTCGAGTGGTGTGTAAATGTGGGCAGCTAGGTACAGAATTAAGAATTTCCCTTTATTTCTCCATTGCAGCAATGTTTCTCAAGCCAGTCCTACAGTACTCCCTAGTCAGCCAGGTTTTCAGGATTACCAAATGGAATAAATATGTCAAAGCATATGCAAATGTCTCGCATGTGTATCCATTGTAGTAAACTTGAAAACCCAACTGGCTAGGTGTGCCTCCAGGAAAGGGCTGAGAAGCACTGGTCTATTATGTTTCCATGTTACTATTTAATAACACAATATTTGCAAAGGAGAGGTAAACAGTGGAGTGCCCCCTCCCTGCCCCTGCTGTCTTAACTTATCCATTAGAGATCTCCACAAGAGAGCAATGAGCAAACTTAGCAATCTACAGGCAGCTCACAAATATTCTAGGTCTACTGCAGTAACTGTTTTTCAGTTTGTGACTATTTATTAGCATTAAATCAAAGCACCAATTCTCATTATAAACCCATATACCATAAATATCTCTGGGCTATGCATAGTGAACAGTTATAGCATCAATGCACTAGGATTCACAGAAAGATTTTAAGAGATTTTCTTCTATTCCTGAAAAAAAGGACAAAAAGCATAAGAAATAAACCAATAATAATAATAATAATAATAAAGCAGACTGAAATATAATCCAAAAAAAAGAAAGAAGGAAACAATACATTCAAGAAATAGGTAAGCACATTTTGGGAACCTCTAGCCAGCATTCCTCCATGAAGCCAAGTCTCCCAGACTGAGCAGAGCAGCTGTACACAGACAATCTCCAGTTAATTATCAAAAGCCATCAAGATTTCTATGATCCCATTTCAAGGCTTCTTCACAACAATGTTCATAGAATGAATCCCAGTTTCAGATGGCAGAGCCAATTTTTAGCACCCAGATAATGAACCTCAAAAACATATATTACAACACATTTGGAGGTAATATTTTCTACTTATACATCACGAGCAATAATACTCATTGTTAATTTTTTGAAATGCTACCAGCCAGAAGTAATTGTAGTTTTCTACTAAAGCAGCTACATGAATATTCATGGAGTTTCACACCTAAGGAAGGATCTCCTGTAATTATCTGGGAGCCATTTACTTTTGCAATGGCCATGATGGGCATTATTGAAGCTGTACATGTTCATTCAGTGAACTATAGTAAAATAACCAAGAATGGAGAGTGAACGCCAACTGCTGTGCTTTCATACTTCTCAGACAGATTTTCTTGTGATAGTATATTCAGCATAGACAGCATCTAAAGAAAAACGTTATAGAAGCAGGGCTTAATTTCTAGGAAGGCCGGCCTGAAACACTAACACTTTTCAGACTAGAGAGTTGCACAGAAATGGGGATGGCAGGAATCCTGCTGGGATGGAAGAAGAAGATGTCATGGGATTCCCACAGGGATAGAAGTAGTTGCCACGGGATTCTCGCAGGATTTTATAGGTAGTTTTATTGTTTTAAGTAACTTCACTGTTGAGCTGACCTTTGACACAACAGGGAGTAAATATAGCTGCAGCAAGAGAGAGACAGAGACACAGATTGATTCTGTTTGTGAACATGGTGGAATTGCATAAATAAACCTCTTACTATGATTAATCAAGTAAATAAGGTAGTAAAGAGCTCTTTTATCCTATTAAGAACACTAAGTTATTCAAAAATATTTTAAATTACCATCTTTTAAAATATTCTCTTGAATTTGTCAAGAACTTTCTCAAATGTAATCCTCTTGCCAGGCCTTCTGAAAACAGGTAGGGTAATTTAGCATTCCAGTGCCAGTTATAACACTGGAGACATAGCTGCCAAGAATGCTAGAAGGGTTTTGGTAAAATAAAACTCACTCAGTTTTAGCCATCACAAATGTCTAGATCTTGTATGAGCAATGGAAAAGTCTAAATGGCAGACTACATGAAAGCAACAAAAGTTAAGCTTACTGAACAGACACAAAGAAACCCCTTTTCTTACCCAGCAGGTGCACTGAATAAAGCTGCTGAATATGTAAATTCAATGCCAGCTTTGTACTACTGTAAATATTTGAAGTGCAATAAATACATTTGAAAATTTTACAATACAATTGATTTTCTCTGATGTACTCTATGTAGCTTGTCTCCAAGTCAATTCTTCCTTTGATCCAGCAGTTTCATCCCACTTTTTTACGCTTCTAGCTCAACCAAGCCCCAGTGTACAGTGATGCATGTGTCTAGTAGCGCTATAGAAATGATAAGCAGTAGTAGTAATAGTAGAAATGCTGGTTCTAAGGCGCCATGAGTCCCTATTGAATATTACTGGGAATTCTTCCCGTATGTCACATTGCACTTCCAACTCATTTAGCCCAGTTATTGTAGCAACAATTCTTGGAAGTGGGGGGGAGGGGGACACTGCAGGGTGAGCCAGGGATCACCACGGCTTCTTCCAGCATCTGTCAATTAAGGGCCTGAGTTCAACCACCGGGTGTCATTGTTGTGCGAGAGCTAAGACTCCCTCTCCCACCCTCCAAGGTCTCTAAATGCTATCTCCAGAGAGCATCACAGTCTAGGAAGCAGATGCCAAGCCCGGGAATCAAACTAGATTATCCAAGTGACAGCATACAGCACTGCCAGTCCCAAATCAAATTACTAGAGGGTAGGACTGGCTTAACCTATGGACCAGGTGAAGCAATGGCTCAGGGCACAATAAAGAGCACCAAACTCCCAAGTCTCTGATGTCACCAGCCCTATACATTAAGTGCGCCAAGGACTTAACTGGACATAAATGGTACAGGACACAGTGCCTCTCTCTCCCTACCCCTCCCCTTTGGTCCAGCATTTCACTTCTGTCCCCTCCCTCTACTGTTAGCATTGTTGTTTCTTGCTGCCCCCTCCCAAAAAAAACCCCAGCCCTCCTCCCAGGGATCCCTCTCTTTATCGTGACTGTCAGAGATGAAAAAACAAACAAACAAATGAAACAGCAGCCGACATAGAGCCCTTCCTCCATGCTCACAGCCAGGCTGTAAAAGTCTCACCCTCTCTGACACACACTTCCTGCTGCAATGGGGGTGGGGCCAGTATAGCTTTTCTAAATGGTTGAGCACAAGGGCTCTGGCCCAACTGCTGTTTCCATTGGGTTTTGTTATTTTGTTTGTTTTTTTGTACCCTGACAGTTGATAAAGGAAAGGAGCTGCAGGAGGGCAGGTTTGAGGGGGGAATGCCAAGAACCAGTGATCTTCAAGGGGGGGAGGGAGGAAACAGAGGTGGCCAATATGCTGGACCATATGGTGAGGTGGAAGGGGAAGAAGAAAAATGCTGGACCATTTTGAGGTGGGAAAGGGTTGATACTTGATACTGGGGAGGGAGGAATAGAAGGAAAGAGGAAGATACTAGTTGGTGGAAAAAACAAGGAGTCTGACACTGACAAATAATAGGGTGGAAGAAGGGTCTGATCTGGGGGCAGGGAGGAGGATGATGGTAGATCATGGCAATGGGAGAAGAGGGCAGATGCTGGGGGTTGAGTTAGGAGAAAGGGGTTGAGGGCTGACACTGGGGTTTAGTTGGGAGAAAGGGGGTCATCACAAGGACTAGGGACTGAGTTGACAAAAGTGATTTCTAGGAGAAGGGGCAGGGGCAGTGGCAGGTGGCAGTGGGAGTAGGGGTTGATGCTGGGGGAGTGAGAATGAAAGAGAACAGACAATATAGTGGGAATGAAGCAAGGGCATATGTAGCAGATGGAGGAGCAGAGGGATGGATGCTGGGACACGTAGGAAAGGCAAGATAAATGAATGTTGCAGGGGGAGGTAGGTGGGCAGATGCTGGGGGAGGGGGTATGGGGGTACAGATGGGGAAATAGATACTAGGAATGGAGGAGAGGCGGTATAATGGATGTTGGACTAAGAGGAGAAAGAGGCAGAGTGCTGTGAAGAGGATGAGATACAAGTGAAGTAGGTGAGAGAAGGTATAAATGGGAACCTGTATAAAGGAGTAAGATATAAGAGAGGGAGTGGAGGTGGAGAGGAGATGAGCAACAGGGAAGGAACTGGGCTGGTTGAAGGGATGAGAAGCAGAGATAGATGAGACTGGGTAGGGCATGAGTACAGAGAGTGGAAATGGAGAACTAGAAGGTGTCTGAAAGTCAAGAACGAGAGAGCTATGTAGAAATGGGAGGACTAAAAAAGCAAGCATATGAAGTGGAGTGGGGAAAAGTAAGAATTAAATCTAGCTAAAAGATAAAAAGGCATATAAGAGAATTTGAGAAAAAAGCTGAACACGAAAGGTCACTGTCAGAGAGAGATGAAGAGAAGAAACAGAAATGAGATCCTGGAAAAGGACTTAAGCAACAAGACGAATTGCTCAAAAGACAGACCACGCCAACCCAACTGAAATATTAAGTGATTAGACAAAAGTACAAAATATTTATTTTCAATTTTTAGAGAATGAAAACTGCTGACTTGGAAAATGTGCATTCCTTATCTTTTTGCGGCTCATTTTGCCAAATTGATCCCCAGGTAGGAGGCGGGGCGTGTGGGGGTGGGGCAAGGAGATGCAAAAAGAAAAGTTGTCTCAGAGTGCTGCAACCTCTTGAGCCGGCCCTACTAATGTTGGTAGAAAACTGGCCTATGTAGTGCACTAGTAAAGACATGCTGTGCTTCCAGCTTACGCTGTATATTCAAACAGGGCTCTGCATTCATTTGAAACAACATAGCAAATTGTCAACAGCATTTCCCATGTTGTTTCATGTCATTGTCATTAACAGCACACACTTTTCAGAAAGAGGGTACACTCTTAATGACATTGCTCCCGTAATGAACAAAATGCCACCCCCCCCCCCCCCCAAACATTCACATAAATGACACATCATGAAAATCCCTAATATTCCAGAACTTAAGAGAATCCCTTTGGCTCTTAGTATACCCTAGTAAGTAACAGACATGAAACCTCCAAATATGCTATTGGAAGCATAGCATTTCTTCACTAGTGAATTATAATCCAATTTGTAGCCATCATCATTAATGCTTTCCAATAGATCTCCTGTCTGATGGTGGATTCTCATCTCTGCTGAGGATCTGAATGCTCCCAGTGAGAAATTCTGGCCAAGACTGATCATGACACAGGACAGGCAGAGAGGTAAAACACTGCATTAGCACTCTTCAGACAAAGTGAAAAGTTCTAAAGAAAAGATCCAACCGAATCCTTGTCAATATTGTGAATGCTTTGAGAGGAAAAGTCTGTACAATGAACTATGGCACTTACAGGTAGTGGGAAAGAGAATATTTTTGAAATGCATTTGTTGCTAAGCGATAGTTTGGGAAAAAAAGAGTAATGGTAATTTCAGCAGCTGCCTCAGTGCAATAGATAATGAAATGCTGATTTTAGGAACCAGCAGTGAACATAATGTTCTTGGAATTTTTACAATTGGTCTTAATACCTCTGGCAATCTGACTTCCGTATATGTGGAGGAGTGGCCTAGTGGTTAGGGTGGTAGACTTTGGTCCTGGGAAACTGAGTTCAGATTCCCACTTCAGGCACAGGCAGCTCCTTGTGACTCTGGGCAAGTCACTTAACCCTCCATTGCCTACCGGATTGAGCCTGCCATGAGTGGGAAAGCGCGGGGTACAAATGTAACAAAAAAAAAAAAATTCAATTTTGTTTGGGTTTTTTTTTTAAGGCAAAATGTAAGGTTGCTTAATTTTCCAAGATTGAATCCTGTATGTGAGAGGTAGGTCACAGCCGTGGCTGTGCCTCGCACTCCAACTCACTTCCTCTCCTCAGGGGGTGTCGAGGTCAGACTGCCTCTCTGTTGCGGCGGGCTGCCTGCACTGCTGGTCCCGGTGCACTGGGGTGCCCCACCGATTGTGCAGGCTGGTGCCGGCCTGTGCCAGCTCCATTAGGCATGTATGACACTGAGGGTCGACACTAAAAGGGCCAGCAGCGGGAAAACACCTGGATGCCTGCTGATGACATCACAAGCAGGGGCCCTTACAGGGGAGCCTTGGACTCTTCTGCACTGATTTTACAGGTCTCCTAGCTTTACCTGATGTGAGTTGCAGCCTGACCTTGTTCCAGCACGTCTTTCTAGTCTACCTGCCTATGTTCCAGTACATTCTCTCCAGTCTGAATGACCTTTTTACAATCCACATCTCCTGCTTGCCAGTCCATGTTCCTGGTCCTTTCCTCGGATTGCCTTCTCAGCTTTGACATTAGCTTGTCTCCTCTATTCCTCTGATTGCCGCCTGCCCTAACCTCCAGGATTGTTTGGACTTTCTCAACCCTCTTCAGTACCATTGTTGGTATCCGGACCAGCTTGCCTGCTGTGGCCTCTGTTACAGTACTCTGTACTCTCCTGGTGAGCCTCTAGACTTGGCTCACCCAAGCCCTAGTCTAGGCATGACTCGCCTTCTATCAGTCAGGGCCTACCTAGCCTCTGGGTTAGTTAGGCAGTGTCAACTCGGCGCACTCTCCCTGCCCCATGACAGGGTAATTTCATAGCAGGCTGCCTATGCGGAATGTCAAAAAAGGGGCTTATTTTATAAAGGCAACACGGATACCTTTATAAAAGAGTCTCAAAATTATCCCTAAAAGCACACAAATTCTCCCCAGCTCTGAAGGTGTGTATACGGGCATTTTTTAAATAAAACACATATGTAGATTGCAAGTCCACCTCAGCTCCACCCAACCAGTGGTGTAGCCAGACATACTATTTTGTGTGGGCCTGAGCCCAAAGTAGGTAGACCGGGCCCCACCCGTAGCTACGCCACTGACCCAAACTACACCCCCAGGAATGCCTACACACGGACTTCACGAAAGTATGAGTGTACCCCTCCTACAATTTTATAAGAGCCATTTACACAGAAAACATTTCATAAACATTACCTCCAAAGTGGAGAAAACCTAGCAAGAAGTAAAAAGAACCAACAACGCACAGGATACATACATGCACCTGGTTAACATGTGCATCTTTTCACACTCCGAGCACACTGAAAAGCAGCAACTAATGCTATCCATACCAAAGTTGAAAGCATGCAGCACGCTGCTGTATTTATTTATATCTACATATGCCACTACCTTTTTCGGTGGCTTACAGCAAGACAAGCACGCTAGGGAATTCTATATGTGGTACCTAGCATTATGTGCTATTTCTGCGCCGATGTTTCAGGGCAGAAAAGCGTTATAACAGAAGCAAGGCACAGAAACGGCCCAAAAATGGCAGAATGGCATGGAACTACACTTACACGACCAGTTATAGAATAGCGCCTAAGTGGTTTCATACGGATCTGAAAAGGGGGCAAAAAAAATGGGAGAGACATGGGCGGGTCGGGACGTTCCCTTAAAATGCGTACAGTGTTACAGAATTCAGGGGATCCATGCTCAACTTACGTGCCAGGATTTACATCTGGTTTCAGCTGGTGTAAATGCTCGCACCCAAAGTTGGGTGCGGATTCCGGAGCAGGGGCGTATCTGAACTGCGGCGGTAGGGGGGGCCAGGGCCAGAGTGAGGGGGCACATTATAGCCCCCCCCCCGCCGCCGCCGCCATTGCCGATCCCCCTCCCCCCAGCCGCTGCCATTGCCAACCCTCCCCCTCCGTTGCTCACCTACCTTCGCTGGCGGGGGACCCCAACCCCCGCCAGCCGAGGTCCGCGTCCTCCTGTCCCTGCCGGCTGCCTTTAAAGAATTCCGTCAGCTGGCGGGGGACCCCCAACCCCCGCCAGCCAAGCCGAGGTCCTTTCATTTTTCCACCGAAGCTGGCGCCGACGAAAGTTTCTTTTGAGTCTGACGTCGCTGCACGTTGTACGTGCAGGACGTCAGACTCAGAAACAGAATGAAGCTGTTTCTGACGTCCTGCACGTACAACGTGCAGCGACGTCAGACTCAAAAGAAACTTTCGTCGGCGCCAGCTTCGGTGGAAAAATGAAAGGACCTCGGCTTGGCTGGCGGGGGTTGGGGGTCCCCCGTCAGCTGACGGAATTCTTTAAAGGCAGCCGGCAGGGGCAGGAGGACGCGGACCTCGGCTGGCGGGGGTTGGGGTCCCCCGCCAGCGAAGGTAGGCGAGCAACGGAGGGGGAGGATTGGCAGCGGTAGGGGGTCCAGGGCGAAATCTGCGGGGGCCCAGGCCCCTGAGGCCCCACGCAGATACGCCCCTGTTCCGGAGCTATGTGTTATTTTATAAATGAGGCCCACATCAGGGCTCGGTGCAGTACATCGATATTGGAGACATAAGGTGGCGATGCATCCCCTCTACTGTTTGGGATTTATAAATATTTGAACCCCACCTGCCCAGAGTTTTGGCGTTTTCTGCAAAAGGCTACTTTAATGTGGAAAAAAGTCATATTACTGTACTGGAAAGAACCACATGCCCCCATGCTGGAAAAGTGGCAGATACATATGACTGATCTGTTGAAATTGGAGAGATGTGGAATTAGACTTCTCTTCTGTGGAAGGCCAACAATTTCAGAGAACTTGGGAGAGATTTTGGGCCACATTGCAGCCAGCAGCACGCAGTAGACTATTAAATTGTTAAATGTTGAGTAGTATCCTCGCAGGGAAAAAGAACCATCTGAATGTACCTAATCAAAGGATGCAGTAAAGGGGGGGGGGGGGTGGGATTGTTTAAGCAGTTGAATCACTGGATGTATATGTGATGGTTCGTTATATAAATAAATTTGTTTTGAAATAATAAAAAACATTTAAATATAAATGAGACCCAGACCGGAACGCCCGTTATAGAATAACCTTCAGTGCCGACTTTTTTTCAGCACTATATAGTGAAGCCCACAATGTGTAGTAAACATTAAAGCCAATGAAAAGACATACACAGTATATAACAACAAACAACTGAAGAACAACTAAACAAAAACAAAATAAAATGACATCTATATAAATAATTCTCACCTCCAACGTTCTGAAGCTCACTCTGTGGCAGGGAAACACTGAAGCCCTGAACTGTTGGTAGGCTAGGCTGTCAGCACGCACCACTCACTCTCACACTCACAGACCCGCCCTCAGCCACGCCCCTTCCGGACATAATTCGCAACCCCAACGTTCTAATGAAGCCTCCACAAGTCCCAACGTTCTAAATCCATGGTGGTGTAGATCAAAATTTGCCCATGACTGTTTGCCCCGCCCCCATGTCAAACGTGATGACGTCGAGGGCAGAGCAATGACACTCATCCAATCGCATCGCTCCGCCCTCGACGTCATCACGTTTGACGCGGGGGCGGGGCAGACATCAATCTACACCACTACACCACAACACAGACTGCGAGCGTCTCACGTCATCCCGCTGCCCTGGCATCTAAGCCACACCCAGGAAGCGCAACACACATCCAAACACGTGGGGAACACACACCGCCTCCCCCCACCACCAGCCGATACTTATCCAGTGCCACGCCGTCCTTCCAGCTTGCCATTGACAGAATGAGGAAAGAGAAGAAGAAAGGGAGGGAGGCCCCTTCCAGGCTCCGAGACGCTCTCCGACAGCAGGAGACAGTGCTATTAGCACTGGCGCTACCAAATAACAATGCAACTTGATACAGCACCCCCAAAACTAACAGACAAAACCCGCCCAAGTAACAGCAGCTGCCGCCGCAACAAATAGCCGTCCTCTACCGTGCACCAGGAGAACAACGCCAGGTTCAACTCCCTTTCCTTTGCCTGTACCCCCCTTACTTTCTCAACCCCGCTCCACTTAAGGAAGGCAGTTAGCATTACAACGCAAGCGTGCGCGCGCCAGGCCCTTCAGTTCTCCCGATGGTTCTGTTGCCATGCCAACGGCACGCAGTGCGCTTCCAACCCGATTCCTGCAACACACAGAACATTTCATTCTGGAACACTGACTGTGGACACGTTTGGGGAAGCAATGTTGACTTCAAAAACCTAAGCAAATGGAGAAAGACCATGCACCACACTGAAGGACATCTTCAAATATATAGCCATCACAACGTTTCAGGTGAGAATTATTTCTGTACATGGGTATCAAGCAACTATAGCAAATGATAGTGTCTTCTTCCTCCCCCCGCCCCCTTCTTTAAAAAAAAAAAAAAATCTTGCTATAAAGGAGGACAGGCTGAGTTCCAATGGCAGACCCCAGAGTGAAAGCACACAAGTTACCCAGCTCCAACATACTCCCTCCCTCCCGCCCAAAAGCATCTATCTCACTCACACACACACAAACACACACTGTGCCATGCACAGACAGCATCTCTCTCACTCACACACACACACACCTATGTACCTCAATCACCCACAAGCACCCTCTGTGGATTTTTAATTATTATTATTTTAATTGAATCAGGAAATTAAGCAGTCTGAATAGCTGTGGGAGGGAGGGACCCTGCACCTTGAAGCTGGGAGGGGGGAAGGGAATAAAAAGGGGAGAGGGAGGGCGGGAGACGGAGGGGGGCCCCTGACGCGCACTCTCATTCTCTCACACACACACTCTCATTCTCACACACAGCCTTGCTCTATGTCACACACACACACACTCGCACATTCACTCTGTCTCTCTCACACAGTCACTCTCACACACACACTCTCTCAAACATACACACTACGATGAAAACCATGCTAGCGCCCGTTTCATTGGTCTCAGAAACGTGCCTTTTTTACTAGTGAATCAATAAAGCACATTAGCAGTCCCTTAAGATATCTTAAGACGGTGACTTTTTAAAATAGAAAGAAACCATCACAGAAATCAGCCAAGACCTCTTCAAAAACCCATAGAAGCAAATATATAATCATCTCCCACCAAATGCCTGTTTGAGCACGCGAATCTTCAATGGCTACTCAAACAGATCAAAGTTCTTCACACAGCACTGCTACATATGCTACATATACATACACAAAACCCTCTGTAAACCAAATGTATCTTCACTGCTATTTCCAGTATCCATGAAGAATTGTAAGCCACATTGAGCCTGCAAAGAGGTGGGATAATGTGGGATACAAATGCCATAAATAAATAATATGCTGTAGATCAGAGGGCAGTAGATTTTTATTTATTTATTTGGATTTTGCTCACACCTTTTTCAGTAGTAGCTCAAGGTGCGTTACATTCAGATACACTATTTCCCTGTCCCTGGAGGGCTCACAGTCTAACTTTGTACCTGAGGCACTGAAGGATTTAAGTGATTTGCCCAAGATCACAAGGAGCAGCAGTGGGATTTGAATGGGCCACCTCTGGATGCCAAGGTTAGTGCTCTAACCACTAGGCCACTCCTTCCTAAGCTTTGGTTCTGCTACAGAGAAAACTGCATTCCTTCATTCCTCTCCCCTGACAGCATGAATGACTGCACATCCAATAAGCCTTTAAATGCTGATGGGTTCTAGAAGGATGATAAAAATGCAAATCTGCAGCAATAGCTATAGGAGCACTGTTGTTCAACACCCTGAAAATAATGGAGAGTACTTTCCCCTACTGCTTTTAATAGGACCTATTCAACACCCAGATCAAATTACACAAAGGCAACTTACAATCTAATCAGTCAGTGCCATAATGTGATACCTAAGACAACACACAGAAACCTTGGGACTGATCCAGGAACAACCAAGCTGCTCTTTCAATAAGTCTAACTACAGTGTATATGGAGGGGCATAATTGAACGAAAACGCCTATCTCCATGGGCGTTTATCTCCGAGAACGGGTCAGTGAAGGGGCGGACCGAACCGTATTTTCGAAAAAAATAGACGCCCATGTTTTATTCAACAATGTGTGAGCTGGGCGTTTTTGTTTTTCAGCGATAATAGAAAATGAAAGCGCCCAGCTCAAAAACGAATAAATCCAAGACATTTATTCGTGGGAGGGGCCAGGATTCGTAGTGCACTGGTCCC
This sequence comes from Microcaecilia unicolor, assembly GCF_901765095.1. NCBI lineage: Eukaryota > Metazoa > Chordata > Amphibia > Gymnophiona > Siphonopidae > Microcaecilia > Microcaecilia unicolor. The sequence goes on from NC_044033.1 coordinate 323,322,741, forward strand.
CCTCACATGCCAGGACATCAACCGGGCACCCTAGGGGGCACTTTTACAAAAACAAAAAAAAAGGTCAAAGAGCTCCCAGGTGCATAGCACCCTTCCCTTGTGTGTTGAGCCCCCCAAATCCCCCTCAAAACCCACTGCCCACAAGTCTACACCATTACTATAGCCCTAAGGGGTGAAGGGGGGCACCTACATGTGGGTACAGTGGGTTTGGGGGGGTTGGACGACTAATAAGCATTAAGCAGCACAATTGTAACAGGTAGGGGGGGATGGGCCTGGGTCCACCTGCTTGAAGTCCACTGCACCCCCTAACAACTCCTCCAGTGACCTGCATACTGCTGCCAGGGAGCTGGGTATGACATTTGAGGGTGAAAATAAAAATGTGTGAAACATCATTTTTTTTGTGGTGGGAGGGGGTTAGGTACCACTGGGGGAGTCAGGGGAGGTCATCCCCGATTCCCTCCAGTGGTCATCTGGTCATTTAGGGCACTTTTTGGGGCCTTATTCGTGAAAAAACAGGGTCCAGGAAAAGTGTCCTAAATTCTAGCTAAAAACGCATACTTTCTTCCCATTATCGCTGAAATGCGCCCATCTTTGTTCGGCAGATAACCACGCCCCAGTTCCGCCTTCGCCACACCTCTGACACGCCCCATAAACTTTGTCCGCATCCGCGACGGAGTGCAGTTGAAAACGCCCAAAAATCGGCTTTCGATTATACCGCTTTATTCGTTTTTGTGAGATAAACGTCCATCTCCCGATTTAGGTCGGAACTTGGGCGTTTTTCTCGTTCGATTATAAGCTGGATAGCCAGTTAGGGAATATGATGATGAAAAAAAAAAGAAGAAGAAAAACCACCGTCCATGAGAAGTAAAATGACATATTTTTCTTCCTATAAAATGCACTGTATATTCCAAAAAGGCAGTGGGGCTTATTTTTGAAACAGAAAAATATCCGAACAAAGGCACAAAGCGGCAGATGGATGTTTTTTCGTTAAAACGTCCAAATCTCTATTTTCAACACTCATTTTAAAGATATTTTTCTATGCAGTTCGTCTGAATCTCAAGGGAGAATGTTGGAGGCGTGTTTTGGGCAGGCTTAGGATTTGGACGTTTTTCTGCAATAATGGAACACTAAAAACGTCTAGGGAAAAAAATAGGACTTTTTTGACTAGACCTGTTTCTGTAACAACTAAGTGCCAAAAAGTTGCCAAAACTGACCAGATGACCACTGGAGGGATAAAAGTATGACCTCCCCCCTTAATCCCCCAGTGGTCACTGACCCCCTCCCTCTACCTAAGAGGTGAAAGTGACAGTACATACCAACTGCAGATGTAATGGTCATTCCTTACAGAAGAAAGCAGGTCCCTGGAGTAGCCTAGTGGTTGATGCAGTGGACTGTAGAGAAGGGGACCCAGGTCCATATCCCACTCTAACTAGTACACTTGTGGTGGAATGTGTGAAATACCTACTGACCCCACATAAAGGTGACACCTGCAGGCATAAGGGCTATTGTAGTGGTGTACAGTTGGGTACAGTACATGTTTTGTTATCCCTGGAGGGCTCACCATACTGTGTACGGGCGTGATGAGGTGATGTGTACCTGAGACCTTTTATTTGAAGTTGACTGCAGTGCCCCCTAGAATGCCTCACAGTTTTGCTGGGATGTCTTCTGGCCCCAGACATCCCCAATGGCTTATTTTTGTGAGCTTTTCCCTTGGACATTTTGTTTGGAAATGGCCTTAAAATAAAGACACATTGAGGCATATTTTCAAAGCACTTAGCCTCCCAAAGTTCCATAGAAACCTATGGAACTTAGCCTCCCAAAGTGCTTTGAAAATATGCCTCCTTGAGCACAAAAACATCTAAAATAGGGTGATTTTTGAACCAAAAGATAAGACATTTTTATGGTTCAAAAATGACCATGTTTGACACTGGATATTTGGCCTTTTTTTTTTTTTTTTTGCAAAATTTCCAAAATTGGATTTGGAAATTAAATCGAAATGCCCCTCGGTATTTCCATTTTTAATAAAAGCTTTACATGTATTAGCATACATTATTGCATAGGGCAGTGTTTTCCAAGTCAGTCCTGGAGTACCTCCTTGCCAGTCAGGTTTTCAGGAGATCCACAATGAATATGCATGAGACTGATTTGCATACGCTGCCTCCACTGGATGCAGATCTCGTCATGCATATTCATTGTGGGTATCCTGAAAACCTGACTGGCAAGGGGGTACTCCACGACCAACTTGGGAAACACTGGTATAGGGCAACGCATAAAAACACTGCTCAGCTTTTCTACTGCAGTAACAAGCTGTTCCTTGGAAGATCTTGTACATCTCTGTTTGATCCAAGCCCATGGCATCACCACTGTGTTGCCATTACATCTCCTTAGTAACGCAACAGAATAATACATAATGGCAGCAAACAGTATTTTTAGAGTCAGCATATAAAGATGGTTTGGGGATAATGACAAGTAACTGCTTCTATGCTTTTGAGATTAAATGTGTTCCCGTTTCCTGAATGTCAGAGTCTCAGGGCAATTTCAAAGAGGAAAACACAAATTGCCTCCTCTTAATTCAGACCACCAAAGTAAGGGGACTTTTACTAAGCTGTGCTAGTAAATGGGCTCAGCGCATCCTAGTGTGGGACATTCCCACACACGGAGCCACTTTCTAGTGTGGCTGTAAATTTGACCTTTTTCAATTATTTCTTTTTCTGTCCGTGTGCTTATTTATTTATTGGGATTTGTTAACCACTTTTATGAACAGGTTCACCCAAGGCAGTGTCCAGCAGGTACAGTTTAACATTAAAAAAAAACTTACAGTTTTGTTAACAGCAGTGGCGTAGCCAGAAGTCAATTTTTGTGTGGGCCAACAGGTTGGATGGGTGGGCACTAGACAGTGGTTTGCTGGTAAATGTTTAACAACAGGCTGTCTCCCTGGTCCACCTTTGCGCCCCCCCCCCCCCCCCACCTCCCCTCAAAATTGCAGAGCTGGCTATAGCCGGGGAGAGAGCCTGGGGGGGAGGGGGGAGGCAATGCATTACTCTCGCCAGGAAAAATAAAATGAAATGATCCCAGGTTCCATGTTGAGCACCTGATTCTCAAAATGGACATATTCCAAACGCTATAATGAAAATAAAATGATTTTTTTCTACCTTTGTTGTCTGGTGACTTTGTTTTTCTTATCATGCTGGCCCAGTATCTGATTCTGCTGCTATCTGTCCTCTTAACTCCGTTTCCAGGGCTTCCTTTCCATTTATTTCTTTACTTTCCTCCTTTCTTCTTTATTTCTTGCTCTACATCCGTAAGTAAAAGCTGGGTCCTCCGCAGACTTGACTGTCCAGTGGATCCAGCTTCTGCCTATTTTCTCCATCCATATGCAGTTTTTCCTTTCTCTTCCTTTTCCCTCATATCATCTCCTTCCTCTCTCTTCCCTCCCCTCCATCCATGTCAGCATTTCTTCTCTCTCCCTTCCCCTTCATCCATGTGCATCTCCTTCCTCTGTCTTCCCTCCCCTCCATCCATGTCCAGAATTTCTTCTATCTCCTTCCTGTCTTCCCTTCCTTCACCTCCATCCATGTCCAACAATTCTCTCCCTGCCCTCCCCTCCATCCATGTGCATCTCCTTCCTATCTTCCCTTCCTTCACCTCCATCCATGTCCAACAATTCTCTCCCTGCCCTCCCCTCCATCCACCCATGTCCAGCAACCCTCCTCTCTCCACTGCCCTCCCCTCCATCCATGTCCAGCAACTCTCCTCTCCCCTCCATCCACCTATGTCCAGCAACTCTCCTCTCCCCTGCCATCCCCTCTATCCACCCATGTCCAGCAACTCCTCTGTCCTCCCTCCATCCATCTATCCATCCATATCCAGCAAATCTCCTCTCTCCCCTGCCCTCCCCCTCCATGTCCAGCAATTTCTCCTCTCTCCCCTTTGACCATCTCCCTCTCATTCCCTCTCCAGCACTCCCATTCCCCCCTCTGTCTCTCCCTTACCCAGTCTCCTAAATTCCTCCCCCATCTTTCACCCACTTCATTAGTCCCCCATTCCCCATACTCTGTACTCACCACCCCTCCCAGTCCCATCCTTCCCTCTGCTTACCAACAATAAAGGACGACAACGTGGATGCAGGCAGCAGCTCTGGTTGCTTGCTGTGTTTTGAGTGAACAGCGACGGCTGCGCGGGGGAGTAGAAACAGATATTTTCTAAATGGCTTTCTTCCTTCTCTACTCGCAGCGGCGAACTGGCGGCGGCGGCAATAAAAGCATAAAGCAGCCAGGCTCCTCGACTCCGTCCTTCGCTTCCCTGCCCTGCCCTCTCAGCGTCCCGCCCGCACGAAAGGAAATGACATCAGAGGAAGGCAGGACGCTGAGAGGGCAGGGCAGGGAAGCGAAGGACGGAGTCAAGGAGCCTGGCTGCTTTATGCTTTTACTGCCGCCGCCGCCGCCAGTTCGCCGCTGCGAGTCTGGAGAGATCATCATCAGCTGAGCCAGAGCGGGTGCCGTTTCTGCCCTGGCCCCGTGGTCGCTAGGCTGCTGCAGTGTGTGTGCGCTTGGGTGGGCAGGCCTGAGGTGAAATTGGGTGGGCCTGTGCCCACCCAGGCCCACCCGTAGCTACGCCCCTGGTTAACAGCATAACAATTGTAAAATTGCGAAGGGCGACGAAAATGATAGCGGGGATGGGATGACTTCCCTATGAAGAAAGACTAAGGAGGTTAGGGCTTTTTAGCTTGGAGAAGAGACGGCTGAGGGGAGACATGATAGAGGTATATAAAATAATGAGTGGAGTGGAACAGGTGAATGTGAAGCATCTGTTCACACTTTCCAAAAATACTAGGACTAGGGGGCATGCGATGAAACTACAGTGTAGTAAATTTAAAACAAGGAGAAAAGTTTTCTTCACCCAACGCATAATTAAACTCTGGAATTCGTTGCCGGAGAATGTGGTGAAGGTGGTTAGCTTGGCAGAGTTTAAAAAGGGTTTGGACGGTTTCCTAAAGGAGAAGTCCATAGACCACTACTAAATGGACTTGGGAAAAATCCACAATTTCGGGAATAACATATATAGAATGTTTGTATGTTTGGGAAGCTACCAGGTGCCCTTGACCTGGATTGGCCGCTGTCGGGGACAGGATGCTGGGCTTGATGGGCCTTTGGTCTTTTCCCAGTATGGCATTACTTATGTACTCTAAATGACCAAACATAAACATAAATACAGAAGGGCCTCCGCGTGCTGCATTACCGCCCGGCTAGTGCACGCGGCAGGCATTAATTCTGAGTTTGGCACACACCGAAAACCCGTGCTAGAAAATAATTTTCTAATGTGGGGGCATTCCCAGCGGTAATCGCAGTTGGTGCACACTGGATGGTTAGCACGCTGGTAACGCGTAAGCCCTTACTGGTAAGTCAATGGATGGTGTTAAGGGCTCAGGCCGTAAACAGACGCATGCTGGTTTTAATTTTGCTGCATGTCCATTTCCTGGCCCAAACATCCCCCCCTTTTTTTCCCAGACACGGTTGAGAAATGATCCAGTACACGTCCAACACATGTGCCCACACTATCGCAGGCCACGTTTTGGTGAGCATTTGTAAAAAGGGCCCCTAAATGAACTTGGAAATAGCAAATTGAAATCTAGTAACAGAACTAACATGAAACAGTGTCAGAAATACACATTTAACAGCACTGCATAACAATCATATAAACAGAAATATGATAAATGTCAGTACAATACAATGTTAACATTAATGCTCAGGCACTAGAAAAAATTAACACAGGAGTCCTTACCGCTTGAATTATGGATGCACTAAACAGTTAGGAGCCGTTTTACAAAGGAGCAGTACTGCTATAGCACGGGTTGCACACGCCAAATCAGCCCTACCGGAGGGGTAGCATGGGAGCCCGGCGGTAGTTTCAAACTTGGCATGTGCAGTTTCCCATGGTAGAAAATAATTTTCTATCGCGAGGAGCGTTCCTGACGGTAATCGGCCACATTGCCGCACACTGCCCAATTACCACAGGGTTAGCGTGTGAGCCCTTACTGTAACCAGTGGAAGCATCTGGGAACTGAGGGAGGCTCTGGGACGCATGCGCAGTAGTGTCAATGGGGACCTGCACTGACACTGGCAAGTTGAAAAATACTGAAAAAATATTTTAAAAGGGGATTGCATGCATTTCAAGATTAGAATTCAGATGCTGGAAACTTTTACTTATTAGCTATAAGGTTTTTGAAGCTTAGGGTTTATGCAAATGAGTCTGATTTTATGATGTTCCAGATGGGGTATTTGGGGGTCGTTTTAAATAGGAAGTTTTATAGAGTAAACATTAGGGCATGGCTATAACCTTAACTATGAAGTTTGAATCCAAAACGAAGGTTATATATCTTGTTTTTATCCTAAAATGCCTAGTAGAATCTCTGTATGGAAATATGGTCTCAAATACAGATTCCTGATTGGCTGCACTACTGTTGTTAGAGGTGTGCTTAGTGACAGTTTGAAGAGAGCAGCAGAAGATTTCCATGACAGAAGACCTGCTTAAGTGTGTGAGAGGGAATAGCTAGTTGGAATCCTATCCTGGCAAGTAGAACAACATTGGATGTAGAAGGGTAAACGTAAAGGCGTAACTGACATAGCACCTCTTAGAGGGTGTGTGTGTGTGTGTGTGTGTGTGTGTGTGTGTCATGGTCAGTGATGAACTGCTATTTCAGCAACTTCTCTTTCCTAGTCAGGGAAATGAAATAAATGTGTATTATGTCAACTTAGAAAAACACTTTATTTTAACTTATTTTACAATACACTTTAGTTTCCTGTTGCAGCCAGGCTAATATTAGACTCCATACACTGCAGGGAGGCAGAATCTCTCCTTTTATTTCTTAAGGTTTAGGTTTAGGAAGAAGACCAAAGTAAAGTCAACCAAGAAAGAAGAATTGATCCCATGGTCAAGAAAGCAGGAATCCAGCTAAGTACTACAGGAAAAATAAGGATAACTGGACTCTGGACAGAGAGAGAGACACTTTGCATTGGCACTGCATTTACATACTGATCTTAAGGGACTGAGAATCTGAGGAAAGAAAAAAATCTAAAATAGTTACATTAGGAAAATTTATGCAAAATGTGTCACTAGTTGGGTAATACTTATTTGTGATTAGAAATAATTCTGTTTATTCTTACTGAAAAGAAAAATAGTTTAGAGTGTGATAACTGGATCCAGTAGGATACTGAAACATTGATAACATTTATACTATTTAACTTTTACTAATGTTATAAATTAACAAGTGCAATATAATCCTTAATTTGCACTAAAATAAATAATATATTTATTCTTTACTAAAGTGTGTGGTTTTGAATTTGATGTAAATCAAATTGATTCTATTCATAGAAATTAATACTTATTTTTAATGCATTCATCCGGTAACATCTTTCTCAGGATGATGTTTGTCTATATTCACTTTGCCTTTTTGTGAGCTGCACACAGTAAACCTCGGCTCACACGACTACATATCAGAGGGATAATTGAACTGTGTGTTGTTCGCAGGACGGGTGGGTGACATTACCACCTGCTAAATAGGTGGCGGTAAGGGCTCAGGCAGTAAATAGCTGCCCGTTAATTTTAATATTAGTGCACGGCCATTTACTGCCCCATTTAAAAAAAGAAACTTCAAAACCTTGAAAGAACCTCAACAGGGACAGATAAAAATACAGTAGTAGCAAATCTAGAACCAATCCCTCAAAATATCACCAGGACTCTGATCTTAGAAGAGTGTCTGAGAGGGAATAGGATTTTTAGGAGTACGGGCGATTTCAATACAGGCTGCACCTGCAGCAGAGCATTGACAATACAATTGATTTTCCCTGATGTACTCTACCTAGCTTGTCTCCAAATCAATTCTCCTGAAGTTTCCTCTCGCTTTTTTAGGCTTCTAGCTCAACCAAGCCCCAGAAATGCCGGCTCTATGGCACCATGAGTCACTATTCAGTATTACTGGAAATTCTTCCCTTATTTCACAATGAAACAAGCCACCAATCGAAATGGAAATGAAGAAAACTAAGGGGGTCTTTTACTAAAGCTTAGCTCGAGTTATCTGCAGCCAGGCCCATAGGAATAGAATGGGTCCTGCTGCAGATAACTCGAGCTAAGCTTTAGTAAAAGACCCCCTAAGCGACAGCCAGTTTACAGTTTTATATGGTCCGGCATCTAACACCCTTGAAGAAGCAGTTTCCGAAACAGGGATCTCTGTTGGACATTCAGATACAGCTTTAAAATTAAGCTAAGTGGCTGCTGTTTATAGTTTACTTTGGAGATGCCCAGTTTCAGACTGCATATGTGACTGAATTATCTTGCAATATAAAATAACTTTGGTCTATAAAGCCTTTTTACTCAGTGTATCAGAAACTTGGGTTATGAGAAGTGTCTCATTGGTGTATGGATAGAGGAGTTTATAAATATAAAAATTTCATTAAAATGTTCAAAAACATTGTCGTTAATGCAGGAGACTAATGATGTATAGAGCAGTCGTGTGAGCCAATTGCTGGCTTGTTTCACTGACACTAAATTCTCTGCTGCAGGTGCAGCCTATATTGAAATCTCTTATACTCCTAAAAAATCTTTTCCCTCTCAGACATTCTTCTGAGATCAGAGTCCTAGTGATATTTTGAGGGATTCGTTCTAGAATTGCTACTACCATTTTTAAAAAGGCCCTTTTCCTGCTGCGGTAAAAAGTGGCCCAACGCACGCCAATTTCACGGGCCCAAACTAGAATAGGCGACTTTTTAACTTGGTTTAGTAAAAGGACCCCTCAGTGTATGGTAATGTCAGCACATAGCTGAATACAGCTTCCATACCCATTTTCTGCCCCTGACACAGCCTATCCACTAAAAAAAAAAAAATTAAAATAAATATTGTGTGGTTAGCATGTTCAAAAGGCAAAACTAAACGCAGAATGCTTTAACGCATCCTGCATTAATTGTACTTTAGTGCTTAATGCAGTTTAACCCTAACAAAGCTAGGGGGAAGGAAATTTGGGTTTAGCTCAAGACTTTTCTCAGTAGTAACTAACCACCAAGTTCTATAAATGGTGCTCAAAATGTGCTCTGTGTATCAAATCAAATCTTATATACTGCTAAAATCCCCCTTTTTCAAGGTTCAGTGCGATTTACATCCAAAGTGGACTTGACATAGACCGATCAGAGTATATAAAAGTAATAAAGGTACATCATGAAAAGTCTTGTAGACAGACAAGGATACAACAGTAGTAATGGTTTGTTGAATAATAGTTTTTGGAAAGAGAAAAGATTTTAACCTCTTCCGGAACATAAAGTAACTATTATCTGACCTAATAGGAGAAGGTAAAGAATTCCACAGTGAGACTCCTAATACAGGGAAGAGAGAGCTAAAGATCTTCTGAGACCAGAGTCCCTTGTAAAGCTGCGGGCACTAACATCAATTGTTCTTTCAGTCTGTTAGATTGAACCAAACATAATGATGAGACATTAATCAACAATACAGATGTGAAGTCATGTAAAATTTGGCAAACTAGACAAGCAGCTTTAAATTCGATTCTTTCAGCTACGGGAAGCCAATGCAGTTTGACAAGATATGATGAAACACTAGTGTATCTATTCAGTTTGAAAATCAGTCTAGCAGCTGTGTTCTGTATAATTTGCAATCTGCACAATTTAATAGAATAACAAGTCAATTAGTGCCCGTAATTGGCCGCTATCAATTATGGGCACCAATTGCCAACAATTTGCATTTATGCGCACATCTTCCGAGTCAGTAGTCTAAAGGTGCACATGCAAATTTTTAAGTGTGGATCTGAAAAGGAGGCGTGGCCATGGGAGGGGCACAGGCGGGTCAGGGGCGACTCTACAATTTGCGCGCACTGTTATAGAATACGGCAGATCCACACCAAATTTAGGAACGAGGATTTATACCAGGTTTCAGTTGGTGTAAATCCTTGCACCCAAAACTGGGAACAGATCCAGGCGCTAAACGCAATTCTATAAACGGTGCTCAACTCAGAGTTGCTGTTTATAGAATAGCGCATAGCAGTCATTGTTTCGGTGCCCAAATTTGGGTGTCATTTACTGAATTTAGACCCAAACGTATGTATGTCTTTATTTACTCTTGATGATATACAGCCCTCAGTATGATGATCCTGTAACAAAATACAGAAAATGGGAAAAGAATGCCACAACTCAACAGGACAGGGATAGCAAAGACAGAACTAAAGGAGATGAATAACTACCAGCCCCAACTATCATGGTCCATGAACTCCCGGTTCTTTCCACTGGGAAATATGGTCTTAGGAAAAAGGTCATCTTAAATTTCTACTAAGATGATTCACCACAGAGAAGGAGCTAAATAACTTTCCAGGAATAAGCAAGAAAGAAAAAGGAAATGAAAATAATCTTGCTTCTATTGTGAGTTGTGTATAAATTACTTTCGTGTTCTGCTTCCAGAAAGAAATCATCCTTCTTGCAGGAGCTAGCCATGTACCCTTGTTGTTAAATCCCATCTTCAGCTCTTTACAGTACTAACATTATATAGGAAACATCTGAGGGCTGCTCGTGGCTTGGCAGCAATGCAATGTTATTCTGGGCTTCAGTACTCAGACTTCCCAAACAGCTCTGGTTCCCACAACAAACTGCATGCAAATCTCTGTCATAACTACTCCTTCCCTATATGTAATCTGAAAATCACATTTTATAGATAGAGAAAGTGAAGCACAGGGTAGGGCAGGGATAGAAGGGCAGAAAATCTACTATCTCTCTGAGATTAAGTTCATATCTCCTGTCATGCTGCACAGATGGGATTTAACAACCACAGACAAAATTTCTGGAGCTCAAGGGAGGTCTTGCAGATGGATACATGACAGAAAAAAAGGGTGGGGGGAATTCTCTCCAGCAGAAAAAAAGGCAGTGAGGGACTTCAGTTTCAAAGGCAGCAAAGTCCAGGCCTCAGCCAACTTGGGGGAGGGGGGGTCTCAAATGATCCCTGAGCTACTATCAGGCTTATTTTCATAAGAGAAGGGCGCCCAAATCGGCATAATCGAAAGCCGATTTTGGGCACCCTCAACTGCTTTCCGTCGCGGGGACGACCAAAGTTCACGGGGTCGTGTTGGCAGCACAGCGAAGGTGGGACTAGGGCGTGCTTAAGAGATGGGCGTCCTTGGCCAATAATGGAAAAAAGAACGGCGTCCCTGATGAGAACTTGGGCGACTTTACTTGGTCCATTTTTTCTTGCGACCAAGCCTCAAAAAGGTGCCCGAACTGACCAGATGACCACCGGAGGGAATCGGGGACCTCCCCTTACTCCCCCAGTGGTCACCAACCCCCTCCCACCCTAAAAAAAAAAACTTTAAAAATGTTTTTTGCCAGCCTCAATTGTCATACCCAGCTCCATGACAGCAGTATGCAGGTCCCTGGAGCAGTTTTAGTGGGTGCAGTGCACTTCAGACAGGCAGACCCAGGCCCATCCCCCCTTACCTGTTACACATGTGGTGGTAAATGTGAGCCCTCCAAAACCCACCAGAAACCCACTTTACCCATATGTAAGTGCCCCCCTTCACCCCTTAGGGCTATGGTAGTGGTGTACAGTTGTGGGGAGTGGGTTTTTGGGGGGGTTTGGGGGGCTCAGCACACAAGGTAAGAGAGCTGTGCACCTTGGAGCAATTTCTGAAGTCCATTGCAGTGCCCCATAGGGTGCCCGATTGGTGTCCTGGCATGTGAGGGGGACCAGTGCACTACGAATGCTGGCTCCTCCCACGACCAAATGGCTTGGATTTGGTCATTTCTGAGATGGGCGTCCTTGGTTTCCATTACCACCGAAAACCGGGGACGACCATCTCTAAGGATGACCATCTCTAAGGTCTACCTAAATGTTGAGATTTGGGCATCCGCGACCATATTATCGAAACGAAAGATGGATGTCCATCTTGTTTCGATAATACGGGTTTCCCCGCCCCTTCACTGTGCCAACCTGCGAGGACGGCCCCAGGAAAACTTGGGCGCCCCGTTCGATTATGCCCCTCCACGTCACCCAGTTCCAGGAAGGAGACTTTTCAGTCATAGTGACATAGTAAGTGACGGTAGATAAAGACCTGAATGGTCCATCCAGTCTGCCCAAATGTCACACTCATTATCAATTCAGGATTAAATCAACAATGAATGTGATGTAAAATATTTGACCATGGTCTTTCTTTGGTGTTTCTTGGATGCAGACCATAGAAGTCCGCTCAGCCCTCCCTTATGTTCCAGTTACTGCAGTTGCTGTCAAAGCCCGCTCCAGCATGTCCTGTCATTTGTGGGACACAGACTGTAAAAGTCTGCCCAGCGCTGTAGTTGCTGTCCAAGCCCTTTCTAGCCCATCCTAAACCAGACTGCTATACACGGGACACAGACCGTACAAGTCTGCCCAGCACCGGCCCTAGTTTATCACAGCCGGAGTCACTATCTAAGCATCACTCAACACATCCACACACATGAAGCCATTTCAGTTTAGGGTTTTTTATACCATCCATTTTCTAATTAGATATCCTCTGTGTTCATCCCACACTATTTTGAATTCTGTCACCATTTTTATCTCTACCACCTCCTTCGGGAGGGCATTTGAGGCTTCAACCAACCTGTCTATGAAAAAGAATTTCCTGACATTACTCCTAAGTCTATCGCCCCACAACCTCAATTCATGTTCTCTAGTTTTATTGTTTCCTCTTCTCTGGAAAAGAGTTTTTCTATATTAATCCCTTTCAAGTATTTAAACTAGACTAGAAGCGGTCCAGAGAAAGGTGACAAAAATGGTATGGGGTTTGAACCAAACGATGTGATAAGAGACTTGAAGACCTGAATATGTATATTCTAGAGGAAAGGAGGGATAGAGGAGATATGATACAGACATTTAAATACTTGAAATATATTAATATAGAAACAAATCTTTTCCAGCCTCCAAAATGGTGGCACCCTGCCCAGTGCATCCTGGGATATACTGGGCATGGCTCCCATAGCATGCACTGGGCAGGGCAGAATGCCACCATTTTGGTGACAGCCCGGGCTGCCTGGCATAGACAGGAGGAGGAATAGTGCCTTAACACTAATGCCAGCTCAGAGTTGGTGTAGGGTTAAAGCATTATTCCACCAGTAAGATCAGAGCACAGCGCTCTGATCATACAGGCGAAATACCACAGAGGGTCATTTAAATATAATTTAAATGAGGCTCTGCAGTATTTCCTGGCACACTCATGCCAGACCCTCTGATTATGCTGCACTGGTAAATGCGGGCGCTCGCTAGTCCTAGCACACGCATTTACCTTCGATCATCGGGGCATCAGTCAGCTATGGCTTTCAAAACCACTTCCCAACCAAGATTATCAGCAAAGAGGGTAGTTTCACTTCTGACACTCTGAGGTTAAATGCATGCTTGTGGTAATCCACACCCAACTAAAGTTTGCTTGGCCTTAAGAAAAGTTCAAACTCTGACCTAACCCTTCTCAAACAAAAGCAAAAGACCAGGAAGGAATTCATTCTGTCACTAGAATAAGTGGCTATGAATTTACAATCTCTCTCCTATTCTTCAGCAAGCAAACAAGCTGCAGAAACTTCCTGTACTCTATTTCCATTCTCTGGAACAGACAGTTTTTCAAGAGAGCAGACAACAAAAAAACACAGCCCCACCAGTTTGCATCCACTATTTCATTACTACTACTACTACTACTACTACTATTGTGTTTAATTTGTTCAATTAAACTGCTTTAACAAAATGACAGTTAAGGCAGATCACAGAACATACACCATAAAAATTACAAGAGAGTTAACACACCATTTTATAAGTCAAACAATCCGGGCAAACTCTATATATTCCCCAGATTCTATATATTGTGCCTAGTGTTCCACGAAATCCAGGCATTTTGTGCATTTAGGGCCAGATTCTATATATGGTGCCTGAAAACTCCATACAGAATACATTTCTGCCTATGCATATTCTATAAGTGGTGCCTATATTTAGGTAAGGTATATAGAATATGTTTAGTTGATATCACAGTGCTTAAAACTAGCGAAACGGCGCACAGGATCATAATCTGTAACAGTGCGCATAAATTTTGGAACGCCCATGAAATGCCCATTTCCCCACCCATAACTATGCCCCTTTTTGGCTGTGTGCATTAGAATTTAGGCACAGCGCGTTACAGAATGTGATTTGCTTATCTGAATTCAGGCCAATCTTGTGGTACGAGGGCTGGAATCTGCTTGAAACTGACTCCAAGATGGAGCACAAAAAAGCTAGCTCAGGGTGCCGATTTTGCCCTGAGGGAGGAGCAGGCCTTATGACAGGGGGATTATAGGCATATTCATATTAAAGGATGAAGAATTTGTTTTGCTTCTGTTGTGTAATTTCTCCAGAATGTTTCAATAAACATAAAGATACAAAAAAAACTATGTTTTATGCAGAAGTAAAAATCCCTCAAATTCTAAATATCACACGTTAATTTCTGAGTGGAAATCGAAGCATATTCTATAACAATGTGTGTAATTTAATTGGTTAAGTAGCAAATCAGCACTGTCAATTGATGTTAAAGGCAATCATCAGCACTAATTGGCATTAATTACGATTTATGCGCATAACTCGCTAAGTGTATTATGTAGCATGGTGCACGTAAATTCCAAGTCACACTGTTGAAAATGGGCCTGGTTATGGGTGTGGAATTGGCGTTTCTAAAATCAATACAGCCACTCTCCCCCAGATTTTATATGGCACGCCTAGAGATCAGCACCGAAATCCAAGCTTATTCTATAACGATGCACACAATCTAATAGGCTTAACAAGCTAATCAGCATTGATAATAGCTCTTAACAAGCAATAATGAGAACTAATTGGAATTAATTAAAATTTACATGCACAATTCGATAAGCAAATTTTGTAATTCAGTGTGCCTAACATCTAACGTACGCAGGGAAAAAGGGAAACGATTATGGGTGGGGAAATGGGCATTTCATGGGTGTTCCAAAATTTATACGCATAGTTATAGAATATGGCCCAATGTGCTTAAATCTACATGCCAGGATTATACGCCATGTGTTCACTGGTGTCAATAGAGGCACGTAGTTTTAGGCGCTGAAATATCAACTAAGCGTATTCTATATACCATGTTTAAATCTAGGCACCACTTATAGAATACACTTAGCACTGATTTCCGCACCAATTTTTTAGGCGCCATATATAGAATCTCTCCCTCTGCACCTAATATAGTTGTCGGGATTTATGCTGAGTAAAACATGGTGTAAATGGACGCTACCAAATTGTGTCTCAATGAGAGGCGCTCGGTGTATTCTACATATCGTGTGGAAATTTAAGCCTATTCTATAAAATTTAGGCATACATCAGAGAAAACGCCTAGGCATTTTTTCCCATGCAGAATTTTCAGGTGCCATATATAGAATCTAACCCAATATGTGCAATTTATGTCCCTTCTGACTGCTGTGCATTAAGCAATGATCTTTGGTCATCATCTTTCTCTCTGACTGAACAGCTGGAGTGAATTGTTGAAATGATGTACCTGAGCTTGCAGAGTACAAGGAACTGAGGTACAGTTAATCCACTCAAAGCTGCCTGTCAGCCAACATAGGAACAGAGAACCAACAATACAAAAGTGTCAGACAGCCAACATTTTCATTCCTGGCCCCTGATCAGAAGAGCCCTCCTGGGCTAAATTAAGAAAGATATTGTATACTGCTCTGGGCAATCATCGATATTGTCCAAACTGGATTATTAAAACAAACAAAGTGAAAACTATAGCAACTTTCTTCTTCAAATAAGAACTGAAATTGTGAATGTGAGGAGCAAACACCAAATTTGTGAATCCACAATTACAAAAGAAAATGGAGGAAAAAGACCTCAGCTGCCTATGATCATCATCAGACGAAATCAACACCGGTCCCATGCGGGAATACCAGTTCCTTCATAAACACAAACCTCCTTCAGGGTCCAAAACTGATTCAACCTTGCTTCCTTCACATTACAATTTATCTTTGTGTGCAATTCACTTAAACAATTTCAAATGTGTTTACTTTTTTTATTATTTCATATATGATTCGTAAAATTCTCACACTCCAAAACTGCTTGCAAATCTAAACTTAATAGTCCAACGTAACACACATAGCTTCCCTTGCTGTCCTCGCTGCAGAAGCTAAAAGGTCCTTTTACAAAGGCACGCTAGTGTTTTTAGCACATGCTAAAAATAAGCATGTGCTAAAACGCTAGTGATGGCCAAATATTCCTATGGGCGTCTCTACTGTTTAGAACGTGCTAATTAATGTGCACTAAAAACACTATGCGCCTTTGTAAAAGACCCTCTAAAATGTTATATGTTGGGTTTACAACACGAAGATAAATTGTAATGTGAAGGAAGCAATGTTGAATACATTTTGGACTTTGAAGGAAGTTTTTTTTGACCAATGAACGATATTGTGAGTTGTGTTTATGAAGGAACTGGTATTCCCGAATGGGACAGGTGTTGATTTTGTCTGATGACGATCACAGCCAGCTGAGGTCTTTTTCCTCCATTTGTTTTGTAATTGTGAATTCACAAAGTCAGTGCTTGCTCTTCACATTCACAATTTCAGTTTTTCTTTGAAGAAGAAAGTTGTTACAGTTCCCACTTTTTTGTTTGTTTGTTTTGGTATTACTATCAGGCTTATTTTCGAAAGAGAAGGACGCCTATCTTTCGACACAAATCGGAAGATGGGCGTGCTTCTCCCAGGGTTGCCCAAATCGGCATAATCGAAAGCCGATTTTGGGGGTCCCCAACTGCTTTCCGTTGCGGGGATGACCAAAGTTCCCGGGAGCGTGTCGGAGGTGTAGCGAAGGCGGGACTTGGGCGTGCCTAACACATGGGCGTCCTCGACCCATAATCGAAAAAAGAAATGCGTCCCTGACGAGCAATTGGACGACTTTACCTGGTCCTTTTTTTTGTTACGACCAAGCCACGAAAAGGTGCCCTGACCAGATGACCACCGGA
The DNA here is from genome assembly GCF_901765095.1 of Microcaecilia unicolor. NCBI lineage: Eukaryota > Metazoa > Chordata > Amphibia > Gymnophiona > Siphonopidae > Microcaecilia > Microcaecilia unicolor. Next base: position 323,339,746 of record NC_044033.1, read on the forward strand.
GGGAATCGGGGATGACCTCCCTTTACTCTCCAGTGGTCATTAATCCCTTCCCACCCTCAAAAGAATTCTTTAAAAATATTTTTTGTCAGCCTCTATGCCAGCCTCAAATGTCATACTCAGGTCCATCGCAGCAGTATGCAGGTCCCTGGAGCAGTTTTAGTGTGTGCAGTGCACTTCAGACAGGCGGACCCAGGCCCATCCCCCCCTACCTGTTACACTTGTGGTGGTAAATGTGAGCTCTCCAAAACCCACCAGAAACCCACTGTACCCACATCTAGGTGCCCCCTTCACCTGTAAGGGCTATGGTAGTGGTGTACAGTTGTGGGTAGTGGGTTTGGGGGGGGGCTTGGGGGGCTCAGCACACAAGGTAAGGGAGCTATACACCTGGGAGCAATTTCTGAAGTCCACTGCAGTGCCCCCTAGGGTGCCCGGTTGGTGTCCTTACATGTCAGGGGGACCAGTGCACTACGAGTGCTGGCTCCTCCCACAACCAAAGGGCTTGGATTTGGTCGTTTTTGAGATGGGCGTCCACAGTTTCCATTATCGCCGAAAGTCAGAAATGACCAAGTCTAAGGATGACCATCTCTAAGGTTGTCCTAAATTTCCAGATTTGGGCGTCCCCGACCGTATTATCGAAACGAAAGATGGACGTCCATCTTGTTTCGATAATACTGGTTTCCCCGCCCCTTCACAGGGACGCCCTGCAAGGACGTCCTCAGAAAAACTTGGGCGTCCCTTTCGATTATGCACCTCCATATATTGCTTACCTGTGATGTACAAAAACTCTCTGGAAAAAAGACTGGTGCAGCTTACACTGCCATGGGAACCCTGCAGGAACTGCTTCCGTCCCAACGGGAACCCGGCAGAAATGTTTCTGTCCCTACAAGAATCCTGCAGCCCTAGAGGGAATTCCCATAAACCCCATGCCCGTGCAGGTCTCTACTCTCGGCCAGAAAAGTGTGCAGGTTTAAACCTCGCAAGCCAACATATCCTGCTACATATCTCCCGTTGCACGAAGCCAACAGTAGGAAACGTTGAAAGTGAGGTTTGAACCTACTCACTCTTGCATCCTATTGGCCAGCTCTGTTTCCCATTCCAAAAATTGGGTCAAATAGAGACTATCTAAAGTAAGGATCTCTTCACCAGTTATTTGCTCTTCTGTTTTATTCCCTGGTATATAAAATACTCAGGAAGTAGGAAACCTTTCAGACAGCATTTTTTTCTACATCTCTAAAAATGAAATCAGTGAAGAGCATGGAAAAAAGTTTTAAATCTCAAATTTAAGGAATGACAAAAGGATCTTTTACAATCTCCCTTCAACATGTTGATTCAAGCTCTTCAGCTGCTCCAAATGGTTTTGGAGTAAGGCCCGATATTTCTGAGCCCTGGTATGAGCTCTGAGAAGAAACCACAACTCCTTTAAATTGCCAGAAAGCAACCTTTTCAGAGTGGCTGTTGCTGAACAAATGGCCCCAAGCATCACCACCTCTGAGCTTGATTAAACTGAACCACACTCTTGAATAGCCTTCAGCTTTTGCAAAGGGCTAGAGTTCAGCTCATCTGCTATCAAGAGTTCAGACTCCCTGCTCTTCTCCTTCTTGCTACCCTCCTGCTCTGCCACAGATGCCTCAGAGGTCCCAGGCCACATCCCAAGTACAGCCAATGATAAAAACAGCACCATTCAGTGCTTCCAAGTCTCCCACACCAGTTCCTCCAGATGGCGGGCTGACCCATATTCATTTTACTCTTTTCTACCACTTTCACAAGGATTGGGGAACGTGCCCGAATCTGAGAACTTTACATTGCATGCTCTTCGCAGTTCAGTGTAGTCTCATGGTCATGCCTCAGTGGCTTTTTTACTCAGGATCACAACTGTATCCTGATCAAGATCATTGTTGCCCTTCCTCTGCTACAGGGTAATCCCTCAGTCTACTAGAAGGTAATCCCTCAGTCTACCCTTCCTCTGCTACAGGGTAATCCTTCAGTCTTCTAGAAGGTAATCCCTCAGTCTACCCTTCCTCTGCTACAGGGTAATCCCTCAATCTACTAGAAAGTAATCCCTCAGTCTACCCTTCCCCTGCTAGAAGGTAATCCCTCGATCTACTCTTCCTCTGCTAGAGGGTAATCCCTCAGTCTACTAGAAAGTAATCCCTTAGTCTACCCTTCCCCTGCTAGAAGGTAATCCCTCAGTCTACCCTTCCTCTGATAGAGGGTAATCCCTCAGTCTACTTAGAAGGTAATCCGTCAGTCTACCCTTCCTCTGCTAGAGGGTAATCCCTCAGTCTACTAGAAAGTAATCCCTTAGTCTACCCTTCCCCTGCTAGAAGGTAATCCCTCAGTCTACCCTTCCTCTGATAGAGGGTAATCCCTCAGTCTACTAGAAAGTAATCCCTTAGTCTACCCTTCCCCTGCTAGAAGGTAATCCCTCAGTCTACCCTTCCTCTGATAGAGGGTAATCCCTCAGTCTACTTAGAAGGTAATCCCTCAGTCTACCCTTCCTCTGCTAGAGGGTAATCCCTCAGTCTACTAGAAAGTAATCCCTTAGTCTACCCTTCCCCTGCTAGAAGGTAATCCCTCAGTCTACCCTTCCTCTGATAGACGGTAATCCCTCAGTCTACTTAGAAGGTAATCCCTCAGTGAACCCTTTCTCTGCTAGAGGGTAATCCCTCGGTCTACTCTTCCTCTTTACCATGCTTCAACGGAGAATGAAAAACTGAACAACAAACAACAACAAAGGCAAGTAGAAGCAGGAAAACTCAGCAATAAAAAGGTAATTCTCTAAAGTCATCTTTCCGCACATGTGGTTACATAAGTATGTAAATGGGCTGTTATAAAATTTGGCCAGCATTAAAGTACGCCTGTTGACAAAATGGTACATATCTTGCCATTAGACATGTACAGGATTTTGGGCAGAACCCAGGTGGAGTTAGTAAGTATGCATGTGGATTATAAAATATGCCAACGTATATAAGTAGGTGCAGATATATAATCCTTTTCTGAGGTAGGTGTAAGTGTCCATGCCTGCAATGTAGACACAATTTCTGCCATTTATGTTCGTATTTTATAAAGACACATGCACATGTGTCTTTACAAAATAGCACTTGAGTAGGTGCCAACTTGCCCTAAAAGTAAATGTCCCCTTATAAAACTTGCCCTCCACGTGTCTAATAGCTTGCCTCCATTTGAGTCTCCCCCAGTTTCTTAATTACTTTCTGAATATTTCTGTAGTTGTCCTTTCAAAAAGAAAGTATATGGTTCACATCTGTGAAACAAGTTCCTCTATTCAGAATTTTATTTTTTTAGACCACAGAATGTGAAAAATAAACCAGAGTGTGAAGGACTTTTACGTAGCTTCTGATTTGCCTGATTTATGATACAAAAGTGTGGAAAATGCGAGAAAAAAGTATTTTCTTTTTCTGTGGGGTTTTTTTTAATCTTTGCTTTTATTCAGTTTTAAACACCTGAACACATGCAAGGTATCTCTGGAGTACATCTCTCCAGACATCACATATAATCAGGGCTGTTACAACAGCTCACAGTGCTGGGGGAATACAGATTTTCCTGTTAACAAGACTCACAACAATATATGAGGTACATTGCACAATATATTTGTTGTCATGAAAACAATAAGCATCCATGGGTATATTTTTTCCTAGCCCACTTCTCCCTTAATTCCTTGTTTAGTACAATTCTGGATCTAGAGATAACGTCCTATAAATATTTTACTGAAATTTAGAATGCCAAAGATATTCTTGGAAAAACCGATGACAAAGCTGCTATCTGAAACAAAACAAGACATCCAAATTAATGTACCTGTTATTCTGCACTATATGCAAATCACTTCATGCATATTCATTGTGGGTATTCTGAAAACCTGACTGGCTAGTACATCCGGAGGGCTGGATTTAGCACCCCTGGAGTAGACTGAAGTTGTGTGTGTCCTGGAAATAAATATCAACTACTAGGTTAGTAAAAACACTTACTAATCAAGGCTGGAAAAAAATCTTGGCTGTCAGATCACCCAGGCACCTATAATTCAACATCTCATGCCTTCTGTTGGCCCATTCCCAGGGTGGAAAAGCCTCTGTTGCGTTGGCCTACAGTACGAGCACTTCTAGGTTGGCAACAGGAGCAAAAGTTGGTGAGGCAGCCAATTAATATTTTGTTGGCAAGAGGTAACAGCAGGCATCAGGAGAAGCACTATCACTGGGCACCATAATTCAAAAGCAATGAGAATGGTGCTGATAAGACTGCAAAGGGCCCAACTGGGAACTGCTGGACAGCCGGAATGAGTTTGGTAGATCCAGGATGGAGTTGCTGCCAGTGCAGTTGCACTCCAACACCAGTCCACAGAAGAGTAAAGGCTAGGAGATGGAAAGAGATGAGAAAAATCAAAAATAAGATTTAAAAAATGTACGAAAAAACAAAGGCCACGCCTGCATGGCAACTTAAGAGTGCCTTTTATGCAAATCCCTTGTTCCCCATGACTCTCCCTGATAATCCATCACCCCATATGTAGGCTGCACCCTTTATCCACACAGGCTATTATATTTATTTATTACATTTGTATCCCACATTTTCCCGCATAGCAGTAGGCTCAATGTGGCTTACAGGTTCCGGAGAGGAGAGTACCAACTCCGGGAATATATACAGAGTGGAAAATAGAGCAACAGTAGGTGCAAGGAAGCTGATAAGGTTCCGGAAAAGAGACTACAACTCTGGGACGAATATATAGTAGCATATAGAGAGAAGTAATCCCAATGAGGCTGATAAGTCTCCGGGGATGGGACTACAGCTTCTAGTGAGCAATACATAGTAGGATAAGGGTAGAAGTGCACTTAATTATAATTGGAGTGGTAAAATTCGTACAGTTTGAAGTAATAGGATTATGTGGAAGGGGTATCGTTCATTTCTTAGATCCAAAGATGTGAGGCATTGTTCATGAATTAGTTCAGGACTGCTGGGTAGGCTTTCCGGAAGAGGTGAGTCTTGCGGTCTTTTCGAAATTTTAGAAGGGTGTTCATAGTTCTATTGTTGAGCTTGAGTTTGAATGCAGATGCCCAGGCATCCATTAAGCTTAAACTAGTATTAATTGCAACAGTTGGATTAGAGTTGAACAGTATGTAAATGGTGACATCATCCGCATACAGAAAAGGATTAAGATTATGCTTGTATAGGGCATGAGCAAGGGGGATCATCATCAGATTAAATAATATGAGTGAGAGAGGTGAACCTTGGGGTACTCCGCAATCAGTACTCAATGATGGTGATATGTTTGAGTTTGCTTTTACTTGATAAGATCTCGTGGTTAGGAAACCCTTGATCCATTGGAGTATATTCCCTCCTATGCCTATCTTGTTCAGTATTCTTAATAGTCTATAGTGGTCAACCATATCAAATGCGCTTGACAAGTCGAATTGCAAGAGGAGTATGTTTTTACCTAATGCTATTTCCTTTTTGAACTTGGCTAGGAGAGTTACCAGGACGGTTTCCGTACCGTGGAGAGATGTGAAGCCCGACTGTGATTCATGAAGGATTGAGACATTGTCGATGTATTCAGTAAGTTGTTTAGCTAGAATGCTTTCCATCAGTTTGGTTGTAAGTGGGATGGATGCCACAGGTCGGTAGTTGGTGATATCGTTAGTTTTCTTTTTGATGTCTTTTGGTAATGGTGCGAGTAGTATATTACCTTTGTCTCTGGGGAATATGCCATGCTGGAATAAGAAGTTGAGGTGGGAGGCAAGTTCAATGATGAATCGAGAGGGGGGGGGGGTCATTAGATAATTGGGGCAGGTGTCCAATTGACAGTAGGCTGTACAGATCTTATTGGTTGCTAGTGCTATTGTTTCTTGTGTGATCTGGGCGAGATTTGTCCAAGTTCTGTCGGCTGGATATTCTTCTGAGCATGGGTCTAGTTCATTAAGGAAGGTACCAAGGTTGGTGTAATCCTGTGACATATTTTTGCATAGATCAACAATTTTGCCTTTGAAGTAGTTAGGAAGATCGTCTGCTGTTGGGATTCCTGATTTTGTTAAGGACACTGGTTTTGTGTCTAATAATTTATCCAATAGATTGTAAAACTTTTTCATGTCTTTGTAGTCAGAACCTAGTTGTTCATTATAGTAGTTCTGTTTGGATTTTCTTTATTTCATATTTGTATTTTCTATGTGATTCTTTCCAAGCGTTTAGATTTTGATCGTTTTTGTTTTTTCTCCAAGCTCGTTCGAGTTGTCTGGTTCTAGATTTTAATTGTTTCACAATTTCATTGAACCATGGGATCCTGTTTGATTTGTGAATCGTTTTTTTTTTTAAAAGGAGCTAATTCATTTAGAACGGTGATACATCTCAATTCCCAATCTGCAAGATAGTTGATGGAATCAGATGGAATAGACCAATTGTTGTCGTAAATTGATTGTCAAAATGCAGTTGTGTCTACTTTACCTCTGGTTTGGTAAGATAAACTCTTAACTATGTTTTTTAAGATTTATATTTAATATATTTTATATTTTTGTTACATTTGTACTCCAAGCTTTCCCACTCATGGCAGGCTCAATGTGGCTTACATATTGTATACAGGTACTTATTTGTACCTGGGGCAATGGAGGGTTAAGTGACTTGCCCAGAGTCACAAGGAGCTGCCTATGCCTGAAGTGGGAATTGAACTCAGTTCCTCAGGACCAAAGTCCACCACCCTAACCGCTAGGTCACTCCTCCATCTCATTTGCAGTTTCTGTTTTGGATTTAATTGTAAACCACCATGATGCCTAAAAATGGCAGTATATGACATGAATAAATTCAAATATGAAATGCATTTTTTAAAAAAGGGCTTGTGGCCCATGGATTTTTCAGTTTCCAATAGCAGCTGATATCCTAGCAATCCAGAGATTCTCAACAGATTATTTCTCTCTTTCTAGAAAATATCCATTAATGGGCAGGCTTTCAATTCACAGCTGCAAAGCAAAAAAATACTAACGCTGGAGCAGTTCATAAGCAAACACCTTCTTAGCTCAGTTTAAGTGATGATTCTTAACAGGCCTTTATTATTATGTGTTCCTATCTAATATTTTCAGCTTTAAGAAAAAAAGAAAAAAGAAGCACGCCACGGGAAATAAACTACAAAAATAACAATGGCAGGAGAAATCTGGAATGCACAGTTATCTCATACATTATAAATAAAAGGTCTCGTAATTTACTCCAGGCTCAGCCTTAGGAGAATTCAACGTCATTTCTCCTCAACGGTGAGTGGTGTGGGTGCAAATAAAAACCTACCGGGCACTTCATGAATTTAATATGTTCAAGATCAACAGAGAAATCTCTGTGCCAGCCAATATTTTTTAAAAATTTAACAAAAGGCATGCCATAAATCAAAAACTTTCCATGAACATTTTACTGGAATTAATACAGCATGAAAATGTTGAAGCCTGTCATTTCCAACATTAAATATTCAACAACCTCAAGTTCTCAGAAGGTACTGACTCTTCTGAATAAGCTATGTGCATATTTGAGTGGAGGAGTGGCCTAGTGGTTAGGGTGGTGGACTCTGGTCCTAGGGAACTGAGGAAATGAGTTCAATTCCCACTTCAGGCATAGCTCCTTGTGACTCTGTGCAAGTCACTTAACCCTCCATTGCCCCAGGTACAAATAAGTATATGTAAGCCGCATTGAGTGGGAAAGTGCAGGGAACAAATGTAACAAAAATAAAAAATTATGTAGAGAACAAAGGCATTGGACATCAAAGTGAAAACCACACAAACTTTAAAACAGTTTTTTTTTTTTTTTTTCAGGAAACTCAGTCTCTTCAGTTATTACCCACAGTACAAGCTGGCAGTTACATCATGGTATACATAGAGCTAACAAATCTTGGATATTGGCTTATCTGGGTGGCAAATACAGTGCTTGGTGCCTAGCACCTGCCACCAAGTAGAGGAACCAAGGCCTAGAAGTGAAGGAACTGTGGTCACCCCCAGCGCAAAAGAACAGCACCAGCGGGTAGAGAATGCAACAATGTCTACAGGCTTAGCGCCAGAAAAACAGCAGCTACTGGGACAGGGAGGTGAATTAGAGGCCCAAGGCCAGAAGGGACAGCAGGAGCAGCTACGAAGTCAGCAAACAGCAGTTGCAGCTCTACAGCCATTTAAATGATTTCTAAAACAAATGTGATCTTAAGGTCATAGATTAGAGAAGCACTAGGCCTGCTGCACTATCAGTTGCACTCTCTTGCCCCGGTGGTGGGAGGCGTAAACTAAAAACACTGGCTCCAGATGCTGCAGATCCATGTTGTGTCACTGCTTTCACCCCTACACATTGGTAGAACGGTTTCCTGCATATGCTGTTTCAAACTTTCTTCTCAATTTCTTTTTTTTTTCCTTTCTAGTTCAATATATTTTTATTAAAGGTTTTTTCCATACAGATAATACAGAAGCAAACACAAAATCAAACAAAAACAACCCCCCCCCCCCCCCACTCGAGCAGGTGTCCAATAGGCCTTGTGGACTACGAAATGAGGATTGGGATATCGCCTCTGACTTAGTGGGACGCATGGAGTTGACCCAAAAAGTGTACCAGTCAAATTCTGATGCATCCAGACCGAATTCTGTTTCCCATGATATCCTTAACGGAGCAACCGTGTCTGCATAGAAATCCTATAGTTTTTTATATAGTAGAGAAGCCTTCTTTCTACCTGAGGTAATGGTGCGACAAAAGGAAATAAAATTGTAAGTGAATTGGAGACCTGAAAGGTTGAAATATATGCGGAGATGTCCTTCCAAGTGCCAGAATCTATTAAAGAAACATTATACAATGCAGACAGAGCATTAGGTGACAACAGAGTACCAGCAAGATATAACTGTGATAACTGCCATATACCCCTATCTTGCCATTCAGGTGCTTGAGACTGCAGGAGACCAGTTGGAAAGGTAAAATTATGTATAATCATACCTGATAATTTTCTTTCCATTAATCATAGCTGATCAATCCATAGACTGGTGGGTTGTGTCCATCTACCAGCAGGTGGAGATAGAGAGCAAACTTTTGCCTCACTATATGTGGTCATGTGCTGCCGGAAACTCCTCAGTATGTCGATATCAAAGCTCCATCCGCAGGACTCAGCACTTAGAGAATTACACCCACGAAGGGACACTCTGCCCAGCTCACCACCGCCGAAACGGGGGAGGGGAAATAACCCAGCTCATCCCCACACAAGTGGGGGAGGGGAATCCGTCCAGCTCATCCCCGCGGAGCGGGGGAGGGACACCACACCCGCCGATGCGGGGGGATCTGGCTTATCCTGCAACCGCAACCGCGGGAGGAGCTGACTGACCCTAACACCGCCGAAGCGGGAAGGGTACAAAGCTGCCCTACAGCCGCACGAAGCGGGAGGGAGTGCCGGCAGAATTTATGTCTCAATCCAGCCCCGTAAAACGGGGGGGGAGAGGAATGCAGCAGCTCACTGTAACACAAACTCGTCTCAACTCTTGAAGAATCCAAGTGAAAAAACTTGAACACGAAGTCTTTCTGAAGGAACTGAAGACTAAACTTGCACCTGAAATGCAATCAGAATAAAAACAGTACAGATATCTGGGAGGGGCTATGGATTGATCAGCTATGATTAATGGAAAGAAAATTATCAGGTATGATTATACATAATTTTACCTTCCATATCATCAAGCTGATCAATCCATAGACTGGTGGGATGTACCGAAGCAGTACTCACCCAGGGCGGGACATTGAAATCCCTGACCTCAACACTGAAGCTCCAAACCGGGCCTCCGCCCGTGCAGCCACCGTCAAACGGTAATGCTTGGAGAAAGTATGAGCCGAAGCCCAAATTGCCGCCTTGCATATCTCTTCCAAGGAGACGGATCCGGCCTCTGCCATCGAGGCCGCCTGAGCTCTCGTGGAGTGAGCCTTCAGCTGGATAGGCGGCACCTTCCTTGCGGCCACATAAGCCGCTGCAATGGCTTCCTTGCCCATCTTGCCACTGTAGGCTTAGCAGCCTGCAGACCCTTACAAGGCCCTGCAAACAGGACAAACAGATGATCCGATTTCTTGAAATCATTGGTCACTTCCAAGTATCTGATGATGACTCGCCTCACATCCAGATATTTAAGAGCAGAGTACTCCTCTGGGTAGTCCTCCCTACGAAAGGAAGGGAGACAGAGCTGCTGAATCACATGGAAGCGAGAAACAATCTTGGGCAGGAAGGAAGGCACTGTGCGAATAGTCACTCCTGCCTCAGTGAACTGCAGAAAAGGCTCTCGACATGAGAGCGCCTGGAGCTCGGAAACTCTTCTGGCTGAAGTGATAGCCACCAAAAAGACTGCTTTCCATGTCAGGTCTTTCAGAGATGCCCTTGACAAGGGTTCAAAAGGCGGCTTCTGCAATGCTCTTAGCACCAGGTTGAGATTCCACGCAGGCACCACTGAGTGCAGAGGAGGGCGCAGGTGATTAACTCCCTTGAGAAAGCGCACCACACCTGGCTGCGAAGCCAGGGAAGCACCCTTCAGGCGGCCCCTGAAGCAAGCCAGAGCTGCTACCTGGACTTTAAGGGAACTGAGCGACAGGCCTTTCTCCAGACCTTCTTGCAGGAACGCCAACACTGAAGAAATTGAAGCAGTGAAGGGAGAAAGTGAGCCTGCTTCACACCACGCTGCAAAGATACGCCAAACCCTGGCGTAAGCAGTAGAAGTAGAGCGCTTCCTCGCTCTTAGCATAGTGGCGATGACCTTGTCTGAGAAGCCCTTCTTCCTCAGACGCTGCCGCTCAATAGCCAGGCCTTAAGCCCAAAGGGGGAGGGATCCTCCATCACCACGGGACCCTGATGTAACAGGCCCTGCTCCACTGACAGCCGCAGAGGATCGTCGCCTGAGAGCCTGATTTCCGGGACATCCCATGGAGCTGAAATTAAGGTGTGCATGGCATCATGCACGTGGAAGGTTCTAGGCGGGCGCTTCGTCCCCAGCATAATGGCAGAGCCAACAGGGGCTGAGGGAGAGACGTCCTCCGGAGAGGAAATCTTCAAAGTGTCCATGGCCTGTAACAACAGGTTGGGCAAATCCTCTGGGCTAAAAAGCCGCGCTGCAGAGGGGTCATCCGCTCCATCCGAGCGGGGATCCATCTCCTCCAAGGAATCCGCAAAGGACCGTTGGGAGACCTCAGACACGCTGCCCTCATCTACATCGGAGGAGACAAAGTCCTCCAAGGCCTGAGAATCAACCCGAGGACGTTTACCTCTGGGAACCTCAACCTCTTTACCAGACGAGGGAGCAGGGGCAGCGTTGTGCATGAGGAAAGCCTGATGCAGCAGCAAAACAAACTCGGGGGAGAAACCCCCCAGACTGTGCACTTCCGCAGCCTGGGCAACAGCCCTAGACGCACCCTCAACCGGCGCTCGCAAGAGCGGGGGAGAAACATGCTGCGCATCCAAGATGGCGTCCGGCGCGACACTCCGCGAAGGAGCCGCGCGGGAAGAGCGGCGCTCAACTTTAGCCGCTTTGTGCCCTCGCCCAAATTAAGGGCGTACATGGCATTAATGTCTCCAACCTCAAGGGCGGCCCCGAAGAAGCCGTCCGAGCCGCGTGGCCGGCCAACATGGCGGAGGCGAGGAGCGGGGGATGGGCGTTTATGGCGGGAAAAACCGCCACGCCGGAGGAAGGACCGGGACATTCATCGGTCACGAAACTGTCACCCAACAAGGGCGAATCAGGCTGTAAGACCCCCGCATCCCCTCTAGAAGCGCACAAGCGAACCGGGGAGCGACCCTTTGCACCCTCGCCCTCCGACGCCATATGCCACGAGGAGAAGAATCGGGGAACCCCCTGCCCGCTATAAAAAGGTAAAAATTACCTGCTTGCCGCTCCGAGCTGTAACGAACTGGTGTCCCAGTGAGTAGCTGCAATGAACGTTTAAATAAACGTCGAAATAAACGCCTTTAAGGACGTTTAAAATTTTTTTTTTTTTTTTTTTTTTTTTTTTAACGGAGCCAGCGGGAGGGGGGAGAAAAGGAGGGACCTGGCACCACCAGGTTTGCACTTGCTCAAGAAGAGCCCTCAACCCCAGGCCTCAACAAAACCTAAGGATTAGGCTTGGAGGCCTAGCCAGAGCTGCTGCTGTGTGTGACCACCACCTGCTGAGATAGAGAACATACTGGGGAGTTTCCGGCAGCACATGACCACATATAGTGAGGCAAAAGTTTGCTCTCTATCTCCACCTGCTGGTAGATGGACACAACCCACCAGTCTATGGATTGATCAGCTTGATGATATGGAAACTAGAGTTATACCAGAGAGAGACATCCTCCAATGAGACAGTGCTAATTCCAAGACCAGTTCTAAACGTATGAATATCAGAGGCAGAGGCTTTCAGCAGCCAAATGCGCTTCGTATATGGATACAAATCTGCATACGGGAGAAGTGATAAAGGGCAAGGGTGCACAAAGGCTGCCTCAAAAATCTGCCACCGAGGCATGAGATGAGTGAATTCCCTATTGAACCACATTAAAGACTGGGAAAGTCGAAAGGCCTTATGATAGTTCCTAAAATCAGGAACATTCAGACCTCCCAAATGTCTTGGCAACTTTAGTTTCTTGAGCGCAATGCAGGGAGGCTTGTGCCTCCATAGAAACTTAAGTAAGAGGGAATCAAGTTTATTATAAAATGAATTTGGAAAAGAGAGGGGGTCATACTGAAAATGTAATTCAACTTTGGGGCTAGAACCATCTTGATAGCCTCTACCCTCCCCCACCACGTTAAACATAATGGAGACCATAAATTGAGAATCGAAGTAGCTAAGGTTAAAATTTGGTCCTTAATAAGGGACAGACTTTGAATACCATTAATTTCTGATCGAAGAAGGGGGGTTACCTTCAGAAGCTCATCAAACAAACAAAAAAAAGTATTATTCATTTATTACATTTGTATCCCACATTTTCCCACCTATTTGTAGGCTCAATGTGGCTTACATAGAGGCATATTTTCAAAGCACTTTGGGAGGCTAAGTTCCATAGGTTTCTATGGAACTTTGGGAGGCTAAGTGCTTTGAAAATCAGCTTGATAGTACTAGAGAGGTGTTTGGAAACTCTGGTGTAAACAAATACAAAGTGATGTTGTGGTAAGATAAAGTACATGCGGCACGGCCACATTAGGGAATCATACAACAGAGGAGTTATGTTATGTCCATTACGTACTTTAGTTTTGTTGTGTTGCAGAGATCAGGCATTTATGTTGGATTGGTAGGGTATGCCTTTTTAAACAGGTTAGTTTTTAGTTTTTTTCCGGAGGTTTAGGTGGTCGTACGTAGTTTTCAAGGCTTTTGGTAATGTGTTCCACAGTTGTGTGCTTATGTAGGAGAGACTGGATGCGTAAGTTGATTTGTATTTGAGTCCTTTGCAGCTTGGGTAGTGCAGATTTAGGTACGTTCGTGTTGATTCGGATGTGTTTCTAGTTGGTAGGTCGATTAAGTCTGTCATGTATCCCGGGGCTTCACCTTAGATAATTTTGTAAACCAGAGTGCAGATTTTGAAAGCAATGCGTTCTTTGATTGGGAGCCAGTGTAGTTTTTCGCAGAGGGGTTTTGCACTTTCAAATCGCGTTTTTCCGAAGATAAGCCTAGCTGCCGTGTTTTGAGCGGTCTGAAGTTTCTTTAAGGTTTGTTCTTTGCATCCTGCATAAATTCCATTGCAGTAGTCTACATGGCTTAGTACCATTGATTGTATCAAGTTGCGAAATGTTTCCCTCGGGAAGAATTGTTTCAGGCATTTGAGTTTCCACACTGAGTGGAACATTTTCTTTGTTGTGGATGTCACTTACCTCTCTAGTGTTAGGTTGCGGTCCAATGTAACGTTGAGGATTTTCAGGCTGTCTGAGATAGGGAGGGTGTAATCTGGGGTGTTGATAATTGTGGGGTTATCTGCATTGTGTTGGGATGAGAGGATAAGACAGTGTGTTTTTTCTTTGTTGAATTTTAGTTGGAATGCATTTGCCCAAGAGTCCATGATGTTCAAGCTGATCTTGATTTCGTTGGTGATTTCTGTCAGCTTAGATTTGTAAGGAATATATATTGTGATGTCGTTTGCATAGATGAAGAGGTTAAGGCCTTGGTTGGATAAGGACTTGGCTAGAGGGGTCATCATTAGGTTGAAGAGGATCGGTGAGTGCGGTGATCCTTGTGGTATTCCGCAGTCTGCTTTCCATGGTGATGATATGTTTGAATTTGATTTTACTTGATATGTTCTTGTGGTTAGGAAACCCTTGATCCAGCTAAGTATGTTTCCACCAATCCTGAACTTATCTAGTAATCTTATTAATATATTGTGGTTTACCATATCAAATGCACTAGACATGTCGAATTGGAGGAGGAGGATGTTTTTGCCTATTGCTATTTCCTGCTTGAATTTGGCTAGGAGAGTGAGTAGCACTGTTTCTGTGCTGTGGAGGGGGCGAAAACCTGACTGTGATTCATGTAATATTTAGGATTTGTTTATATAATCTGTAAGTTGTTTGGCTACCATGCTTTCGATCAGTTTCACTGACAACGGGATGGATGCTACTGGACGGTAGTTAGTGATTTCATTTGTTTTTTTCTTGGTGTCTTTTGGTATCAGGGTGAGTAGGATATTGCCATTTTCCTAAGGGAAGAGACCTTGCTGTAGCATGTAATTTAGGTGGGATGTGAGGTCTACTACGAAGCGGTCAGGGGCAGATTTCATTAGGTAGTTGGGGCAGGTATCTAGTTTACAGTGAGTGTTTTTACAAACAACTGAACTGTAAGTTGGATTTTCTTTGTTTATTCTGAGTACTACAATAAAAAAAGATTTGCTTAAGAACTGAGATTCTACTGGTGAAGCTTCTGCTTGGGGATGGTTTATGCTGGTTGTTTAACATTATACTTTGCCTACAACAGTATACTTGCCTAAAACAGTACAGTCTGTACCCTGAAAACAACAAAGACAGATCAAGATCAAGTGTGCATATGTTATATCACATCATACCATATGCTATGGGGCTCATTTTCAAATGAGAAAAACATCTAGAAAGTGTGATAAAGTGACATTTGGGAATATTTCTTCTCAAAATGCCCAAATCGCTATTTTCAAAACCTATTTTGCAGACGTTTTTCTATGCATTTCGTCTGAAATGCGTCCAAATCACAAGGTGGCATGTCAGGGCCGTGTCGAGGGCAGGATTTGAACGTTACTAACACTTGGACATTTTTCCGCCTTAATAGAACAAAACAAAAACGCCCAGAGCTACAATCTAAACGTTTTGGTCTAGACCTGGTTTTAGAACAAATAAGGTACAAAAGAAATCCTAAATTATCAGATCACTGGAGGAATTAAGACATGACCCCCCTCCTTACTCCCCCAGTGGTCAATGACCCCCTTCCCAGTCCCCCAAAGATGTAAAAGAAACTGTACATACCAGCCTCTATGACAGCTTCATATTTTACAGCCAGTCCTATTAGATCAGCAAGCAAGACCCTGGAGTAGCCTAGTGGTTGGTGAAGTGCACTGTGGAGAAGAGGACCCAGGCCTATATCCCACTCTACCTGTTACACTTGTGGTGGAAAGTGTGAGCCCTCCAAAATACACAAAAAACCTACTGTACCCACATACAGGTGACCCCTGCAGCCATAAGGGCTATTCTAGTAGTGTACAGTTGGATATAGGTTTTTGGTGGGTTTTGGAGGGCTCACCATACAATATAAGGAGGTAACGGTGAGATGTGTACCTGGGACCTTTTATATGAAGTCCACTGCAGCGCCCCCTAGGGTGCCCCACTGCTCTCCTGGGATGTCTGTGTGGCCAGTCTGCTAAGAATACTGCCTCCCCCGCCCCAATACATCCCAATGGCTTGTGTGCGTTTTGCACGTGTATGTTTGTTTGTTTTAATGGATCAAAAAGATAAATGCACAGAGCACAAAAACATCTAGCATGTGGCCATTATTGGGGGAAAAAAGATAGACATTTTGCCATTTCAAACATGGCTATACTCGCTATTCGGATTCTGGACGTTATGGGCAAAAGAGAGAACCAAGAAACAACCACAACAGGAAGCAATAGTATAAGAAAGACAGATTGTTATTTATTCTAATCGAGCTGCTAGTGCAGCTTTATAAAGAGACACCATCAGCTACAGAGTGACCACTAAGTACACTGGTGGCTGGGCAGAGAGAGCAAAGGACTAAAAGTGAAAAGGACTCTTGTAGTCCATCATCTCTGTTCCCAACAACAAGAGCACCTCAGAGTAATGCTGGTAGTTTCAGTTCCCAATGGTTCACTTCCCACAACTGTACTTGGGTCTCTAATGATATGAAAGCTCTTCGTCCTCTCCTGCCTTGGGAGGTAAACCAGTAGTCAACTCTGCTACCAGCAAAAGTGGCTGTATAAAGAACAAGAAGATTTAAATTCAGCTGTAACTAAAAATAGGCACATGACGCCTGGCTAAAGCAGTCAGTAAACAGACATGCAGAGTAAAAGAAACGGTCTGACCTGCAAATCTGCTTTCAAACATTTCGAGATAATTGCCTGCTGTGATGACGAAGGGTGGCAAAAATTTCCTACGCAGATCTACCTGATCTGCCTTAAAATAGAGATTGTTTTTTTTTAGAAGAATTCAAAAACAATTTAGTTCCACATTTGCTGAGAACGAGTACCTCATGGACAAAATGCTAAAACTTGTAGCGATATGTACAGCTAAAATTGTCCTGAAATTTTTTTCCATGATTTTCAGGTGTTTTGTCTGCATAAAAATTCTTAACATGTGGCGATCTCAATCGAATGGGCGTAGATTCATAACTTATGTGTCTACAATCAATTTCCATGCATTTTATTTTTAGGAAATGAATGTGTGCTAATGAATGCACATCCCTAAAAACTTGCTCCTGCCGAACTAGACAATTTCACATTGTCTTTCTCTCAGCATATTTGACATCAATACAACACTGGACCCATCTGGGCCACCTCTATATCCCACCAGAACTTCTGGACTTACCCAGATACATGTTTGGTCCCTATCTGTGTGAATCTGGATAGTCTGCTTGGATGCGCATTTGGATCCAAATGGATTATGATGGTTCTGGGGTAAAATAAATCTCATTCTGGGTAGGTCTGGCACAGTTCTCATTGTAAACATGCTTATTGGTCATTTAAGGTATAATTACTTACATAAAAACTAAATCCTCCACATTCATTTTGAAAAATAAGACACAAGCACTAACTGTACCACAGCTTCAGCCTAAGGTGCTTTAGGATGATCCCTAAGCTATGCAGATGAAAAAAAAAACACGACAGGCTATTAATAACAAAAAAGCATAGTCCTTTCTTCAACCCCTCAGAGTGAAAAGGAATATCAGGCAGCTGAAGAACAGACCCTGCTTTTCTGAGCAATGATGTTTCTCCTGCAGTGGATATTGAGTGGGCGTGTGTGTGGAATCCTGGACGTTGTCTTTAGCAGTAGCCACTTGGCTTGGGGCTGTCAGTGTCCAGGGTTGTCCAGTATGGAGCTTCTTGCTGCCAGAGTCACATGCTTACTGAAATACATACATTCATTTTCACAAATAACTAAGGGCCTTGTTTACTAAGTCGCATTATAGGCGCGTTAGCGGTTTTAAAGTGCGTTGACTGTGTACGCGCCTACAATATCCCTATGGGCACCTACATTGTAAGCACGTTAAAAATGCTAACACACCTTAGTAAACAGGACCCAAAGTCAGCGAACTAGATGCAAGTGACATCATTATTGGACTAACTTAAGTATTGCCACAATGGGACAGACCAAAGGTCCATCAAGCCCAGCATCCTGTTTCCAACAGCGACCAATCCAGGTCACAAATACCTGGCAAGATCCCAAAAAAGTTCAATACATTTTATGCTGCTTATCCCAGAAATAAGCAGTGGATTTTCCCCAAGTCCAATTTAATAATGGTCTATGGACTTTTCCTTTAGGAAGCCATCCAAACCTTTTTTAAACCACGCTAAGATAACTGCCTTTACCACATTCTCTAGCAACAAATTCCAGAGTTTAATTACACATTGAGTGAAGAAAACTTTTCTCCCATTCATTTTAAATTTACTACTTTGTAGCTTCATTCCATGCCCCCTAGTACTAGCATTTTTGGAAAGAGTAAACAAACGATTCACATCTACCCGTTCCGCTCCACTCATTATTTTATAGACTTCTATTGTATCTCCCCTCAGCTGTCTTTTCTCCAAGCTGAAGAGCCCTAGTCGCTTCAGCCTATCCTCATAGGGAAGTCATCCCACCCCTTTTATCATTTTCGTCATCCTTCTCTGTACCTTTTCTAATTCCACTATATCTTTTTTGAGATAAGGTGACTTATCATAACCTATGATGCCCAAGTAGATTAACACAGTCACTATCCTGGGGATTCTATATAGCGTGCCTAGAGATCTACGCCGAAATCCAAGCAAATTCTATAACAATATGCGTAACTTAACAAGCTTAACAAGTTAATGAGCACTGATAACAGCACTTAAGTAATAATGAGAGCTAATTGGCACTGATTAGAATTTAGGCACATAACTTGCTAAGTGTATTCTATAACAAACTGCTCCAAACTTCTAAAGTGCGCAGGCAAAAAGAGGCATGGTTATGGGCATTCTGAAATTTGCGAGTGTAGTTATAGAATATGGCCCAGTGTGCCTAAATCTACGTGCTTTGATTTACACCACATTTTCATTGGTGTAAATGGATGCGTGTAGTTTTAGGTGCTGAAATATCAACTAAACGTATTCTATAATCGGAGCCTAAATCTAGGCACTGATTTTAGAACACGCTTAGTCGGCACTGATTTCAGCGCCGCTTTTTTAGCCGCCATATACAGAATCTCCCCCTATACAACTTCAAATCCTTCAGTGCAAGAACCACTTTTGTCTAAGTAGAGCAGGAATAATTTATTTGGTGCTTCAGGAAGCAAAAAATTCCAAAAATAAAATCTTGCACAAAAGGCAAAGTGGAACTTTTGCACAGTTCTTAAAATTTAACCCTTTGCAGCATAAACATTGCTTTCTCTTTTCTGAAGCTGCTGGAAAACAGAATCTTCAGGCAAAAATACACACAGAAGAGAATATCTGAACACAGTCTGCAGGCTCAGGCTCCGGCTCCCACTAAGGCAAGGGTTCTCAACCCAGTCCTCGGGACACACCTAGCCAGTCTGATTTTCAGGATACCCACAATCAATATACATGAGATTATGGAGGTAGGGCATGCAAATCTATCTCATGCATATTCATTGTGGGTATCCTGAAAACTCGACTGGCTAGGTGTGTCCCAAGGACTGAAACCACAAATGCTAAGTATTACTCATATTGTCCAGAGTGCACATCACTTACAGATGGACTTTTCAGTTATATGGAAGTCTGACAGGTGCACTGATATTTCTCACTTTAATGCAATTGCCTATTGCAAAAGCCCAGATGGACACTACATGCTGTCATGTCACTGCTTTAAAACCATCTGTCACATCAACATAAGCATCAAAACATTCACATATATTAGGTGGCCTTATCAAAAATTAGAATTTCATTCAGCTATGTACTGTTCTCAAGTTTGGGATAGGACAACCACATACAATACCTCAAGGGAGAAGGGATCTGAACAAGCACCAATTTATACACAGACGTTGTGTCAGATTTAACCCTCAGGCTGCTGCTGTTCCCTGCTCCAGCTTCCTTCTATCTTCTCTTACTTTATCTTTATACACTACTAATTGTATCTGATATCCTGTATTGACTATGTCATAACAAAACTCTGTAAGCCACATTGAGCCTGCAAATAGGTGGGAAAATGTGGGATACAAATGCAAATAAATAAAAAAAAAAGGGTGTCTCCCTCCAAAATCTGAAGAGTTGGAGGCCTCAGATAGATTCCCCCCTTCCCCCCTGCATTGCCTCTGTCAGCCTAAAACAGGGTCGCCGAGAGGGAGGGAAGGGGGGCAAAATTCCCCAGGCCCAGCCTCCAAGGGGGGCCCGGCACCAGGGTCTCTCTCTCTCTTGCTCCTGATGGGCCCCGAATGATTGGGTTCCGACAGTAGCAGGAGAGAGAAAACTCCAGGACCGGGCCCCCCTCCAGTGCTGCTCTTTGCTCACTTCTACCACCGTGCCGAATGGCTGCTTTTTCCCCTCAGGCGCATGCTCGGTTTTTGAAACCGAGCATGCCCGACGAGAGAAAAAAGCTGCCACAGGGGCAGAGCAGACATGGAATGAAGAGCAGAGCTGGATTCTTCCGCTGGTGAGGCCTTGGGATCCCTGCCAGCCCTAAGGCACCTCAGTTGTGGCAGCAAAGATCCTAGGGGGTGGGGGCGGCAGCGGCAACGATCCTGGGGGGCGGTGGCAACTGCGGGGGGGGGGGGGGGCGAACCGCAGCAGCAGCACTGCCCCAGGCCAGGCTCAGTCTCTCGGCAACCCTGGCCTAAAATAAGGCTGGAGCTGTGTAGAAACACCGCTTTCAGTGACAGATTTCCAGTGGGGGGCCCTCTCTGCTTATTGCAAAGTCTATCCCTATGCAAAAGGAAGTACAAAAACTCCCTTCTTTTTCTAAATCAAACAGGCATGTGATCACTTGGGACTTTGAGGACAAATTGCCACTGTGCACACTATAACTCAGCTGATCACTGAGGTTCAATGAAAGACTGTTTTGCTGTGCTTGGGTTTAGCAGTTCTAACAGGAAGTAATGAAGCTTAACCACATGAAAAAAAAAATCTTTCAGAAGCAGCAGACGTATTGAACAATTGGAAAATGACTATTCTATGCAGATGCTTGTGATAAAACCATCTGACCAAAAGTCACCATTTCTACAGTCATGGGATCCAACAACCTCTCAAATGATGAAGGGCGCTCTACTTAAAACACATTTATTTATTAAAACAATTTTATTCTAACTTTTCAGTATTTTCTCTGAACTCTGTTATTGTGGGTTGTAATTTGCTACCTGGACTGCCTGATATTTGATTGAGGGTGGGTGAAAGGTGGGATTCGGAGTTGCTTTTCAGTTACTGCCGTTTATAAGAGATAATCTGATTCTGTGTTTTCTCTGTTCTATAAAAATTTAATAAAGATGATTTTTTTTTTTAAAGCTATTTTATTCTGTTTATTTAGCAGTCTAAAGGATCATTTTATGTTTAAACAATTTTATTGATACTACAGCAGAATAAACATTGTCGCGCAAAGCTTTGCATATAACATATATCATACCTTGATGTAACTATACAACAATTTGCTAACTAACATGCATCAATAAAGGATCATTTTACTAAGTTGCATTAGATGTTAACATGTGCCTAGTGCAGCAAAAAAAGTAACGCGTTCTGTGGTAGTTTCTGGAATTCCTTCAAAAAGGTGGTAAATAAATCCTAATAAATAAATAAATAATAAATAAATTAGGATGAGGACTGGAGCGAGTCGTGGATTTGAGGGGAGTCAAGTCAGGAATTCAGTCAGGGGGCCAGAGGTCAGAGAAGCAGATCAGAAGACACGCACTGTGCACAGGCCGAAGCAGAGCAGGGGGAAATGATTCCACAACTGAAGCACAGTCCGCTTCTTCTGCACATGCACACACATTTTTATTTATATTAAAAATGTATATTCTGCATGATGATCATGTTCAGCAGATTACTAATGTAACATACAGAATAAGATAAAACAAAAAAATATATATAGTACATATCAGTGGAGGAGTGGCCTAGTGATTAAAGCACCAGTCTTGACATCCAGAGGTAGCCAGTTCAAATCCCACTGATGCTCCTTGTGATCTTCGGCAAGTCATTTAACCCTCCATTGCCTCAGGTCCAAACTAAGGGCCCTCATTACTAAGCTGTGCTGTAGGCACGCTAACGTTTTAGTGCGTGTTAACGATAGAGACACCCATGATATTCCTATGGGTGTCTCCATCGTTAGCACACGCTAAAAAGTTAGCGTGCCCACAGCGCAGCTTAGTAAATTAGATTGTGAGCCCTCTTGGGACAGGGAAATACCCAGTGTACCTGAATGCAACTCACCTTGAGCTACTACTGAAAAAGATATGAGCAAAATCCAAATAAATAAAATAGTAAAAACATATCCATCAAATATCTTACACTAATACCTCCTAATATAAATAGTCCCGCTCAAAGTTCAACACTACAAAGCTCGATTCTCCCTTTATCAATATCAGACTCTTCCATAAGCTTTTTATAAAGAGAAATGGCTTCAACCAAGACAATTTCCAAAAGCCATTCATCTGGATAAATGGGCCACTTGAAAACTCTATGCTTACCTAAGAGCAAAGGGGACACTTAAGGTTCTTTGTGTTTATGTCGCACTCAGAACCTACTGTTTTGGCCACCCAAAGAAGCTACCCTCTGATCAATCATCTAATGATTAGGAAGATCCTGGCCATCTCTCGTCAGCTCTTCCTGCTGATACTACACTACTTCTTGAGGCCCATACAACATGATGGACATATTAGGCCCACCACTGCTGCCTTCTGGATACTCTTAAGATTACTCACTAAGGGGCCGTTTTACTAAAGCTTAGCATGCGCTAACAGACGTTAACATGAATTTAGGGGCCCTTTTACTAAAGAGCGAGAGGGGTAGCGCCAGCTTGGCACGCAGCAAATCAGGTCTACCGCTGGGCTCGCACAGGTGACCAGCGGTAGTCCCACCTTTACCACGCACCATTTCCAGTGCTAGAAAGTATATTTTTATTTTTTAGTGCTGGGGGTGTGCCTGCCTCTTGTCAGCCTGTCCTCTCCAGTCCATCTACTGCTTTTCCCCTTTACAGTACACTCCACTAAGGCAGGCAATGCCTTCTCCCTCCTCCCCATGCAGCCCATTGGTGAAGCATCTCTCAGCCAGCCAATAGGCTGCAGGGGGGAGTAGGAGCAGAAGACAGAAGCATTTCTGCCTGCTGCAACGCAGGGCGTTGGAGTTAGTTTAATACAGGAGAGACTGTGCTATAGTTAAGGCTCCTGACATTAGGTTTTAACTTTTAACACCCTGATCGCAAAAAAAAAAAAAAAATTATAAAAACACATATTTCTCAGATAAGTACATTTAAAAAAAACCACCACCTTAGTACTTTCTCACGTCTCAGTTTCCTGTGCCCGTTCCTGAGTGACACAAACATACGTATTTGATTCCACTGCAAAAGGTATCCAATACTAGTACTCGTGGTGTGAAAATACTAATCAACACTGATATTTTGTCCCCAAAGAAATACACACCTAAATTTACAACGTGTAGACATCTAAGAATAGAAGCCCTAGTAGTATATTTAAATACAGCGTCCCTCGAAGCAAAGGTTGGCCCAAGGCGGACCAGATGAAATAATGAACATATCCCTAAAGAAGGCTCAATAAAAGGCTCAAAAAGCACATTCTCACTCAAACAATGTTAATGCTTTCTTGGATGCTCCTATCTGGCCTGAGGTTTCTGTTTCAGTTCTTCATTTCTGCATCCAAATGAGCTGGTACCTAAGTCTGCACTTACTGTGAGAGCTCAGAGTCCTCTCTAACCACCAAGGTATACAGCATGCACTCTGCTTCTTCCTATATGTTTGTCAAAACTCTTAGGCTTTCCCATGTGTAATGATAGAAAAGACAGAAAAAAAACATTACTGAAAACATGACATTTTGTATTATGATTACTCCTAAACAATTGAAGTTTCACAATCCGATATGTGCCTTTCATTTTTAACCATGATCTCTCTCTGTGCTATGATCTCAGGATCCCTTAATAGGCAATTTAAAATACACTAAATAAATAATTAATTTACGTTAATGGGAAGGTTATCAGAAGAAAGAGAATATGACCTTCCTACACAGTTAATGCAACATAAATACAATGCCAAAGCTGCTATATCATATTGGGCAACAGGCCCACATCCGTGCTGGAAGAACAGAATCCAGCATCTACTGGCAATGAATTAAAGCAACCAGTCAATAAACGCCTCAAAGAATATAGCAAACCGGTTAGGAGACCCTGACATTTCTAACTACCGGACCATGAGTTGTACATTAGGAGGTGGGTGAAACTGGCAAAGAGCACTCTCCAAGCATCAATTCCTGCATACTGTTTGGCTATCCAACACAACACAAACAACAAGAAGCACTGCGAGCTGATGGCTAACACACAGACATGAATGGAAAGAAAAGCATTTCATAATTGAGCTCCGTATTCTCTCTTGCGAGGCTGCATGAAAACATTCAGTTATCAGGAAGGAAGATTTTTAAAAAATTCAGCAAACTCTCTTACTCAAATGTAAAGAAGAGCCCGCTGGTGACCAGGATCAGGACGAGGGTAAGGTAGAAGACTCCAATCTGCCTGGCCATCATGATCCTGCCGTTGCAAAAGAATTTGTTCCTTCCAGGGAAAACCTGCCATTTCCTCCGGGCCAGCGGCTGCTTCTTCTGGGGAGACTCCATGGGAGACGAGCTGTGAGTGCTGATCTGGCTGTACTCGCGCTCTCTCATCGGCCCGCTGCCTCCCGGAGTCATCAATACTAAACTAGCCAACTTGCAGGCACCGGAGACAACACCACACCACTTCTTGCACGGCCCCAGGTAAAAGACGTTCTCCGATGGCTGAAAATGTTTCTTTCCCCCCCCCCCCCCCCCGAGCTGTCAAAGAGAGGAGACGCTTTTTTTCCCCGCAGCTAAAAACGCAACCTTCCCCTCCCCCGAGCCCCAGCCCGGGGTTGGGTTGCCAACTGCAGGGGTCTTTCTCTGGATAGTAGGAATTTAAGGGGAGTGTCCGGAAGACAGAAGGAGGGCTAAAACGTCCGGAAAATGTTGGATTCCCAGGTCCCCGGAGTCTATTGGCCACTGCCCCGATTCTCAAGCTGCAGCAAACAGACCGCTGCTTCCTGCTCCAGCCCCTCCCCGCTCAGGCAGCATGCAAGGATCAGGAGGGGAGGGCTAGAGCAAGCAGCAAGGTGATTGTTTTCTGCGTACTGTTGTCTGCTCCTGCCTTCATTCTGCCCTCCTTCCCTGGCCACCAGATAGCTCGTGCCAGAGTTGTACATGGCAACAGGTTGTTTTGGACTCCATCATCACCCTATCCATCTGACCATCAACAGGATGCAAAGGAAGGAGGCAGCAGTGTTCCAAAGTCTTAGTACTATTTAAAAGGGTAAATAATCCTTCTCCATTTACCCCCTCCACCCCACACTCATAATTTATAAACCCTTCTCAGCCATCTTTTCTCCAGTATGAAGAGCCCAAACTTGTTTAGCCTCTCTTTGTATGTCAGCTGTTCAATTCCCTTTATCATTTTGGTTGTTTTTCTCTGTAGTTTTCCTAGCATTTAACTTTCAAAAAAAAGAGACTATGATGAAATGAGAACAGTGAAAAAAAACTTTCAGGAGCAACTGCAAAGGTCAAACATTTACATCAGGTGTGGATGTTGTTCAAAAATACCATCCTGGAAGCCCAGGCCAAATATATTCCGTGTATTAAAACAGGAGGAAGGATGACCAAAAGGCATGTTTAAAAAGTAAGGTGAAGGAAGCTATTCATCTTACTTTTTAACCATGCCGGCTGTCGTTTGGTCTAAGGAAGCTATTAGAGCTAAAAGAAAATCCTTTATAAAATGGAAGAAGGAACCAACTGAAAATAATAAGAAACAGCATAAGGAATGTCAAGTCAAATGCAAAGCGCTAATAAGGAAGGCAAAGAGGGATTTTGAAAAAAAGATTGCGTTGGAGGCAAAAACACACGGCTTATTTTCAAAGCACTTAGCCTTCCAAAGTTCCATAGATAGTACATTTTTTTTTAGGTATATTAAAAGCAAGAAGCCGGCAAAAGAATCGGACTGCTAGATGACAGAGGGGTAAAAGGGGCAATCAGGAAAGACAAAGCCATAGCGGAGAGATTACATTAATTCTTTGCTTCGGTCTTCACCAAGGAAGATTTGGGAGAGATACTGGTGCCAGAAATGGTATTCAAAGCTGACGAGTCAGAGAAACTGAATGAAATCTCTATAAACCTGGAGGATGTAATGGCTAATTTTTAAAAATTGAAGAGTAGCACATCTCCTGGACTGGATGGTATTCATCCCAGTGTACTGATAGAATTTAAAAATTAACTTGCGAAACTATTGTTAGTAATATGTAATTTATCTTTAAAATCAAGCATGGTACCGGAATATTTGAGGGTGGTTGTAACAAAGGTTCCAGAGGAGATCCAGGAAATTATAGACCAGTGAGCCTGACATGAGTGCCGGACAAAATGGTAGAGACTATTATAAAGAACAAAATTACTGAGCATATTCAAAAGCATGGATTAATGAGACAAAGCCAACATGCTTTTAGTGAAGGGAAATTTTGCCTCACCAATCTATTACATTTCATTGAAGGGGTAAACAAACGTGGATAAAGGTGAGCCAGTCGATACTGAGTATCTGGATTTTCAAAAGGCGTTTGACAGAGTACCTCATGATAGACACCAGAGGAAACTGGAGAATAATGGAATAGGAGATAGTGTCCTATTGTGGATTAAAAACTGGTTAAAAGATAGAAAACAAAGATTAGGGTTAAATGGTCAGTATTCTTAATGGAGAAGGGTAGATAGTGGGGTTCCCCAGGGTTCTGTGCTGGGACTGCTGCTTTTTAACATATTTATAAGTGATATAGAAATGGGAATGACTAGTGAGGTAATTAAATTTGCTGGTGACGTAAAGTTATTCAAAGTTGTTAAATCGCAAGAGGATTGTGAAAAATTACAAGAGGACCTTACGAGACTGGGAGAATAGGCATCTAAATTGTTGTGTTTGATCGTGAGCCCTTTGACCTAGTCTGAGGCCTAGGGCAGACTGAACCCACGCTAGCATAGAGACGAAAATGCTACAAAGCCCAGCATGCTCAGGGAGACCAGAGAGCATCACCAGGGAGGAAAGATAGAACACTCATACAGGCCGCAAGGCCGAACTGGAACCCACACATAACAGAGTCCAAGTTCACAGGCCGCAAGGCCAAACTGGAACCCAAACAGGAAGAAAGGGAAAAGGAACTTTCCCCCTTCTCCTCCATTGCTAACTCCAGGCTTCGCTCCTTTTCTCTTGCAGCACCTTATGCCTGGAATAGACTTCCTGGACCTATACGTCTAGCTCCATCTCTACCTGTTTTCAAATCTATGCTGAAAACCCACCTTTTCACTGCTGCTTTTTAGCTCCTAGCCACTACTCAATTGCCCTCCCCTTGTCCCTTCCTTCCTTCCTTCTCACTCATTACTTCCCTCACCCGTAACTGTCTTGTCTGTCTATATTATTTAGATTTTAAGCTCTTTTGAGCAGGGACTGTCTCTTTGTATCAGATGTTCAGCACTGCGTGTGTCTGGTAGCGCTATACAAATGCTAATAATAATAATAATAATAATAATAATAATAACTGAACAAGGTCCCCTAAGAGAATACTAACCAGGCAGCACACACTGTGCAAAACACTGTCACAAACAAAAGGTCAAAAGACCATGCTCACATGCACAAATAATAACTAAAGGGTTAAAGGCAACCCTACGCAAAGAGATAGCTCACACTGTGCCTGAAAGCACAGCCAGACGAAAAAGCAACTCACACAAGCTCAAATAGCAGAAACAACAAGTAAAGGTTAAAGGGAAACCACAGAGAGACAGCTCAGGTCTGTACTAGAAACTACAGCTAAACAGAAGAGCAGCTCACACAGAATCAAACAACAGATTCAGCAAGTAAAGGGTTTGTTAAACTGTTTGTGAGCCATTGTGCCTAGGCCGAGGCCTAGGAAGGAACTTGGCCAAGGCCTAGGGTAGACTGACCAGGCGCAAAGCAGTACCACGGCCACAAAGCCCCATACACTCAGCACAATCCACTAGCACCACAAGAAAAAGGAGATAGACCATTCAGGCTGGCCAAACGTCCAATGGGAACTCACTCATACAGAGTCCAAGCGTACGGGCTGATCTGGAACCGAGTCATACACTAGGGAAGGGAGAAAGATCAACGAGGGGTCCCAAAAGGGACTGAAGCGCATGCAACGCACACAGCGCTAGCTAGTGACACAAGGGAAGGATGACAGACAAAAGCTGGCAGGTACAGGCTACGACAGAGGAAGAGAATGTCAACAAAGGCTAGGCAGAAATACAGCAGAGACAAAGCCCACAGGGAAAAAATGGAAAACCGAGGACAGAATGGGAAACAGACTTTATAAGAGTGAAGCTCCACAGGAATACTCTAGGCTGTACCATACAGCACTCAAATACACTAGGCTGACCCACACAGCGCTCAAGGGAAAAGGGAAGCCACTCATAGAAACACTCTAGGCTGTACCATATAGCACTCAAGGGTAAAGGGAAGCCACCTATAGGAATACACAAGGCTATGCCACAGAGTCAAATAACAGACACTAGAGACAAAGGGAAAAGCAAGCAAACAGGAAAGGCTGCCTTTACATATACCAAACAGATAAGGGCAATGTTCACGAGAATCAGGAAACAATCACAGCAGACAAAGCGTAAAAGCAGGCTAAGGGAAGGGCTGCTAAACACAAGTCAGGAAGAAGCAGGGCTTACACTGCAGTCAAAGGATTAAAGCTAACAGGCCAATCAGAAGCGAGTCCCAGTCGTTCCCCTGCCTTTCTTAGTAAGTCCCAGTCATTCCCCTGCCTGTCTAGCAAAATCATAACATCATTAAAGGGAAACCACAGAGAGAGGCAGCTCCAGGTTGTGCTAGAAACCACAGCTACATGGAAGAGCAGCCCACAGAGATTCAAACAACAGATTCAGCAAAACAAGGGTTAAAAGAAAACTACACAGAGGAACAGCACATAGCTGTGCTAAAAAAAACAACACAGACAAACAGAAGAGCAAGTTCTCACAGACTCACAGATTCAGAAAGTAAAGGGTTAAAGGCAAACCACACAGAGGAACAGCTCACAGCTGAGCTAAAAAGCACAGCTAAACAGAGGAGCAAGTTCTCACAGACTCAAACAGCAGATACAGAAAGTAAAGGGTTAAAGGCTAACCACGAGGAGAGAGAAAACTCACACTGTGCCTCAAGCACAGACAAACGGAGGATCAGAAGGTAAGCTCACAGCTGAGGGAATTAACGCTATAGTGTCCTATACAGGCAGAGGTAGGCTTAAATAGGGTCTGGCAATTGGCATCATCTGCCTCAGACATCAACCTAATCCCTGACATAGCCAATCAGGACCAAGACCTTATCGCTACCATGATTGTCCCAGTAGGCTCATAACTTAAATGGCAGATGACGTTTAATGTGAGCAACTGCAAAGTGTTACATGTGGGAAAAATGAACCCAAATTATAGATATGTAATGGAAGGTTCCACATTAGGAGTAACTGACCAGGAAAGGGATCTAGTTGTCATCGTTGATGATACTTTGAAATCCTATGCTCACCATGCGGCGGTGGCAGCCAAAAAAGCAAATACAATGTTAGGTATAATTAGGAAAGAAATGGAAAACAAAAATTAGGACATTATAATGCCTTTGTATCGCTCCATGGTGTGACCGCACCTCGAATATTGTGTTCAATTCTGGTCACCGCATCTCAAAAAATATATAGTGGAATTAGAAAAGGTACAGAGAAGGGTGACGAAAATGATAAAGGGGATGGGACGACTTCCCTATGATGAAACGCTAAAGTGGCTAGGGCTCTTCAGCTTAGAGAAAAGACAGCTGAGAGGAGATATGATAGAGGTCTATAAAATAATGAGTGGAGTGGAATGGGTAAATGTGAATCGATTGTTTACTTTTTCCAAAAATATTAGGACTAGGGGGCAGGCATTGAAGCTACAAAATAGTAAAAAGAATCGGAGAAAATCTTTCTTCACTCAATATGTAATTAAACTCTGGAATTCGTTGCCAGAGAATGTAGTAAAAGTAGTTAGCTTAGCAGGGTTTAAAAAAGGGTTGGATGGCTTCCTAAAGGAAAAGTCCATAGACCATTATTAAAATGGACTTGGGGAAATCCATTGCTTATTTCTAGGATAAGCAGAATAAAATGTATTGTACTTTTTGGGGATCTTGCTAAGTACTTGTGACCTGGATTGGCCACTGTTGGAAACAGGATGCTGGACTTGATGGACTTTCGGTCTATCCTTGTATGGCAATAATTATGTACTTATGTAGTTCCACAATCATATTCACTATATGTAAAGAATAAATACAGTGCTGCATGCTAGGCTGGTGTGGTGGTTTATACTGGATTCATGTGCATTATTCAATGCAGAAAGTCACTGGGTCCATTCCTAAGTTGGTTCTTCTACAGAACTAGGACAGCTAGGGCTAAGGGTGTCTCACAGCACCCAGAGAGAGGGATTTATGATCTCTGCTTAAGGGTGACATCTAGTGACTAGATTCAGGCCCATGACTGCAGGATTCCTGAACGGCTCTTGGACTATGGCTTTAAAGCCCAGATAATTTAAAAATCCTGTATTGGGGAAATGATAGCAGATACATTCCAGGAGAAGATACACAGCTTCTGTTTACCCATAATCTACCTTCCACATTAAGCCAAAAAGTGTCTTTTGGATGGAATGCCCAGCCTTCACTCCATCCATCCATTTGCTATATTAAATTCCCGCATAATTTAACTATCCCCTTTATAGCTACCCACACCATTCTCAGCCTCCCAACATCTGAGGCAATCCCTTCCCTTTCCCCACCCCACACTCTCATTGCTCATCCCCCTCTGCTCCCCTCCCCATAATTCCCACAATCTACACCTAACCCAAGAGGGCAGGTGTGAAAGAAGGGAACACCTATTTGATGCCTATGGGCACCCGCCTCTCTCCTCACCAGGTTCAATTTAAGATTCTATTTCCAGTCCTACTCTCACTCACACAAACATAACCCCAACATAGCACAAATAGCAGACATCTACCAACAGCCTCACACACAAGCAAACATGCACAGGACATCCAGCATATTTATCCTTGGAATGCTATGAAATACCACAAGGAAGCCAACCAGTCTTCTGCTTCCCCATATAAAGTCCAATAAAAATAGTCAATGAATACATGGATCCAGTAGGTCTTGTGCCATGCACTCCTTGGTCCATTTCTGGCATACATGTTGAAGAGAGTGGGGGAGAAAATCGGCACCTGAAGCTAAGGTAAATGGTAAAGAGATAGACCCATTAGTGTGAACTGTGTAGACGTGGTCTGAAAGATAGGAAGAGAACCATGTGAGCACAATATCCCTTAAGCAAATTTGGTGAAACCGATGTGGAAGAAAAGTGGTCGATCAGGTCGAAAGCAGCGGAGATATCAACAGAGAGAAGGACAATTTTAGCCTGATCTAGGTGATGACAAATACAATATGACGCTGTCGCCGATTATCTGGTCTATTCTTGGCAGGAAGATGGTCCAAATAATCATAAATCCGGATAATTAAACATGCCTACTTTTTTTTAAAGCACATAATCAGAGCACTGTATATTTATTTATTTGTTTATTTTAATTTTTATATACTACCTAGACCTAAGCAGTTTATAGTTTCATTTACAGGTACTGGCACTGTATGTTGAACAATAGTTTTTATTTTCAACAATAAGTGTGAAAAATATACCAAACTACAGTACAATACAGTATTTGTATATACACTACTGTATTGCAATTAAAAGGGAAGTAATATTTAAAAGTAAAGCACAGTACAGTATTTGTTGTACATACATTGCTGTATGAGGAAATAATTCTTAATTGCTTCAAGGCCGATTTTCGTTTCTGTGCTGCAAGATCACATTGTCTTTTCAGACAAAGGAGCTGGGTCGCACTGCTTTCTTCCTGCTTTTCCAACCAAGCCATTGCTGTATTTAAACATTCAAATGCTTCTGCATGTTTCGGTCCACCATCAGCATTAACCTGGTAATCATCAACAGTTTCTGATTCTTCATGTTCCTTTTCTGTACTGATTCCATGCTTTCATCATCTGTTATGATCTGATACCATCAAACTAATTGATCACACTCTTTTACTCCAACATTTGCACTCTCTGGGAATAACTGGTACAGTCTACAACTAGTTTGCCTCTTTTTTGAGGGATCGTTCATTTAAAGTAATCCAACCTTCTTCTACCTCTTCCACTTCTTCTGTTTCATGTGATGTTCCCGAAGGTTCTTCTGTGCTGTCCCTTTCACTTTTCAATCTCTTCAGTCTTTGGCCTTACTCATGCAAACTGTTGGAATTCGTTCCTTTTCTTATGCAGATGACTTCCTTTCTCTAGTGATCTCAAACCTCTCCGAAACTGTCTCTGTGAGGTGATGGCTTCAAAACCACCCCTGGTTTTGAATCCTGAAAAAAACAATTGCTGGTTGGATTATAGGCTCTTTATCTCCTCCTATGATTAACCCTTTAATAGATCAATTACTCCTATTTTGTCATTCAAATACTAAGGGATTATTATTGATTCTATCTTTTGGACTTCAAGTCTCTTATGTTCTCAACACAGGGTTTTTCTTGCTGATCGACTTCCCTCTCTATGGAATATGGTTAACTCGGATTCACTCTGTTCCTTGTTTTATGTATTTACTAGTAAAAAAGCCCCGTTTCTGATGCAAATGAAATGGGGGCTAGCAAGGTTTTCTTCTGTGTGCATGTGGGAGTGTGTGTGTCCCTGCCCTCTGCCCTCTCTCCCTTCCCCTGTGCTCTCTGTCCCCTCCCCCCTTGGAGTCGAGTCCTTCAGTGTTAAGTTTCCTGCTGTATTTGTTTTACAGAGATAGTGAGGGCTTCTGCCCTCTCTCTCCTCCCCCTCTGAGTCCTTCACTGTTACAGAGAGAGCGATTTGTGCTTTGCTGTGTTTTCCTTCACTGTTTGTGTTACAGAGAGAGCGAAGGCGGGGCAGACACTCATGGGGAAACTGGATATCTCTCCCCCTTCACACTTCCGGCTGGAGGCTTCATTTAGAACGTTGGTGGTGCCTTTTATATATAGAGATAAATGTGTGCTATTTTTATTTTAATATTGCATACACAGGCATAACTAGAGCTAATTTGAAACGCCTCCAGATTCTCCAAAATACTACTGCCCATATTATCTGTCATGCTTCCAAGTATGATTGGATTAGTCCTCTTCTTCAGGTCCTTCACAGGCTGCCAATAGAACACAGAATCAAGTTTAAAGTTCTAACACTGACTCATAAGGCATTATATACCACCACCCCTTCGTACCTGGCGGTTCTAACCATTCCTTATACACCATCACGTACTCTCCGATCTATGACGGATAACAGATTGGACTTGCCACCTCCCTCGAAGGCTAGGTGGGAATCTACTCGTGGTTCTGCCTTCTACTTTGTATCACCAGCTTTTGGAATTCATTCCCTCACTATCTCCAATTGGAAAAATCCTACCCACTTTTCCACACTGCTCTGAAAACTCACCTCTTTCATTTAGCATTTGATACATCCGGCTGTTAGCGGCTGCCTTCTGGCTAGGTCCTATGGCAGGAGAGGTCTCCCACAATTGGTAGTGAATGTTAAGGAGTGAACCCCTCCAGCTTGTTTAATTGTATAAATGTTCTCTTTTTTTTTTTTATTGTCAGGAATGTGTAGAATGCATACTTTTCTTTCCTATCAATTTTATGGTGTTCCTTTCTTGATTTTACTGATTTTTTACTTGAATTTAAATTGCTTTGCAACTAGAAGCAGTATATAAAGCTAATAGACAGTCATTAGTGTCACTGCATATCCATTCGCTCGCATTCTCAACATCACAATCAGAGCAACCAAGAACCTGTAGAACATCCTTGGCAATGATTTTAAGGGCATCATCTTCTTCTTCTTCTTCTCCTTCTCCGTGTCTTTCTGATTTGCTTAGAATGATGTTCCATTCATGTTTCAGGGTTTGGTTTTTAACCTGATTCCAAGTGTCAACAATCTTTTATGCTGAGTTCTCTTCTGAATTGGATCATTCCACATTAATTTTCAATATCAGCCAAATTAAGTTTTTGTAGCAGTCATTTCCTCTAAAGTCATTTCATTGAAACAATAACTCCTTGATCCATTGGCTGCATTACAGATGTCACATTTGGTGGCAAAAAAAGCACTTTGAATCTACCTTCCTCTCACTCTAGGCTTTCTGCCATGGGATGTGAAGGCACATTGTTCAACAATAAAATGACGTTTCCATCCTTTCCTGTATGAAGCTGAAATCTTTTCATCTTCAGTATGAAGCAAGTGTCATACCAGTCGAGGAAAACCTTGCAACTCATCCAGGCATTTTTTTTTTTTTTGTCTTTTGTATAACAGCAGAAGGTTAGATATGTTTTTGAATGCACAAGGATTTTTAAATTTACCAATCAGCAATAACTCCAATTTAAGACTACCAGTTGCATTTCCTCCAACCAACAGTGTAACATGTTCTTCAGATGACTTGAAACCAGGAGCAGATTGCTCCTTATGACTAAACAGTGATTTACTGAGGAGCAATTTCCAATTCAGATGCGTTTCATCTGCATTATAAACACAATTCGGGTCATAGTTCTTGATAAGGTAATTTAATTGCACAAGAAATTTGCTGATAAATTTGCGGAAAGTTTTTCGCCGTGGATTTCAATTTGCCTTATGCCATGGCAGTGCTTGGAATTTCAAAGCCATCCAGTGCTGGCTTTGAAATCTGAATCCCCCTGAAGTTGCTAATTGAAAAATGTTGCCTTTTCAGCTAATGGCAGCCCAGAAATTGCATGGCCCAATGACCTTTTTTGCAGAACCCAAAGATATAGAGCTTTATCTACCTTATTGGTAGGTGACCTTTTCATGTTTTTTTTTCTGGAATAACTCCCTTCCTCTTTTTCAAGAACTGAGACATACAGGCTTATTTTCGAAAGAGAAGAACACCCATCTTTCGACACAAATCGGAAGATGGGCGTCCTTCTCACAGGGTCGCCCAAATCGGTATAATCGAAAGCTGATTTTGGGTGTCCCCAACTGCTTTCTGTCGCGGGGACGACCAAAGTTCACGGGGGCGTGTCAGAGGCGTAGCAAAGGCGGGACTTGGGCGTGCCTAATACATGGGCGTCCTCAACCCATAATGGAAAAAAAGGGCGTCCCTTATGAGCACTTGGACAACTTTACCTGGTCCAGTTTTTCTTACGACCAAGGCACAAAAAGGTGCCCAAACTGACCAGATGACCACCGGAGGGAATCAGGGATGACCTCCCCTTACTCCCCCAGTGGTCACTAACCCCCTCCCACCCTCAAAAAACATCTTTAAAAATATTTTGTGCCAGCCTCAAATGTCATACTCAGGTACATCGCAGCAGTATGCAGGTCCCTGGAGCAGTTTTAGTGGGTGCAGTGCAGTTCAGGCAGGCAGACCTAGGCCCATCGCCCCCCACCTGTTACACCTGTGGTGGTAAATGTGAGCCCTCCAAAACCCACCAGAAACCCACTGTATCCACATGTAGGTGCCCCCTTCACCTGTAAGGACTATAGTAGTGGTGTACAGTTGTGGGTAGTGGATTTTGGGGGAGTTTGGGGGGGGGGGCTCAGCACACAAGATAAGGGAGCTATGTACCTGGGAGCTTTTTCTGAAGTCCACTGCAGTGCCTCCTAGGGTGCCCAGTTGGTATCCTGGCATGTCAGGGGGACCAGTGCACTACGAATGCTGGCTCCTCCCACGACCAAAGGTCTTGCATTTGGTAGTTTCTGAGATGGCCGTCCTTAGTTTCCATTATTGCCGAAAATCAGAAACGACCAAGTCTAGGGACGACTATCTCTAGGGACGACCTAAATGTCAAGATTTGTGCATCCATGACCGTATTATCAGAACAAAAAATGGACATCCATCTTGTTTCAATAATACGGGTTTCCCCGCCTCTTCGACGGACATCCTGCGAGGACGTCCTCAGGAAAACTTGGCCGACCCTTTCAATTATGCCCCTCATAGTTTACAACAGCATCACTTTCTTTTTATGTCAGATATTGTTGATGTTCTTACACAATATTCTTCTGCCAAATTTTTCCCTGACACTTCCTTTTTTAATTTCTCCATGGTGTCAATTTTTTCTTTTAATTACAAAATATTACTTTTTTTTGCTTTGACACCATTTTAAACACTGCTGCGTTCCTGCTCTCGCTGTTGTGTGAGTCAGGAGGAAGAGGAAAGGGCAAGGCTTCTCTCTACTGCGTCCTCACTCTCATTGACATCATTTCCTGCAGCAGACTGCGAGGACTATGAGGATGAATTGCTGGGAAGGTACTGTACTGTACAACATGGTAGATTTAGAGAGGGGGGGCAGATGTTAGGTCACCAGCAAGGGAAATGGAGATGGGGGGGTTGATGTGCTACCACTGGGTGGGCCTGTTCCAACTGTGGCCCACCTGTACATACACGGTTGTGTGCCAGTCCGGATAATTGAACATCCAGTTAATCAGTGTTCAGATAATCGGTATCATACTATATATGTAGTAATACCTAGAAGGGTTGTTTTGGTGCTGTGGTGTGGACAAAAACCGGTCTGATTCGAGTGGAGGATATGGTTTTTTTCAAGGAAATCTAGCAATTGAGTATGAACAATAGATTCCAGGATCTTCACTGTGAAAGAAAGGTTGGCGATGGGGTGATAATCTCTTCAGTCACTAGCTAGTTTGTTGGGATCCTTAAGCTTAGGCATTATTGCAGTGACCTTCTAAGCTGTAGGTTCATGACCATCTGGAAGTAAACATTGACAGAAGGAAATTAATTAAAGTTTCTGAGAATGTCACCGCATCTCAAAAAAGATATAGTGGAATTAGAAAAGGTACAGAGAAGGGCGATGAAAATGATAAAGGGGATGGGACGACTTCCCTATGAGGAAAGACTAAAGCAGCTAGGGCTCTTCAGCTTGGAGAAAAGACTGCTGAGGGGAGATATGATGGAGGTCTATAAAGTAATGAGTGGAGTGGAATGAGTAGATGTGAATCGCTTGTTTACTGTTTCCAAAAATACTAGGACTAGGGGACATGCAATTAAGTTACAAAGTAGTAAATTTAAAACAAATTGAAGAAAATATTTCTTCACTCAATGTGTAATTAATCTTTGGAATTCGTTGCCAGAGAATGTGGTAAAAGCAGTGAGCGAGGTAAAAAAAAAAGTTTGGATAACTTCCTAAAAGAAAAGTCTATAAGCCATTATTAAGATGGACTTGGGGAAAATCCACTGCTTAATTCTAGGATACTTACAAAATCAAAGTAAGTAGAGCACTCACTTGGAGTAATAATCAGCCACCTCTGTGATGATTTTTCTTTTGATAATCAAGGAGGAGTCTGATATATTCACCACGGCCGATTTCACTTTGCTTGTGTGTGTATTTTTAATCACAGACTCACCCCCCCCCCCCCCCCCACCTTTCCTTAATTCCTGGAACTTAATTTGCTATAGACTTTACTTTGGTAATCATCTCACTCTGAGGCAATACTGTTGATGCTGGCGGCTAAACAACACTTATCTGTATCTGCCGGTGTGCTCTCATTCCCCGACAGGTGCCTGTTTCGCTGTTCAAACTTTGTCAAGGGGGAGTCATAGCACCGGACCTGCAATGGTACATAAAGCTTGAACAGCAGTTGTGTGCTTTGGATTTTGATCGCACAATTAGTACAATACTGACTAAGGGCAGCTACCTAAGTAACTGCAATTAGTAACAATTATAGCCAATGATTGCAATTAGCAGCTAATTAAGCAACTATGTTCATAACTGACATAGTTCTATAACTTGTGCACATAGCTTTGCACGCTAAGGGCCTCTTTTTCCAAACCACTCTAGCGATTCCTGTCGTAGCAATGCTGACAAAGCCCATTTACTTTGAATGGGATTTGTTGGCATTGCCACTTGGGAATCACTAGCGCTGTTTGGTAAAAGGCTCCCTAATTGTAAAAATATCCATGCGAGATGATAGAATTGGGTGGGGGGGGGGGGGGGGGGGGGAGGAGGAGACAGGTAGTTTCCCATTCCAGCTGTACTTATTTCTTTGAGTTTCTTTGCTTTATGTTAAATGTATGCAACCCCATTGGTTCCCAATTGTTCTCTAGCTATCACCCTTCTTAGAAATTTATTTGAAGACCAGTTATCAATAGAAATCAAACAAAATAAAACATGGAAAAGAAAATAAGATGATACCTTTTTTATTGGACATAACTTAATACATTTCTTGATTAGCTTTCGAAGGTTGCCCTTCGTCAGATCGGAAATAAGCAAATGTGCTAGCTGACAGTGTATATAAGTGAAAACATTCAAGCATTACTATGATAGTCTGACAGGGTGGGAGGATGGGGGTTGGTATGAGGTATGCATGGGGACATCAAAGCATATCATTGATATTCTAACAGGATGGGTGTGGATAATTGAGGGGTGGGGTGATCCTTGTTAAGTCCTTTCTGTTGGGTGTTAAAATATTCAATCATTCTGACTTCAAAGGTCTTACGTTCTTGTATGGTTTTAAAGTTACCTTTCAGGATTCTCACTGTGAAGTCACTGGTACAGTGTCCTGGTCCTGTAAAATGTTGACCAACAGGCGTGGGAACCCTACTGGCACCAGTATTGTTCATGTGATGTCTATGTAAATTGAATTTTGTCTTAAACATCTGGCCTGTTTCTCCAATATAGCATCCGCCGTTACATTTTTTACACTGAATGATATATACCACATTGGAAGATGAGCAAGTGAAAGATCCCTTTATGTTGAATATCTTTCCTTTGTGGATGACTTTGGGATCCTGTGAAATATTTTGGCATAGTTTGCAACTGGATAAATTACAGGGAAGTGTGCCCTTCTGTTCCTTTTCAGTCTGTGATGGAAGTTTACTTCTGATTAGCTTGTGTTTTAAGTTGGGTGGCTGTCGGAAGGCCAGTACTGGTGGGGATGGGAATATCTCTTTCAGTAATTCATCCTCCTGGAGTATAGGTTGTAGATCTCTTATGATTTTCCTCAGTTTTTCCAGCTCTGGATTGTATGTCACTACAAGAGGGATTCTGTCTGTGGAGTTTTTCTCTTTGTACTGTAGCAGATTCTCCCTGGGTGTTTTGAGGGAGGAGGCAATATTCTTGGAGATTATTTTGGGGTTGTAGCCTTTCTGTTTGAAGGATGCAGTCAGGCTTTTAAGGTGTCTGTCTCTGTCCCCTGGGTCAGAGCAGATACGGTGGTATCTTGTGGCTTGGCTGTAAATGATGGATCTTTTTGTATGTGAAGGATGGAAGACCTTTGAAGTCAGAATGATTGAATATTTTAACACCCAACAGAAAGGACTTAACAAGGATCTGGGGTTCCTAGCCCATTATAAACCATAAAGCTGTATTTCTCTGTTGATCACCCCACCCCTCAATTATCCACACCCATCCTGTTAGAATATCAATGATATGCTTTGATGTCCCCATGCATACCTCTTACTCACCCCCATCCTCCCACCCTGTCAGACTGTCATAGTAATGCTTGAATGTTTTCACTTATATACACTGTCAGCTAGCACATTTGCTTATTTCCGATCTGACGAAGAAGGGCAACCTTCGAAAGCTAATGAAGAAATGTATTAAGTTATGTCCAATAAAAAAGGTATCATCTTATTTTCTTTTCCATGTTTTATTTTGTTTGATTTATATTGATAACCTTAAGAGTGGACTAACACGGCTACCACACTCCGCTACTATTTGAAGACCAGCAATGTGTATGTGTGTGTTTTCCTTTTTTTCAATTTGGCTCCACAAGATTATCTGTCCCTACTATTGTACTGCACAGAGCCATAACTAATCTCCTGTGTTTAGCTCTCCTGGCATCCTCATTGTCTGTCTAGCTCAGATAAGATTGACAGTTAAGTGTGAGCTGCTGCAGAACATTCCTGCATCACAGATCTGAGACTTTAACCATTTGTTCCCTTGTTTCTCCTGACTCCCTGCCTGGCACCAGCCCACTTTTCCAAAACAAAGTCCATAGGGGCCGATGCAGTAAAGTGCATATGTTTGGAATACATGAACACTTAGGCTTTGTACAAGTTTAAGCACGGGGGAACAGGGCAGAAAGAGAAGTGTGCTGAAGAATGAAAGTCTGAGAACAACGCTGGGGCTTTAACACCAAGGGCCAGATGCACTAAACTTAACGAGCCAGCAATGTGGTTTTTAAACTGGTTCTAGCCAGTTTAGCGCACAAGTAGTAAACCGGGGCATGCACAAAAGGGTTATCCGAGCCATTTTCCAGTCATGGTAGCAGCTAACGAAAATGGAATGCAAATGAGCTAATTTTTATTATAATGTGAATGCGATGCGATGCACTACTGTTTCCGACCCCATGCACAAAAGCAGTCCCTACCTTTATTGTGGAAATTTTAACATGAGGTGTGAACCTGCCGGTTCTTCAATATTGCACAGAAAGGGGCTAAACCAATTGGACAGCATCAGCCTGGGATGTCCCGCCCATGCATTACTGGAGGGGGACACCAGGAAGTTCGGATCCAATCAGTTCACAGCTCAATGTCATCAGGGAAGTACTACAGGAAGGAGGAGGAGTTGGGACAGCAGCCAGCCAATTAGAGTCCATCTTCAGGGAAATTGGCGTTCTAGGATGTCAGCCAGCCAATAGAAGGAAGCAGCAGGAACAGCTGGGGGTGGAACCAAGCCCCAATGCTGCTGATTCCTCACAGAAGAGCGGAGAGCAGCAGAGTGAGTTTTTTCTCACTTTTTCCCAGCAGCCGGAGGCAGGGAGCTGCAATACAGGTATACCCATCCAAAAAAAAAAAGCGCTTTTGTGTCTGCCAAAAAAAAAAAAAAGGGTAAATCTACTGCTATCATCATACACTCAGCTTGTCTGTGTTTATGAGAGCCGTCTATAGCATGTGCAGAGCAGCCACGCATAGCGATTGACCTGCGCATGCTCAGCTCACCAACTTGCTTCACCCATATCGCATGCAAATGAGCTGGTTCGCAAAAGCAACCAGCAGCTCATTTGCATGCGATTTTCTAAGTGAATCCCTCTGTGTTTCTAAATTGGTAAATTTGTACCGATTTGGAAACGCAGACAGATCCTTAACGGGACCTTTGTGCATCTGGCTCTAAATCTTAGCACTTCACCTTAGATCACCAATTTCCCAGACCCATCTCCTTTGACCCTAAAGATGAACCATCCGATCCCCCCCAGACCTAGAGATGACCCCCTGATCCCAGTGATGACCCCCCACCTCCAGTCCCCAGAGATGACCCCCAATCTCCCCAATACCACCACAAAAAATTCAATGGCCCCCTCCTCGATACCCCATCACTGACCCAAGAGATGCCCCATGATCCCCTCCCTGCCACACCCCACAACAAAATCCCTAGAGGTCTAGTGAACCTTCTCTCCGGTGGGCGCCCCTCCCCCCACATACATTTAGTCAGAAGGCAGAAGCAGTGCCCACTCATTCCTGCCTTCACGCTGACACCTTTCAAACTTGCAGCACCTGCCCCATGCAATGCACCATGTGTCATCAGTCTGCCAACCCCCCCCCCCCCCCCATTTTTGCCATACTTGTCAAACTCTATACAGACTCTGCTAAATAAGGCAAAATTCCCTTAGTTGGCAGACTAATCCCATTTGATGCATCGCAGGATTTTCCACACAGGGTCAGTCACCCCCATTTTGAAAGATAGGGTCTTGGAGACAGGAACAAATGGGCATCACTCCTGCCTTCTGGCTTAAAGGTATGCTGGAGATCAAGGGGGGCAATGGATAGAGGGTCAGAGATTATTTTATGGGGGTCAGGGGGATCATATTTGTATTCAGGGATCAGGGTTTCACTAGACCACCAAGGATTGTTTGGGAGGTGTCGGAGGACTAGGGGTCTACTAGACCACTAGAGATTTTGTGGGGAGATGTTGGGAGGATGCAGGGGACCTGGAGGGAGGAAGTGGGATTTTTTTTTTATGTCTTCCTTCCTTCAGTGTTGAGCCAATCAATATTCATATTACTGCAGCAGTGTGCACATTTTTTTTCTGACAAAGCACACTTTTTAACACAGTGGTAATTTGTATGCTACTTGTTTATTGTATTGGGGAGATTAGGCTTGCATTGGGAAGCTGCACAAGTGTCAGTGCACAGTTGTAATGCAAACTTACTGCATCAACTCCACAGTCACTATGTAAGGGGGTCTTTTACTAAAGATTAGCTTGAGTTATGTGCAGCAGGGCCTATTTTATTCCTGGCCCTGCTGCAGATAACTGGAGCTAATCTTTAGTAAAAGACCCCCTGAATGACTAGAAGACTCTCAATCTGTAATCATATGTACTTGAAGGCTTTTATATCCTACAGAACCAATTAGATTTTCAGTGGGTTACAGAAAACAAACACCATAAAGAAAAATACAGTTAAAAAGGCATAAAAACATGGACAATTACGTAAAATAACTTAAAACCTTAAGAAATGCAAATCTTTCCTGGGAAGGAAAGGGGAGAGGAGACTATTGTTGTCAACTCAGCCTCTCCTATAAGCTGTAGAACTGCAAATCCTTTTGAAATTCTCCTTTAATTCAGTCCATAACACCAATCAACAATCTTTCAGCAAGTTTAGCAAAAGTTAGCTGAAATATCCTCGGTTCTCTACAGTATGAATTTGCCATGCAAGTTGTTTATGCACTGAAGGATAAAATTTACAGGCACTCAAGTTGTAACAGAGAGTTAATTAAAATATGTATGTACACTTGTGCTTATTCTTCCAACTTCCTTCCCCTCCCTTTTCCTCTCCTTACCCTAAATACCACCCCTGTTGCTTTCTGTTAGCTGATTCTTTTCTGGCACAGCAAGTCTAGTGATTAATATGATGACGTTGGTTATTGTTGGAGAGAAGACCTGTTACTTGAGTGTCCTTGTACATCTATAACAGTTTGTCATAAACTGTATTATTACTGCCAGTAATTCACAGTTATCAGCTTAATTCTTGTTATATACTTAGCTCCATCCTGTATGCTATTACAGTTTAGTAGACCTTCAGATACATATATATTTATGCTTCATTTTATTTATTTATTGGGATTTATTAACTTCCTTTATGAAGAGATGTACCCAAAGCAGTGTAGAGCAGGTACAGGTTAACATAAAACTTATAATTCTGTTAACAATAAAACAATAGTAAAGTTACCAAATATAAGCATATGATATGAAGTCAGTATAATACTGATGAAGCACCTAATAGGCATGTATTATTTTATTACATTTGTATCCTGTGCT
Organism: Microcaecilia unicolor; assembly: GCF_901765095.1. NCBI lineage: Eukaryota > Metazoa > Chordata > Amphibia > Gymnophiona > Siphonopidae > Microcaecilia > Microcaecilia unicolor. Next base: position 323,382,889 of record NC_044033.1, read on the forward strand.
TTCCCACTCATGGCAGGCTCAATGTGGCTTACATGGGGCAATGGAGGGTTAAGTGACTTGCCCAGAGTCACAAGGAGCTGCCTGTGCCTGAAGTGGGAATTGAACTCAGTTCCTCAAGACCAAAGTCCACCACCCTAACCACTAGGCCACTCCTCCATGCCATTAAAATAACATAGATATGATGCTTTTTTGTACAATGCAACAAAATATCTGAATATGTAGCCAAGGTGGCAAGTGCTTTTGAAATATTTAGGTGGGACAAACTCAATTGGGACAAATGGGTGGCTAAACTGAAGGCAAATTGTATAGTTGAATAAGATATGAGGAACTGGTCTAAGTTACAGGGTGTGCAGTGAGCTAGAACAAAATATAAGAAAACCAATGGACTGTGTTAGGGGCTTATAGCCCATTTAGTTATGGTTCAACAAATGAGAAATCTGTTTGACAGAAAATATTTTTATTATTTTGACCTATAAACCACTTGTCCCTGAAACATGCTCAAACAACAGAATAATCCATTTATGTATCTAAAAGGTAAACTTCTACAAACAGATGAAGATATGATTCCATGTGCCCCAATGAAAGGAGAGTTGAATTCTTCTTCCATTTAATTTCAATATATTCCATCATCTTTATAACACCAGGCTTCCCAAGGCAGATTATAGCGCTGCGTACGTATAGTAGCGCTGTAAAAATGATAAGTAGTAGTAGTAGTAGATTACAACAACATAAGATGAACCCATCAGGAAACAGGATATTGTCACTGAAATTTGGCCATCTGTAGTGTAATACAATGTATTTATTCAGTTTTTAGTGTAGAAAAATGAGCACAAAATACAGAGTTTAAAATTGCTGTTTCTACCAGCTATAATAATTTTATAAGCTGCTTTAGTGATATTCAATTGTTATTTCATGATAATTATATCTACACTAGTAAAAAAAGGCCCGTTTCTGAGAGGAATGAAACGGGCGCTAGCAAGGTTTTCATGGAAGGTTTTCATGGAAGACAGAGTGAATTTACGACTGTGTGTGTGTGTGTGTGTGTGTGTGTGTGAGAGAGAGTGAGACTGTGTGAGAGTGTGTGTTCGAGACAGAGAGTGTGCCACAGGGGTCCCCCCTGCATGTGTTGGCATCCTTCCCGCTCCCCCCCCTGTGTTTCCTTTTCCCATATCCATCTCGTCCCCCTCCCCCTCCCAGCCTCAGGGTCGTGGCGCCCCCCCCCCCTGCAGGATCGTGGGCCCTGTGGCGGCGTTTTTCTGTATCGTAGTGTGTGTTTGAGAGAGTGTGTGTGAGAGAGAGTGAATGTGTGAGTGTGACAGAGTGAGAGTGTGTGTGGCGTGTTTGTGCGAGAATGTGAGTGTGTGAGAGGGAATCCCAGCTTCAGGGTGTTGGCCCCGCCTCCCTTGGGCTTTCAGGATGGTGGTCCCGCCGTCTGCCGGCGTTTTTCCCCCTTCCCTCCTCGCAGATTGAGGTTCGAGTGCCCCCCCTTCCCTCCTCACAGGTTGAGGTTCGAGTGCCCCCCCTTCCAGTGCCTTTCATGGTCGTGGCGCTCCCTCCGACTGAAGCTGTCTCCCTTCCTGGCACGTTCAGGCAGGCAGGCTGGCTCCCTGCGTGTGTCCAACGTTCAGGCTGCCTGCCTGCGTCGCTCCCTCCGTGTCTCCGAGTTTGTGCGGGCCCGGGGCGATGGGAGTCCTGCGAAGTTGGGAAATGGCTGCCGAGGGGCAAGGGCAGTGAGATCGCGTGTCGCCGATGCTTACGTCCCCGCCTGCCTCTCTCCGACGTTGTGCGGGCAATGTTAGTCCTCCGGAGGTGGGAAATATCCACCAAGGGTCAGGGACGGGAGATGGCGTTTGGCCGATTGTCATAGCGCCGCCCTCGACTTCATGACGTTATGATGCGAGGGCAGGCGAGACACTCAGGGCAAACCGGATATCTCTGGCGCCTCAATTTCCGGCTTGAGGCTTCAGAACGTTGGAGGTGCCTTTTATTATATAGAGATATGGGAAGCTTTAAAATAAATTAAAAACCTGTCCAATAAGTAAAAACAAAACAAAAAAAAAAACCTTTTGTCCTCCACCTTTTAAGGCACTGCCTATCCAATAGAAACAGCTTTAGACTTGTTACAGATGGACCAACAATTTTAAACAACGACAATGTGAATGCAGCAGCTCACAGGTTTGCTTGCTTTGTTTGAGTGAATGGGGATGACGGCTGCGATGGGAAGGGGAAACTTATATCGTCCTAATTGGCTTCCTTGCTTACAGTGGACTAGATAGGCTCACTTCCACACTCCTGTTTATTAAACCTCCTTGACTAGCACTACCCGCGCCCCCGTACACGCTGGCGCTTGTTCCGCTTCCGGATTCATGGATTAAGCATGGCGGCTCACAGAGAAACCCTGGCGGGAGACGGAGTGAACTGCGGAGAGCCCGAGAGCCCCGCGCCCTCGAACAGCCCCTTATTCCTCATTAAAGGTAGGGCGCGCAGGGAAGCGCTGAGCTTCACGCGCCACTCGCTTCAGAACAACGGGGGTGTGGGGGAGTGCGCTGCCCTGTTACCGTAATTCCCTCACGAAAGAGTTATATTATGTGATCCGTGTTATGTTTATTATTATAATTTCTGATGTGATTAAATAATTAAAGTAAATTCCAATCTGCAAAGTGCTGGTCTATCTATCCCTTATAGATTTGTAAACATAACCCCAAGCACCAAAGACAAAAGAATTATTGTTTGCTTTTAGATTTTCTTTCTTTTAATAGCATTTTAAGTTCTCTGGTAATTTTGAATGATTTGTGGTTAGAGGCCCAAGTCCCAACTGTTCTAGGGATTTTCTGTTGCAGAGTTGGAGGTAGAGGGCTGGTCCAGAAACAGGGTTACCATATTTGCAGAGACGAAAAAGTAGACACAAAAAATAGAATACCACCCCACCTCTGCTGTGCCCCAGTGCCTCCTTGCCACCCCTCCCCCGAAAGCCAGGTTCTATATGTACTGAAAATACTGGTAACATTGTAAATGACATAGTAAACGACGGCAGATAAAGTCCTGTACGGTCCACCCAGTCTGCCCAACAAGATAAACTCATTTTACATGGTATGTGATACTTTATACCCGAGTTTGACTTGTCTTGCCATTCTCAGGGCACAGACTGTAGAAGTCTGCCCAGCACTGTTCTTGTACTAAGTTCTGAAGCTAACGTCGAAACTCTTTAAAATTTACACTCCAGCCCATTCATATCTATTCAGTCACGATCAAGGCGTAGACCATAGAAGTCTGCCCAGCACCGTTTTTGCGTTCCTATTAACAGCATCCCCACCTAATCTCCACTAACATTCCATGGATCCATTCCTTCTAAACAGGATTCCTTTGTGTTTATCCTACACATGTTTGAATTCCATTACCGTTTTCAACTCTACCACCTCCCACGGGAGGGCATTCCATGTATCCACCCTCTCTGTGAAAAAATACTTCCTGACATTACTCCTGAGTCTGCCCCCCTTCAACCTCAATTCATGTCCTCTAGTTCTACTGCCTTCCCGTCTCCGAAAAAGGTTCGTTTGCAGATTAACACCTTTCAAATATTTGAACGTCTGTATCATGTCACCTGTTTCTCCTTTTCTCCAAGGTATATGCATTTTCTTCCATAGTCTAAATGCAAAATTCAAAAAGATGCATTTCCAAAAAAGCAAACATCCATGAACAGTATGTTCTACTTTCCTTTCCCTTCCCATCCATGAGCAGCTTTACCTTCTCCTCTCCCTCACTTCCTCTCCTCCCAGGCCTACCTTACAGCACTGGTGGTCTAGTGGCCTCTTTGGGGCAGGAAATATCTCCACTCTTTGTTGCTTGCTGCTGCCGCTTATCGAAAATGGCTGCTGAGACTTCAAGCGGTGGCCTTGCAAGACTTCCGTGAAGTTATGCAAGGCTGCCACTTGAAGTCTTGGCACCCATGTTCAAGAAGTGGGCAGGAAAGAGTAGGGTTCTTTCCTGCCCCAAAGAGACCACTAGGGCGCTCTATGGTGGGGGGTGGGGGGAGAAGACCCGCCAGCCCAGAAATCCGGACAAATAGGCTGGCTGGAAATAACAAACTGGACCCCCGACAGGCCTCTAAAAAGGAGGACATGTCCAGGGAAATCCGGACGTATGGTAACCCTAAGAAACAGGTCTGGCTCCACACATCCCCCAGAATCTATATAGTGTGACTTAAGTTGCGCGTTCAAATCCGGTCATATTCTGGATTTGTATGTGCAACTTAGCTAACAAGCCAAATGGCACTGATAATTATCAAGCAATTATTGACACTAATTGGCATTAATTAGAATTTAGGCACGAAACTAGCTAAGTGTATTCTGTAAAGTAATGTGCATAATTATAAGGCTCATAGTTGAAAAAGGGTCATGGAATGAGTGGGCTGTGAATGTTTCTAAAAAGTATGCGTGTTATAGAATACACCTGGTCCATGCCTAATTTAAGCATAGGCATTTACACTAAGTTTTACTTGGCGTAATTGCCTGTGACTAAATTTAGTCATGCGGACAGGCAAATGGCATATTCTATAAACCGCCTAAATTTAGGAGTATTCTACACCTAGGCATATTTTTTTTCGGCACCGATTTTTTTGTAGACCTGATATTATAGAATGTAGCCCTATTTGGGTAATGAGGGGCTGATTCTCTTAATACGCGTGTCTTTAGTTGATGGTTTTTATTATGCAGTACTTCGTACACCACTGAAAACTGCTGGTGCAATGATTAGTAAGTATGCAGAAATGATTTTTCGGCACTAATATTTAACGTTGAATACGTTTCCCAGTCATATTCAAATCTGTTCTCAAATTCTTACCATAAGACGTTAGACCCAGTTTTATTAAATAAAATTAGTATCAACTGACCTTGTGGCTCATTGATGTGCAGGGATCTGCTGGGGCTGATGCACAAAGGTTGCCGTTAAATATGGAAGCCGTGAGTGAGCTTACCGAGTTGCTAACAGTGACCGATGAACGCATGCAAATGAGATGCACAGAAATTTAATGGCGACCTTTGTGCATTGGCCCCTGGAAGCGCTTAGCTCATGCACAAAACAGTCTCTTGGAAAGTGTCCATGTTCTGCGCATGTTCTAGGCGCTTTCCCTCCCGAACCACCTGAATACCACCGTTTATACCCTTGCATGTTTTCCCAGGCTATAGACAGAAAATGCAGCCTTCCTCAGGCTCTCTGATTCAAGGTCAAGCGGTGGGTACTAACATCTGGGGGGTTTAAGCCTGTCAAAAATGTGCAAGACATCTCGTAAAGCACTATTAGCAGTCAAAATCTATCAGATCTGAGGCGGGTTGCTGTCCTTGTAGTCACAAATGGAGCAGAAGCCTTTTGTAATTCTTGAGCAGGGCTTATTCTCATATTGCCCTCACACACTACCACAGAAACAACAGCAGCAAAGGTGACAAAGTCCCAAAGGAAGCGGTGTGGTGCAAAATCTTTAATTAGTTGATAATAAAGACTCAACACAAATCATGTTTCGGCTGTAAGGCCTGCATCAGCAGTCTACAACCACAACAAACATATATATTTACACATAGAAGGTAGGCACCCCTCTCTGTGTATCGCATGGAATGCTCATTTTAATGCTAATGAGCTTGTCTATTACACATTTGCATAGAGGTTTTGGTAGCTGCTGTGGTGAACGGTAAGATCAAAGCAGAACCCTTTGTGCATTACTCGCTGAATAACGTGAATGCTAACTTGGTTAGAACCAGTCTAAATCAGATGTTGTGCATTGGCTCTTAAGTTTAGATTCCTCCTAACCTCCAAGGTCAGATGGGTCTGGGTTTGCTATTGAAGTGGTGTGCTGAAGCCTGGTGAGGAGAGAAAGCCCATATTTGCTACCTTGACACATTCTGCTGATCAGTAAGTGGCAGTGAGGATGCAGGGCAGGCTTAACTATATGGCATAGAGAAGCAGTTATTTAGGGTAGTAGCTTTTGGGAGGGGGCAATGAGCAGATGTTTTACTTTTGGGAGGGGGCAAAGCAAAACAATAGGTTCTGACAGCTGTACAAACTAAGGGCTTGATATCAAGCTGAGTGGAAATTCCGATGAAGCCCATTAAAAGTGAATGGGCTTTGTTGGCATTACCGCACTGGGGACTGCTAGTGTGGTTTGATAAAAGAGGCCTTAAAAAATCTATCAGCATATACGTCTATGGACAGAGAGGAGAGGCAGTTCTCAAATAGACAGTACCACAAAATCATTTACAAAGTTACTTTATTGAAAAGCTTTTCGTTAGGTATTTGCACACAAATATATCCATAGGAAATCAAAATATCCTATCCAAAATATCTCTCTCTCTCTCTATATATATATATATATAAAAGGCACCTCCAACGTTCCAATGAAGCCTCAAGCTGGATGAGGCGCCCGAGATATCCGGTTTGGCCTGCACTGCAGTCACTGTAGCTCCGCCCTCGCGTCAAAACGCGATGATGTAGAGGGCGGGGCGCCGAAGGCACAACACGCGACTCACACAGATTCAGTTACAGCACCGCTGCGGCGAGAGCGCTGCGAACTTTCATCGCTAAATCACAAACAAGTGAGTCACTGAGGGAGGGACGGAGGGAGGGAGAGGGGGGGGTTCCAACTCGGAAGGAACGGACGGAGGGGGGGTCTGGAACTCGGGAGGGAGGATGGGGGGGGGATTACCCTGCTAGCACCCGTTTCATTTTTTTCCCGAAACGGGCATTTCTTACTAGTATATGTATAAATTAAATGCAGTCTGGTAAATCCTTGAAAGACTGATGGAAAATCACTTCAGTTATCAATGCTTAAAAATAATTCCAGATGTGATGAACCAAACAGACGAAAACTTGATCCACCAATGATGTTACCACTATTCTGATAACTAAACCATTTCCATACAGTTCCTCCAACCTCCATCCGAATCTATTGATGTTAACTGAAGGATATCGTCACACGTCGTAGCTCTATAAATATAAAATCCTGTTAATTCTTTAGCGCCACCTCTACTACTGATTGTCCTCGCTGTATTTTGCTCAGTGCTTCGTCAGGAAGTACAATTATCTCTCAGGAGGAGAAAATTCCCAGGCATGGTTACAGCAACCGGCAGAAAATGCTGCTCCTGGAGTGATGATTGTACCTCCTGACGAAGCACTGACTGATTTACCAGCATTCAGCACTTTATAATTGCACTCAGTGGCACCATTCATATTATACTCAGGTTTTTAGAACACTACATCCCATGTTTTTTTATAGATTGCTCTTATTTACTTATTTATTTTTTGAGTTTGCTGTGGTTCATGCTAATTATACATGTATTGCAGCATCTCCATTGGACATGTAATATGATTTACACATATCCAGTCTCATCAATGGTTCACTCCAGTGTGTTTTTCTCATCAGACCCTTTTGTTACCATAGTTAAACTGTAGCTTTCTACGGAATGACTGATACATTTGATTACAATTTCTGCATAAGGTATGTGTGCAACATGCAGCTTCCACTTGTCTGTTTCTGATTGCTTTTTTCATTTGATTGATCTGTTTTTGAAATGATTCCTGTTCAATTATTTTAACCTTATTGTTCATTAAGTATTCCTTCATACAGTTGTATACATTTAGCATTATAGCTGTACACCATTGGTTCACACGTAACGTTGTTCTTTTATTTGGTTTCTTTTATCACATTAATGTTTGTAATTTTTTAAATATGTACATTTTTCGCCTAGACCCCTGATACAAGTACTAATTTGATTTCTGTTTTGGGGGGATTTTTTACTTAAAGCACAGATCAACAAATCATGTAAACCTGGTCTCCATGGCAACTAGAAACTACTTATTGGCACCCAGGATTTTCAGTTATTTCCTTTATTTTCTTCCTGTTGCTGCCAGAACAGGTGGTTTCTTGTGAGCCCTGTTACTTTTCGGTGAGTTGCAACTGCACAGGAACTCCCATACTGGTCTAGTGGGAGTGTATAAAGAGATCAGTGTGGGAATTCCGCACCATGCATCTTAAACTCGCAGAGCTGTGTGAAGAGAGACACACCTTTTGGCAACAGCCACCATAGCCTTTAATAGACAAACAAGGTAAGGAGGAGAAGCAGTTAAATGGAGTAGGAGTGGCTGGCTACATGGAGGTGGGGGGGGGGGGGGGGATGGAATGGGAGTTTGAAACAGTTAGGACTGATGGGAGAGATGAGAGAGAGAGTGAGACTGCTGAGGAAAAGTTGAAGCAGAGTGAGGGGGATTGAGAGACAGACTACTGAAAATAGGGTGAGGGGTGAAAAAGTTAGAGACAGGATAGGGGGACTGAAAGAAACTAGGTGAGGACTAGGTGAGAGGATTGAAGAAAGAAAGATGGGAGTAGGGGGTCTGCATACTGTGTCTTCCTGCCAGTGCCCTGCAGTGAGGTATAAAGAACCTGCTGGATCTACATAACTTTGTTTTTCTGTTACAGACTGAGGCCTAATGTGCTAAGCTTGAGCACATAATGTTCTAATGCACATGCTTAATAAAAAACAAAACAAAAAAAACTTTTTCTCTCAATGCAGTAAACTAATAGTATTCAATTTACAAAAGTCTGCCAGATTCTCTGACTCCTCCTGTTCTTACTGACTGCAAAAATTGCCTGGTGGCACAGTGGGCCTGGACACCCCAGCACCCTCGCCCTGGTTATCTGTCTGACACAAGAAGACCCTTGACCAGAGAGCCGCTATAACGGTGGTCTTAGGGTTACCACATGTCCTCTTTTAGGACATCTTCAGATATGTCCTACAGGATTTTTAATTTTTACGGAAATGGCCTCTTTTTCTTTTATGTGCTTATGACCAACACACCTACCCACATAATGAGAAACCATCTCAGTCTGGACACATGGGGGTGCTAAAGAGAGAAAAAGGCATTGCTGAGTCCCCTCTCTGCTCCCCTGCTGGTTGAATCTGCCAAAGGAATTTTGTTCATGCAGCACAATTTTAAGCATATATCATGCAAAGATTTTCACACATATCTCAGAAGCCAGCCAAAGGATATGCACTCTTACAATAAGTACGCTATTAGTCTCAGACTCAGTCGAACTCAAATCCAGAAATTATTGAAAAGTAGAATCTCTACTGCTATACTGTAAGTCACTGTTTGATGTGTGTTCATTAACTGCAATTAAATATTTCTTTAGCAAAGGTAGCAACTATTTTTATTTTTTCTGTCCTCTTTTTTGTCTCCACAAATATGGTAACCCTAGGTGGACTGGACCCCCTGAGTCAGTTATATTTACGCGGGGAAAGTATCCAGTGGCTTCCTTTTTTGACAGACTGATCCTTAGCAGTAGATGATGCCACTAGGGGCCAGGTGGTGAGGGAAGGATACCACTGGATGCTTCCCTGGACCAGAGAAGTAATTTTGTTTGTCTGGGAGGGGGTTCTACAAGCATTGATGCCCAGCTTATCACTGAGACCGACTGCCAGATCTGGGTGGTGGGGGAGCAGACAGCCAATCAGATAGAGGGAGACTTTGAGGACTACAAGCGGGAGGTGCTGGAGTCACTGGGAGAGGTGATGGTGAACAAAGCCTGAACGAAAAAGTGAGCAGGAGCTCTTGGGCCCAGAATCCAAAACCATCATGTCTGGATCCTGCTCACTAACGAACTGTGTCAAGCTGTAAAGCTGATAGCAGAAAGAGGTGGGAGGCCAGAGGCACCTCCTGATTTTATTCTGGACAATATATAGTTATATACTGAGATGGAGGTTGACTGTGATCTTGCCCTTGCCATAGGGTTTTCCTGTGCCCAGGCCTTGGGTGCCGTGCACCACATGGCCCCCGGGGGTATTCATAGGTGCATATACTGCAGCAGGACGTGTTTATCCACTCCTGCCCTAGCTGAGATAATATTTAACCATCTCTCTGACCTCATGTGCAACTTTCTTTAAATCAATCACCTTACTTTCTAACTCTTCCTACTTTCTTACCTATCTATATGTTACATCTTTGCTTTACCCTTCACTATCAATTATAATTCTCTATTACGTATTGTGTTGACATTGTAAATAGTATACCATGCCATACTTTGTATTGTTTTTGAATATTTGTACTGCTGTAATTGTCTATTGCTCATGTTTGATCTATTTTTACTGTACACCACCTTGAGTGAATTCCTTCAAAAAGGCGGTAAATAAATCCTAATAATAGTACATAAGTATTGCCACACTGGGACAGACCAAAGGTCCACCGAGCCCAGCATCCCGTCTCCAACAGTGCCCACTCCAGGTCACAAAAAAGTATAAAACATTCCATACTGCTTATCCCAGAAATAGTGGACTTCCCCAAGTCCATTTAATAATGGTCTATGGACTTTTCCTTTAGTAAGCCATCCAACCCTTTTTAAACTCCGCTAAGCTAACCGCCTTTCCATATCATCAAGCTGATCAATCCATAGACTGGTGGGTTGTGTCCATCTACCAGCAGGTGGAGATAGAGAGCAAACTTTTGCCTCCCTATATGTGGTCATGTGCTGCCGGAAACTCCTCAGTATGTTCTCTATCTCAGCAGGTGGTGGTCACACACAGCAGCAGCTCTGGCTAGGCCTCCAAGCCTAATCCTTAGGTTTTGTTGAGGCCTGGGGTTGAGGGCTCTTTTGAGCAAGTGCAAACCTGGTGGTGCCAGGTCCCTCCTTTTCTCCCCCCTCCCGCTGGCTCCGTTTAAAAAAAAAAAAAATATATATATATTTTTAAACGTCTTTAAAGGCGTTTAATTCGACGTTTCTTTAAACGTTCATTGCAGCTACTCACTGGGACACCAGTTCGTTACAGCTCGGAGCGGCAAGCAGGTAATTTTACCTTTTTATAGTGGGCAGGGGGTTCCCCGATTCTTCTCCTCGTGGCAATGGCGTCGGAGGGCGAGGGCGCAAAGGGTCGCTCCCCGGATCGCTGGAGCGCTTCTAGAGGGGATGCGGGGGTTTTACAACCTGATTCGCCCTTGATGGGTGATAGTTTAGTGACCGATGAATGTCCCGGTCGTTCCTCCGGCGTGGCGGTTTTTTCCCGCCATAAACGCCCATCCCCCGCTCCTCGCCTCCGCCATCTTGGCCGGCCACGCGGCTCGGACGGCTTCTTCGGGGCCGCCCTTGAGGTTGGAGACATTAATGCCATGAACGCCCTTAATTTGGGCGACGGCACAAAAGCGGCTAAAGTTAAGCGCCGTTCTTCCCGCGCGGCTCCTTCACGGAGTTTCGCGCCGGACGCCATTTTGGATGCGCAGCATGTCTCTCCCCCGCTATTGCGAGCGCCGGTTGAGAGTGCGTCTAGGGCTGTTGCCCAGGCTGCGGAAGTGCACAGTCTGGGGGGTTTCTCCCCCGAGTTTGTTTTGCTGCGGCATCAGGCTTTCCTCATGCAAAACGCTGCCCCTGCTCCCTCTTCTGATAAAGAGGTTGAGGTTCCCAGAGGTAAACGCCCTCGGGTTGATTTCCAGGCCTTGGAGGACTTTTGTCTCCTCCGATGTAGATGAGGGCAGCGTGTCTGAGGTCTCCCAACGATCCTTTGCGGATTCCTTGGAGGAGATAGATCCCCGCTCGGATGGAGCGGATGACCCCTCTGCAGCGCGGCTTTTTAGCCCAGAGGATTTGCCCAACCTGTTGTTACAGGCCATGGACACTTTGAAGATTTCCTCTCCGGAGGACGTCTCTCCCTCAGCCCCTGTTGGCTCTGCCATTATGCTGGGGACGAAGCGCCCGCCTAGAACCTTCCACGTGCATGATGCCATGCACACCTTAATTGCGGCTCAATGGGATGTCCCGGAAACGAGCCTTAAAGTGGCTAGGGCTATGTCCCGCCTCTATCCTTTGGCTGTGAGTGAACGTGAGGCCTATCTGTGGCCTACCGTGGATTCTTTAATCACTGCGGTGACTAAGAAAACGGCGTTGCCAGTGGAAGGTGGCACGGCCCTAAAGGACGCCCAAGACAGAAGATTGGAGGCGGCCTTAAGGTCGTCCTTGGAGGCAGCTGCTTTAAGTTTGCAGGCCTCAGTTTGCGGCTCCTATGTGGCCAGGGCGTGCCGGACTATGGTGCAGCGGGCTTCCCCCTCGGATCATTCCTTGAGGGCTGATTGGCCGGCCCTGGAATCGGGCTTAGCCTATTTGGCAGACTTGCTGTATGATGTCTGGAGAGCCTCAGCTAAAGGCATGGCTCAGACAGTCTCTGCGCGGCGGTGGCTTTGGCTGAAACATTGGTCTGCTGACCACGCCTCTAAATCCCGCCTGGCTAGATTGCCTTTTAAAGGCAAGCTGCTCTTTGGGGTCGAGCTGGACAAAATCGTGACCGATCTCGGCACGTCTAAGGGCAAGAAATTACCAGAGGTCAGGGCTCGGGTTAGTACTCGTCCCGATACCTCCATACCGCCCGGGCAAGTCGGGTTCCTCTGCCCCCTCTTCCTTCAAGAGGAATTTCTCCCCCAAGCAGCATTCCTTTCGCAGAGACCGCCGTCCCGGAGGTGCTCCCTCCGGTCCTCCCCCAGGGTCTCGTACCCAATGACGGGGCCTTGGTCCACGCCCCAGTGCAGATTGGAGGACGGCTGTCCTCGTTTCTGGGCGAGTGGACCACTATAACTTCAGACGCGTGGGTGCTGGAAGTCATCAGAGACGGCTACAAGCTAGAGTTCTGCCAACCCTTAAGAGACGGGTTTGTACTCTCTCCCTGCAAGTCTCCGGTCAAGCTGTGGTAGTGCAGCAGACCTTGGACAACCTGATCCGCCTGGGTGCGGTCGTTCCGGTGCCAAAAATCAGATTGGCAAGGGACGTTACTCCATTTACTTTGTGGTTCCAAAGAAAGGAGGTTCTGTCCGGCCTATCCTCGACCTCAAAGGGGTCAATCGGGCCTGGAAAGTGAGGCACTTTCGCATGGAGACTCTCCGCTCTGTTATAGCGGCAGTGAAGGCAGGAGAGTTCTTGGCTTCCTTGGACATCAAGGAAGCGTACCTGCATATTCCCATCTGGCCTCCTCTCCAACGCTTTCTGCGTTTTACAGTCCTGAGACGACACTTCCAGTTCAGAGCCCTCCCTTTCGGGTTGGCTACTGCTCCGCGGACCTTGTCCAAAGTAATGGGGGTCATAGCGGCCTTCCTGCTAAAGGAAGGAGTACAAGTCCATCCTTATCTGGACGACTGGTTGATCCGAGCCCCCTCTTATGCAGAGTGCGGCAAAGCTATGGACCGGGTAGTTGCTCTTTTGAGCTCCCTGGGATGGATCATCAACTGGAAGAAGAGCCAGCTGCGCCCGACTCAGTCCCTGGTGTATCTGGGAGTTCGATTCGACACCCAAGTGGGCAGAGTGTTCCTGCCAGACAATCGGATTGTCAAGCTTCAGGCTCAGGTGGACTAGTTCCTAGTAGCCTCTCCTATTCGGGCTTGGGACTACGTGCAGCTGTTGGGCTCTATGACGGCCACGATGGAAGTAGTGCCCTGGGCCAGGGCTCCTATGAGACCACTACAGCTATCTCTGCTGCTGCGCTGGACTCCGATGTCGGAGGATTATGCTGTGCGCCTTCCCGTGGACCCAGCAGTGCGCAAGGCGCTGAGCTGGTGGACGCAGACAGACAAGTTGTCTGCAGGATTGCCTCTGGTGACCCCGGAGTGGATTGTCGTCACGACAGACGCCTCTTTGATGGGCTGGGGAGCCCACTGCTTGGGAAGGACAGCGCAGGGGCTCTAGTCTCCTGCAGAGGCAAGTGGTCTATCAACCTCCTGGAACTCAGAGCCATTCGCTTGGTGTTATTGGAGTTCATCCCGGTACTCGTGTTGAAGCCTGTACGGGTCCTGTCGGACAATGCCACGGCTGTGGCCTATATCAACCGCCAGGGAGGTACCAGAGCGCCCCTCTAGCCAAGGAGGCTATGAGTCTTTGCCAGTGGGCGGAAGCGAACCTGGAGCAGCTTTCAGCGGCCCACATTGCCGGAGTCATGAATGTCAAGGCGGACTTTCTCAGTCGCCATACCTTGGAGTCCGGAGAGTGGCAACTATCTGCTCAGGCGTTCTTGGACATCACGAAGCGCTGGGGCCAGCCGAGCCTAGATCTGATGGCGTCATCGGCCAATGGCCAAGTGCCGCGCTTTTTCAGCAGAGGACGGGACCCTCGATCCCTGGGAGTAGATGCTCTTCTCCAACAGTGGCCGACACAAGAGCTCCTCTATGTGTTCCCGCCCTGGCCCATGTTGGGCAGGGTGCTAGACCGGGTGGCAAAGCATCCCGGCAGGGTAATCCTGGTGGGTCCGGATTGGCCCAGACGTCCCTGGTATGCGGACTTGTTCAGGCTCTCAGTCGACGATCCTCTGCGGCTGTCAGTGGAGCAGGGCCTGTTACATCAGGGTCCCGTGGTGATGGAGGATCCCTCTCCCTTTGGTCTTACGGCCTGGCTATTGAGCGGCAGCGTCTGAGGAAGAAGGGCTTCTCAGACAAGGTCATCGCCACTATGCTGAGAGCGAGGAAGCGCTCTACTTCTACTGCTTACGCCAGGGTTTGGCGTATCTTTGCAGCATGGTGTGAAGCAGGCTCACTTTCTCCCTTCACTGCTCCAATTTCTTCAGTGTTGGCGTTCCTGCAAGAAGGTCTGGAGAAAGGCCTGTCGCTCAGTTCCCTTAAAGTCCAGGTAGCGGCTCTGGCTTGCTTCAGGGGCTGCCTGAAGGGTGCTTCCCTGGCTTCGCAGCCAGATGTGGTGCGCTTTCTCAAGGGAGTTAATCACCTGCGCCCTCCTCTGCACTCAGTGGTACCTGCGTGGAATCTCAACCTGGTGCTAAGAGCATTGCAGAAGCCGCCTTTGGAACCCTTGTCGAGGGCATCTCTGAAAGACCTGACGTTGAAAGCAGTCTTTTTGGTGGCTATCACTTCAGACAGAAGAGTTTCCGAGCTCCAGGCGCTCTCATGTCGAGAGCCTTTTCTGCAGTGCACTGAGGCAGGAGTGACTATTCGCACAGTGCCTTCCTTCCTGCCCAAGATTGGTTCTCGCTTCCATGTGAATCAGCAGCTCTGTCTCCCTTCCTTTCGTAGGGAGGACTACCCAGAGGAGTACTCCGCTCTTGAATATCTGGATGTGAGACGAGTCATCATCAGATACTTGGAAGTGACCAATGATTTCCGGAAATCGGATCATCTGTTTGTCCTGTTTGCAGGTCCTCGTAAGGGTCTGCAGGCTGCTAAGCCTACAGTGGCAAGATGGGTCCAGGAAGCCATTGCAGCGGCTTATGTGGCCGCGGGGAAGGTGCCGCCTATCCAGCTGAAGGCTCACTCCACGAGAGCTCAGGCGGCCTCGATGGCAGAGGCCGGATCCGTCTCCTTGGAAGAGATATGCAAGGCGGCAACGTGGGCTTCGGCTCATACATTCTCCAAGCATTACCGTTTGACTGTGGCTGCACGGGCGGAGGCCCGGTTTGGAGCTTCAGTGTTGAGGTCAGGGATTTCTATGTCCCGCCCTGGGTGAGTACTGCTTCGGTACATCCCACCAGTCTATGGATTGATCAGCTTGATGATATGGAAGGTAAAATTATGTATAATCATACCTGATAATTTTCTTTCCATTAATCATAGCTGATCAATCCATAGCCCCTCCCAGATATCTGTACTGTTTATATTCTGGTTGAATTTTAGGTTCAAGTTTAGCCTTCAGTTACTTCAGGAGGACTTCGTGTTCAAGTTCTTCTTTCACTTGGATTCTTCAAGAGTTGAGACGACTTTGTGTTACAGTGAGCTGCTGCATTCCTCTCCCCTCCGTTTTACGGGGCTGGATTGAGACATAAATTCTGCCGGCACTCCCTCCCGCTTCGTGCGGCTGTAGGGCAGCTTTGTACCCCTCCCGCTTCGGCGGTGTTAGGGTCAGTCAGCTCCTCCCGCGGTTGCGGTTGCAGGATAAGCCAGATCCCCCCGCATCGGCGGGTGTGGTGTCCCTCCCCCGCTCCGCGGGGATGAGCTGGACGGATTCCCCTCCCCCACTTGTGTGGGGATGAGCTGGGTTAATTCCCCTCCCCCGTTTCGGCGGTGGTGAGCTGGGCAGAGTGTCCCTTCGTGGGTGTAATTCTCTAAGTGCTGAGTCCTGCGGATGGAGCTTTGATATCGACATACTGAGGAGTTTCCGGCAGCACATGACCACATATAGGGAGGCAAAAGTTTGCTCTCTATCTCCACCTGCTGGTAGATGGACACAACCCACCAGTCTATGGATTGATCAGCTATGATTAATGGAAAGAAAATTATCAGGTATGATTATACATAATTTTACCTTACCACATCCTCTGGCAACAAATTCCAGAGTCCAACTACATGCCGAGTGAAGAAAAATCTTCTCCGATTTGTATCAAATTTACAACATTGTAGCTTCATCGCATACCCCCCAGTCCCAGTAGTTTTGGAAAGTGTAAACAGATGCTTCACATCTACCCATTCAACTCCACTCATTATTATATAGACCTCTATCATATCTCCTCTCAGCCGCCTTTTCTCCAAGCTGTAGAGCCCTAGCCGCTTTAGCCTTTTCTCATAGGGAAGTCGTCCCATCCCCTT
The DNA here is from genome assembly GCF_901765095.1 of Microcaecilia unicolor. NCBI lineage: Eukaryota > Metazoa > Chordata > Amphibia > Gymnophiona > Siphonopidae > Microcaecilia > Microcaecilia unicolor. Next base: position 323,399,422 of record NC_044033.1, read on the forward strand.
TATCATTTTTGTCGCCCTTCTGTGTACCTTTTCTAATTCCTCAATATCTTTTTGTGAGATGCGGCAACCAGAATTGAAAACAATATTCGAGGTGTGGTTGCACCATGGAGCGATACAAAGGCATTATAACATCCTCATTTTTGTTTTCCATTCCTTTCCTAATAATACCTAACATTCCATTTGCTTTCTTATCCGCAGCAGCACACTGAGCAGAAGGTCTCAACGCATCATCGACGACGACACCCAGATGAGCAATGAGGGTCTGAAGGGGTCAGACACCCTTCTGTTCTTGTGCTGCATCTGTATTCCAGCCCTGAACTGGCATAAGGATTCAGTGTTACAAGAAGAGTAATAATCCACATTAGATTATAGTATTTTTGTTTTGTTTTTAAATAGGGAGCAATTTCAAATTCAACATTTTTCATACTGCCGCACTACCCTTCAGCACAGTGCTTTTCCTCTGATTTCCCCATACTAAAAATTGACTGCATTGGGAGTAGGATCAGCACAGGAAAATCTTGAGTAAACCACTACAACACAGTTTACCGTATCGGCTTTCAGAAGAGCGAAAGAGCCTCAGTAAATCAGATCCTAAAAGAGCTGCTGCAAAACTAGGATCAAGATATTTCTTCCTTCCCCACCACTGTTCTTCTATAGAGAAGAATGGGAGTGGGGAGGGCGAAAGAGATCTCAGCTTCTGGCTCCTAAATTCAAAGAAAAAGTTTGTCAAGGAATACGTTAAGGTATCAAAGGAAATGAGCAAAAAACAAATTGCAGTGAATAGGAGAGTCAGTTTTTTGGACATTTTAGGGCTTAAAAACTGTTTGGATATCTTGTGCTTTTGTGAATATTTATTCTGGGGTCCTTTTACTAAGGTGCGCTGAAAAGTGGCTTGCGGTAGTGTAGGTGCAGGTTTTGGGCATGCGCCGATCCATTTTTCAACGCATCTCTTTTTAAAATTTTAGCCGAAAATGGATGTGCGGCAAAATCAAAAGTGGCGCGTGTCTATTTTGGGTCTGAGACCTTACTGCCAGCCATTGACCTAGCGGTGAAATCTCACACGGTAACTGGGCGGTAATAATCTACGCGCGTCAAGTGCCATTTGGCGCATGTCCGATATGCGCATCTGAAAATAAAAGTTATTTTTCGGACGTGCGCCAAAAATGAAATTACCACAAGAGCCACACAGTAGTTGTGCAGTAACTCTGTTTTGGCGCGCGTAGACGCTTATCAGCTTAGTAAAAGGACTCCTCTGTTTCTAGATGCTATGTTAAAGCTGGGAGTGCTAGAACTAGTTGTTCCAGCATTCTGGTTTTCACCCTGTGTCTTCTAGTACAAGTAAAATTATCTTTTTCTCAGTACATAAGGTCTCTGTTTTCTTGACAGGTGGAATTTTTCTTGGTAGTGTTGCCACTGTAGGAATGCTAGCTGGTTTCGGTACAACTCTGTCTTTGGCAAAGAAGAAAAACCCCAACTGGTTTAATAAGGTTTGTTTCATTTTAGATCCTTTAATATATATATATATAATATAATTATTTTTTTTTAAATACGTGTATAAGACTGAGGGAGGGAGGTGTCGTCGTGACTGACAACAGTAAATACAAGACTTGTGAAGAAAAACTAGGCTTGCATCCTAACATGTTAAATTATATTAGTAGTTTTACTTATACCCAGCCCAGGTTGATGGTAAATATAGTTCAGTGCAAAGGTAAGGTGTCTTTCTCACAAGTATACATAATTATGATGTGCACTTGGACCCAGTATTCAGTAACATATACTACCAAACCTGTGAGAATTAAAACAAACAAACAAAAAACTACCTACCAAGGACTTTACCATGTGCAAATGTCAAATCATAAAGTTACGTAAAAAAGAGTAGACTTTTTGGAACTAGTGTGAGTTCCTCCTTGGTGAGCTTTTCGCCTTGCCCTTCCTCCTTCAATAGACTTTAGATCCATAGGTCTCCCAGATATTGTAGCAAGTGCTATAATTATGAAACCATCCATACTGCCTTCCTTAAAAATAATTAATTGGACATTATGGAGCCAGTATTCAGTGAAACAATATCCGGTTAAAGGTACCCAGATAAAGATAACTGACCAGACTCAGGACATCTAGAAAAGTCAGTATTGCTGAGTATAGAATGCTAAAGACATCCAGATAACCAGACACGCTAGGCTAGGGAGTTGGCACAGAGACATGCCAGGGATTATCCTTTGCCAGTACTGGTCCCAGAGGGCCAGAGGAAGGATGACCAGGGCCAGGGCTCTTTCTGTGCCTAGGCACACAATAAGTAGGCATTCTGTGCTCTGTGTACATGGCATGGTTCCCTCTGATACCTGATATGTCCCCTGCTTCAGAACAGAGAGAGCAGATATGCAAGGCAGCTTTGATTCAGATGCTGTCTGCCAGTCAGTATGTATGATAGCTGTGTTGTCGAAGATGGTAGTGTGCTAGTAGGAATGGGACATATGAAGGTAGACTGCGCCTCCTAACCATTATGGCATGACTAGCGAGCTCAAGTGTCTGGTGCCTCTAACCATTCGATAGTGTGAAGGGGGTTAGGAGACAGTGAGACCTTGACAGCATCCCAGGGGGTTAGGAGATAGTGAGACCATAACAGCAACACAGGGCTGGGGGATTGCATGGGAAAAGGCTGTGGCTAGTGTGCTGTGAATGCTGTCTGTGTATAGAAGAGATAGCTGTGTTTTTCTTCACTGTTAGAAAAATCTTGTCATTCTGTTCCAGCAGACCCTAACTCCTGTGCTGTTTATCCTAGTTTCTTAGGGATCCTCTTACTAAGCTGTGGTAAAAAGTGGGCTTAACTAAGGCCATTTTTAGTATAGCCATAAAAATGGTTTTTTTTCCTATTTTTGTATTAATGGCCATGTACTATGGGCACTTATCACCAACCATTTTGTAGGAGGTAAGGCTCACACTATCTGTGTGCTAACCAGATATTGCGTGGTAATGTAGCTATGCTATCTGGTTAGCACAGGAATGCCTGCTCTCCACCCCCTGACACGTACCTTCAAAAATTCTTTTTCTAGCATGCAGTTAGTGTGTGCACATTTGGGAGTTACTGCAGGATGCCTGAGTGCATCCCACGGTACGCCATTTTAACCTGTGCTAGCTCCAAACACAACCGAGTAAAAGGGTCCCTTAGAGATTTATCATACATAAATACATATTGCCATTAGTTCTTCTCAATAGCACTCTAAAAATAGGTATTATTATTATTCATTTACTTCACCATTTTCCTGTATATTTATTGAACTGGATAGGCTTGTGTTCTGCAAAATACTTAAAGTGCATATATACTCTTATGACATTTTTTTTCTCATGCAATTAAAAAAAAAAAGATGGTCTCGTATGAGGATTATTTTACCACTTTGCAGAGATTTATTACTGTGAATTTTTTGTTTTTACTTAAACTGAATTCCACAGACTTCAGGCCCTTTTTACTAAGGCGCGTTAAGCTTTTTTTAACGCACCTACAACTAGCACGTGTGCTAGCCGTGTATGTGCCTATAGGGATATTGTAGGCACGTACACGGTTAGCGCGTGTACATGGTTAATGTGCATTTAAAACGCTAACACGCCTATAATGCGGCTTAGTAAACAGAGCCCTTAGGTATATTCTCTGCAGCTTCACACTTAGAATATAATTATCCATCGGTTAAGTGTGTTGTAGATCCAAAAAATTACCTTTCTCAATTGTCCAAGTCTGATTTTTTTTTAAATTATACTTTTCAGTATAGTTTTGTTCAGAGTTCTTGTTCAGGAGTAGCCTAGTGGTTAGTGCAGTGGACTTTGATCCTGGGGAACTGAGTTCGATTTCCACTGCAGCTCCTTGTGACTCTGGGCAAGTCACTTAACCCTCCATTGCCCTGGTACAAAATAAGTACCTGAATATATGTAAACCGCTTTGAATGTAGTTGCAAAAACATCAGAAAGGCGGTATATCAAGTCCCATTTCTCTTTCCCTTCCCTTTCATTAAACCTTTGTTTTACTGACCTATCTTGGCACATGAAAAGGAATGAATGTTTGAATATTTTAACTTCACTTTGAGCTTGCTTTTAAAAATTGTTTTAACTTTTTTTTCTCAGGGTGTCGCTGCCACAGCTGTATTACCAGAAAGTGGTTCATCCCTTGCCTTGCGGGCCTTGGGCTGGGGATCACTCTGTGCCTGGTGTGGTGTTGGACTAATCAGTCTGGTGATATGGAAAGCTCTAGGAGTTCATAGTGTGAGTACTGATGAACTTGTAGAAGGACAGAGCTGGAAGAGATCTTACTACTTATTTCTAAAGCACTACCAGATGTATGCAGCGCTGTACACAAACCAGGGCCGCTGGGGTGGGGGTGGGGTGGGGAAATTCCCCTGAGTATGGCCTCTGAGGGTGGGCCCGGTGCGGGCAAGCATTTTCCGGGTCTGTTTCTCTCCTGCGTGCTGACTAGGACCCGGATGATTGCATTAACGTGATAATGGGGTGACCCGGGGTATCGTGTCAATGTAATCATCCGGCACACAGGAGCAGTCAGACACAGAAGGTAAGGAAGCGGGCAGCCCAAATGTGGTGGGGGGGGGAGCAGACCAGGTGAGAGGACGGTCTTGCCCTGGGCCCAGATGTGTGTCTCGGTGGCCCTGACACAAACACACATGCGACAGTCCCTGCTTGGCAGAGCTTACAATCTATTCAAGACAGACAAGGGATTAGGGCAGCACATTTATTATGGGAATGATTAAAGCAATTTGGGTATTGAACAGGTGAATAAGAGGTTAAGATTTAAAAGCAGCCTCAAGAAGGTGGGTTTTTAGTGAGCATATGACAGAGACGGAGCATGACATACCAACTCAACATGGAGTCTGGAGTTGGTGAAGGAGGAGAAGGTTACAGGTAAGAGTGACTTAGCCTGATGAATGGAGTTCCCAGAAAGGAGTATAGGGAGATAGAAGAAATATGAGTTGCTGCAGAGTGAATGCAATTGTAGGTCAGCAAGAGGTCATCTAATTCCTCCATTATATTTAATGTAGTCCACACCAATATTTCTCTAATTTGCTAAATCTTCTGCTCCTTCTATGATGGCACTCTGTCCTTTTTATTTCCTCTTATCATATCAGAGTTAGCACATATAATTCAGTAATGCACGGTAGCTAACAGGAGTCTGTCTTGAAGTTGCTCACTGGCTGTTCGATCAGAAGCTATGTAGCCAACAATAACCAAGAGAAGTCATAGTTGGAAAACTAGAAGTTTATCATAAAATGGATTCTTTTTTCAGTAGTCTCCGTCAACCTTTCCTTTACCAAAGTATTGAAAGGTTGGGATAAGTTCTTCCTGGGCCTTGTTCAGAACAAATGTCATGTCAGTTGAATGAGTACATAAGGGGCTAATTTTCAAAGTCATTTCCACACAAAACTGTGGTTTGTGTAGAAATGGCTTGTTCTAAAATTACTTGGACGTTATGTGAGAAAACCCAGTTCAAGTGGAGGAGCTAAGGCAGGGACTGGAGTTAAATGCATACTTTTGGATTTTCAAAAGTATGTGAAGGAGTGTGGTAGCCGTGTTAGTCCACTCTTAAGGTTATCAATAGAAATAATTGATAACCAAAAGTATGTGTAAATTTTCTTGAAATTTTTTTTATCCATATTAAATAATAGATGAAAATGTGCAGGGGTGTGTTTGGTAGGGTTTTCAAGGGAACATACCTTTCCTTTGAAAACTGGTATAAAATAGGAATGTATTTGATGCACAGTTTAGAAGGGTTGTTACAAAATTGCCATCTAAGCAAATGGTAGTTCTGTTAATGTTAACTGTGCAACTACACTTCTAATGTTAATCCTATAGCACCTTTCTAGCTCATGCTGTACATTAGCCTTACCTGTAGTTGATGCTGGATAAAGGAAAAATAGGAATTATCTGAATGCCATTTTATACTTCCAGTTAAAGTGCAGTAAATACACAAGTAAGTGATTGATTTTGCTAGGTGGAAAGATGAACCAGTCTATACGGTTGTAGACTGGTTCGTCTTTCCACCTAGCAAAATCAGTCATTTACTGATGTATTTACTGTAGAAGCTAGACTGCATCATGACTCTGTTTCTTTATCCCTAGTCTGGTCAGTGGTTCCTAAACTTGGCCCTGGAGGCACCCCAGCTAGTCAGGTTTTCAGGATATACACAGAATATTCATGAGAGAGATTTGCATGCAGTGGAGGCAGTGCATACAGATCTCTCTCATGAATATCCATTATGGATATCCTGAAAACCTGACTGGCTGGGGTGCCTCCAGGACCAGGACCAGGTTTGGGAACCACTGGTCTGACTGATACATTTATTCTTAGGATGTGGTTTATCGTTAGGCATGGTTTTAGACTTAGGTCTAAAAAACGTTTAGTAGCAGATGTATTTATAATGTATTTTCTCATATTTTACAGCTCTGCTCCCAACTCAACCTAGTTCATTGATCATAGACATGTATTATGGTGATGATAATGTATTTAATTAGTGTATTTTATTGTAAACCTCTGGGTCAAACTTTATTGTTTGAGGAAAGCACTATACAGTTATAACATCAGAACATGGTAACATAGTTAACAGGGAAGTTAGTTATGCAAGAAATCCATACTTGAAAATGAATGCAGCACTTGATGTCAGCACTAGAAAAATACTACTTTTTTTTTTAATTGTTGTGGAACTTGGGGTGAGGTGTCAAAATGGATTTATCACAGCAAATAATAGCCATGGAACATTAAAACATATGCATTCAAGAGATTTCATTTTGGACATCCTTTTCTCTCTAGAGGGACCCTTTAAAAAGGCACTTTTAAAACACCAAAGCATCTCTGAAGGTAAAATGCCGTTTTTGAGTGTGAGGTGCTAATATACAGTAGGTTTACACACTTAAAAGGAACAAATTACTTTGGTAACTTTCTTTTCCAAATTTTCATGCCTTGTACTTGTCTGCCTCACTGTGGAGCAATGTGCTCTTGCAACAGCTATAATACCAAGTTTCATGATATTTATTTATTTGTTACATTTGTATCCTACATTTTCCCACATATTTGTAGGCTCAATGTGGCTTACATAATACATGTATGTATCAGAGGAAAATTTGTCTTTTTCATGTAGACATTACCTTGCCTCACTGGGGCAGTGTTTCCAAATGGGTTTTGTGCACACCATGACATAAATTAACTTTGTTCCTACACCAGGGTATGTGGAGTATGATCCTCTAAGGGGATATGTATGTAGTGAATAAGGTATCTTGTAATGCATACCCTCAAAAACATTTCAGTGTTGCTGGTTTTGTGAATCAGTAAAATGTGTCTCCAAAGGAGCTGAGAGAAAGTACGTTTTGATGAAATATATGCTCAAGAGTGGCGGGACCTACTCACTAGCTCCCAAATATTTAACTCAAAAGAAGAATGCTCCAGATACAACATCCTTGCAATTACAAAGAAAGATGTCTGGAAAACAACATTCCATCTGGTTCTGCATTTCACTCCACCTTCAGTAGTTTTAGCACACCGATGTCTCCTAGTGACAGCAGTAATCTGGCAATAAGATGCTCTCACTACGAATATAAAACTTGGAATGCAACTTGCTTATAAATGAAGAGAAAGGTTTGTAAAGAAATGTGGAACATTAAATAGTTGTCACCTGATGAAATATGCTAGGGTAGTGTGATATGCCTAATTGTCTGGGGGTGGGTGACTGCGGCGGCAGTCAAAGCTAACGTAAGTAGACACTACTTATGCAAGTCAGAATCATAAGAGCTAGGGGAGGAAGTGATGTCATCACTGGGTATGGCTGCATGGAAGTAGAGCTCCTGGAGATTTCCCCAACATTAGCTTTAAAATCTATACCTGCGGTCCTGGCTGATGGAGTACAGTGCTCTTTAGCTTGTAGTGTTCTGGAGGGTGTATCTGGGCATGTGAGCGCCCCAAAGCCATGGATTTATCCCCCTTTGCTTACTCTGGATCAGCAGGGTACAGCACCATGAGGCGTGACCCAAATAGCAAGATGGCCTCAGAGCCCTCGCAGCTTGAGTGCTCCCAGTCTCCTGTCCTGTTTCCAGCTGAGACAAATCGAGCGGTATCGCCTACACTGCAGGGTAAGCCCCTACATGAAATTCCAGAATGGCTCTGGGATATTAAGACCAGTTTAAAAGCAGTTCAAGAGGGGCATGGCAAAATGGCGGTGTGATCTCCGGTGAGAGAACGCTATCCTGCTGCTTGATGCTTCTTCGGAGAAAACCTTTTGCTTCTTTCCAATATGCCTCATACTAAGAGGAAAGGGAATGTCAGGTTAGTTCCCCCAACTACCTTGACTTCGTCCTCAGTCCAGCAGAGGCTGGATCGATTCCTCACCGGAGCCTCTCCATTGAATTTGAGGGCGGATCCCGCGGTGGAGTGTACCGAGGGAGCGGAATCTCCACAGGGACAAGAAACATCACTATCGCCTCCCTCAGTTTCCAACAACCCTCCTTGTCTGGCTTCCACTGCTTCGGTAAAGGAAAGTACATAGGCTACCGAAAGTGCAGCGTCTGAACTTCCTGTTGGGGGAATACCGTTTCAGAAATGGTGCCTGGAAAAGTGAGGCCAGTGGATTTTCTGCGGCCTCGGAAACAACAAAGGAGGTTGACCTTGGACAAATATGGGAAATGCTCAACAAAATGAACTTATTTCTACAAAAATCTTCAGGTGAGATAACTACTTTGCATCAAAAATTTGAAGAACTAGTTAACAAAGTGGATATTGTTAAGGAAGATCTGTCTTCCCAGGTTAAACAGATACAAACTGAAGTAAAACAAATTCACGATTTTAATTCTACAACAATCAAAGATAAAATGGCTCTCCGTAAAAAAATCGAGCAAATAGAGAACTATAATAGATGTTTGAATCTTCGTATACTAAATTTTCCTAAAGTTCCTGGGATCTCTCCAAATGATATGTTTAAAAGATATTTGTTAGAGAATTTGAAAATTCCTCAAGAAGCAATTCCTCCTATAAATAAGATTTACTATTTGCCTAAAAACCCAGTGAATGAAGGAGAAAATAGAGGAGGCGTTTCAGCAATTTTGGAACAATCATTAGAAAATTGCACTGAGAGAGCCACTCTTTTGGTGGCATTTGTTTTTGAACAAGATCTTAAAGCTATTCTTAGACTTTACTTCAAACAATCAAGAACTCCTTTTGGTGAAAATAGGATTTGGATTTATCCAGACGTTACAAAATCGACCCAAGAAAAGAGAAATTTTTTTCTGACTATGAAACAGGAGGTTTTGGAACTTGGGGGCACTTTCTTCCTAGCCTATCCGTGTAAATGTTTGATTCGATATCTTGATGTAAAGTATATGTTTTACTCACCTGAACAATTAAGAGCATTCTTGGATTTGAAAAAGTTGTAATTAAGTTGGATTTAATTTTGGATAAATACGGAGAGGAAGATCACACGTAGTCTTTCCTAAAAAGTATAAACTTTACCTAAATACTCCTATTAATATTACCACGTCCCCACATTTATAGTGGTCTAAGGAAGCTGATATTGTGTTATGTATAAGCTTTGTTTCTTTTTCTTATTATTTGTTATAAGCTGTGTTTGCTTGCGCAAGTGTTTAACTTGTAAAAAAATTGTTAAATGATAATAAATAAAGAATAAAAAAAAAAGCAGTTCAAGAGGAGCTGGCAACACTGGGGGTGGACCTCTGCTTGGAGATCACAGAGCTTGGGCACCAGGTTGAGGACTCCGAGCAACATATAGATGAGCATACGGAGGCCCTTAGTGGAGTAGATGCACAATTGCAGGAACTGCGGACCTCGAATGCAGTGCTGATGGATAAGCTTGAGAACTTAGAAAATAGGAGTTGGTGCTCCAGTTTACGCTTCCGAGGGGTACCAGAAGCTCCCAACTACCTGGACTGTAAGCGGGTGGTGCAGGCTATAGCAAGCTCTCTGTTGAATAGAGATGGGGCCACCATTGGACTGGACTGTGCCCATCGTGCACTGGGAGCACTCTAAACCTAAAGATACAGTTCTGCTTTTTAGCGACTTTAAAACTAAGGAGCAAATATTGCGTGTAGCATGGAAAATGGATAATTTCCAGTGAGATTTGTATCCTATTGAAAACTACCAGGATCTGTCTAGGGCCACCCTGAAGCGCCGCTTGGAGCTTCGGCCTGTGACCCTACAACGCGGGAATACAATATAAGCAGTGCCATCTGTTTGCTTTGCTATCTTACAAGGATGGCAAATTTACACCAGATCCGCACGGCAGCGGAGGCCCAACATCTCTTCCTGAACTTGGAGGAACACATTGTGGCACCACCATCAACCAGTCACAAGTCCACCTTGAGTCTCTCTAACAAACCAAAGTGGCAGCGGGTCACCAAAGGATCTGGCTGCCTGAAGCGTCAGCATTTGGTGAAAAATTTGCCTGCACCAACTGCAACCTGAAAAGACTATGAGTAATGGTCACGAGGCCCTGTATGTTTTCTGGCCACTCTTGAGAGCTACCACTGCATTTGTGGACTGGCTCGACTTATGAATGAGGCGCTGGTGTTCTGCAGTCAGTCATTTGGTTTTGGAACATATCGTTGGATGTTCTTGGTTTCTCGTTACTGGTTATGAATTTTCCATAAGGGATCAGCTATTCGGTAGGGGCCCTCTGGGAGGGTATTTGCAACCACTGGGGAGGAGGAATTACTCTTGGATTATGCTGCTGCTTCTGAGGGGGATCCCCAAGAGATTTGGAGTATTTTCTTACTTTGATATTACTAGGGGGAGAGGGAAGGGAGAGGATTCAGGGAGGAGGAGGGGGGACTTAGTTTTTGAGGTTGCATATGAGGGTTTTTTGGGGAACTAGTCTCTTCTGGAGGTCTCTTACTCTTTCTGTTGCCTTGGGAGTGCAAGGTGAACACTTTCCTTCTGTATATTTAGGGATCTGGATATAATTACATTGATTAGTTATAATGTTAGGGGTCTTAATTCTCCCTATAAACGTCAATTGTTATTTAAAGAGCTGGGGCGGATGAAGGCAGCATTGGCTTTTGTTCAAGAAACACATCTGCTTCGTGCTGATGAAAAGTATTGTAAGAATTCAAAATATCCCCATTTATATTATGCCTCTAATACTGTACACAAAAAAAACTAGAGGGGTGCTGATTGCTGTATCTGCAAAGTATTCCTGGACAGTTAAGAAGGTAATATGTAATAAAGAGGGTCGCTACCACCTTATTGGGCAGTGGGCCCAATAGTTTACACCTTACTTAATATTTATGCCCCCATTGAGGATCAGGGGACCTTTGTGTTAACTTGTGCGCAGGGACATCTTCTAGTTGGAGGAGATTTTAATCTCACGTTAAACCTATTTATGGATAACTCCTCCACAGGCATTGCTTATGCCTGGAAAGACAGGAACTACACCACAACCCAACACCTAAATCATATACTCCAAAAGCTATGACTCCTCAGCAGGCAACTCGTTTCACATGAGTCTCAACTCATGGCACACCTAGCCTCCTCATCAGGTCAAAATAATGCTTTTGGTTTGGCTACTAATAGCATAGTATTCTTATATAGCATTTTAATGAAAAATCAAAAAACACTTAGCTTCAATTGCAGACTGACTGATATTGGCCATGTTTCGCTGCTGCATCAGGGATGGTCCTTCAACAAACCAACATTCAATAGAACAGTATACAAAACCGTTCAGTGTCACATTATACAAACTTTCCTCATGCTACTTACTAACAGATGTGCTCACACCAATTAGAATCTTCACAAAGCATGAACACATAGTGTTAAGTAGGATTTAAAAAGGAACCAGCTGACCCACCCCGCTAATCAGAACACCCAGTCAAATCAAAGAGCTCCAGTCCAACTCAAGGTTCAAGCCCACTGGCAACATGGAGGTGTATTTTCAAAGCACTTAGACTTACAAAGTTCCATAATAACCTATGGAACTTTGTAAGTCTAAGTGCTTTGAAAATGAGCCCCATGGTGTTCAAAGAAAATATCCGCATCTGTTCGTTATAACGTATTAGAATCATCCCCTTGACCCCAACTCAATCATATCAATAACTCTCAAGTATGTCCCTTCTGTAGCCAATGGGAAACCAAAGGCGCCATCAATGCAATTTATGTTCATTCAACTGCACTTTAATAGGATGAACAGAGCATCCTACATACAATAAGCCACAGGGATACATAACAACATAAACCACACTAGCTGAATTACAGGTGATACAATGTCTTGCATTGAACTTCTTCCCAGACTGAGGGACCTCCCATTCTGTTCCCTCAATAGTATAATCACATCATTGACAACTATTACATTTTCTATGACCCACATTATCCGTCAAATGTGAAACATAGTCCAAACGTTTGTAAGAAAGGAATTTTCCCAAAGATCTACCCCGTGTATATTCTATCAAAAGGAGTTCAATAAAACAATGGTATAAAGACAGTACTGACCAGTACTTAAGTATAAGAGATATCACTGCTACTATCTCCCATGAATAAAGAAACACAGCTACCAAATGATCCTGGCTGGCTTGCGTATTGTATTGAAGAACAGCATCCCGGTGAGCAAATTTAGCATGCAAAAATGCGCTCTTAATCACTGATCTAGGATATCGTCTAGACAGGTAACGTTGCCACAGTTCATAAGTATACTCCCCGTGGATTTTATAGCCCCTGACACAGCTCTTGGAAAGGGTGAAACATGGGTGTCATGAAACACCTAGCTACCTGCCTGGGGTTACCCTGCTGCCACTTAGAGGGTTTATCCCCAGCACAGCTCAGGTCCGCCTGCACCTGCTGCTTGTGCTCTACACTACCACCCTCCTCCCACTGACTGGGTCACAACCACCTCTGGGTGAGTCTCCCACTCTCAAATTATCCCCAGTGATTTCTAGGTTACTGGGGCCACACTCCCAGTGGTCTCATAGTTCCCAGAAAGCAGTCACAGACCCCACACACAAACCATGAGGTTTATCAGTCTAGACAGGCAGAACGAACAAACAAATGTGTTTATTCTCAGAACTTGGAACAGTGGACAAAGAAATGTGCAAATAGCAAACTAACAAGAAACTGAAAAATGGATAAATTAGAAAACTAACTAAATATTTGCATACTTCCTAGAAAGTACCTAGGGAGATCAGTGCATATATAGCTGTTCACCAGTTATCAAATATAACAGGTTTTTTTACAGGGCTTCAGCAATGAGCTCTCCCTGTCTCTTCTCCCGGGCTGAAACTGAACTCAAAACCAGTAAAGTCCAAATGAGATGAGCTTCTGGGCCAATCAGAGCCCAGTCAACAAGATTTCAAATATATACTGCTTCTTGCTTCCTGCTTGTGTTAAAGAAAAAGAACATTGAGTTCCCTATAACAGCTTTACAGCAAAGAAACACCACCTGCTGGCCAAATAGGAGAAATATACTTACAGGATATAATTAAAACAGGAAAATATCTAATACATTTTACAGTCTTAAAACACACTGTTTCTTCACAATGGCCTTGTCGGGCATTTAATTATTTATGTCTTTACGTGGTAAATAAAACCTTCGTACTATCGATCTGCAGTTTTGTTGTCCATCTTAGATTTTGTAGTTTGCTTACCTGTTTGCTTTTTGGGTTTAAAATTAAATACCGGGAAAATCCACACTAAGCCCTATTCTATAAGGGGCACTCTGGGCTGAGCACCTTTATAGAATAGTACTTGGCATGGATTCCCGTACCCAACTTTGGATGCGAAAACTTAGAAAGCTGGTGTAACCACAGTATTCTATAATACTGCACCAAAAACTTTGGAGCACCCCTAACCTGCCCATGCCCCTCCCTACTGCTGCTGCTGCTACTGCTGCAACTACTACTACTACTTATTTCTAAAGCGCTGCTAGATGTACGCAGCACTGTACAATTGAACATGAAGAGACAGTCCCTTCTCGACAGAGCTTACAATCTAATCAGCACAGACAAACAGGACAAATAAGGGAATTACTAGGGTGGGAATGATAAAACCAGTGTGTTTTTTCTAGCGAAAAAGGTGCTGGTACTCAAATGCCAGGCCACCCTTCAGGGTTGGGGTGATCACTGAGGGTCCCACCCCACAATAGCCAGGCCCCCTTCAACCAGTCACAGAATCTATGACAAGGCAGAATTGGTGTGTAGAGCCTGAGCTCTTTTATTAAAACTTGGGGTCCATGGGTCAGGGTTAGCAGATAATAGAAAAGGTGCCGGTACTCAGTACCCCCCAGTACCCCCCTCAAATAAAGCCCTGGATAAAACAGACATGGGTACTGCCATGGCCACACCCCTTTTTTGGTTGCACACGCACTTTGGGCGCAGCTTTATAGAATAGCGCATAGACAGATCTGTGTGTAAGTCCAAATTAGTGCCAATTAACTTCAATTGATAATAGCTAATTAACCAATTAGTTTGCGCATGGATTCAGATTCATGTCCAAATTTGGACAACCTTTACAGAATCCGGGGGAAGGTTTTCTGAGTGCATTTGTGTGCTACTAGGATACTTCTGCATTTAGCACCCCCCCCCCCCCCCCCCCAAGCTTAGATAACCACATCTTTCTCTTTCTCTGTCTTTTACTTCATTTACATTCAGAAAACATCTCTCAGGTTTTTCTCTTATGTTAAAGCTGATTTTTTTTTCACGTAATGTGATAGCTAAAAGATGATAGCTCACTGATAGCAAGTTCATATAATTGCTAAGCATTGTTTGATGGTAAGGCAATTGGATGGTTTCTGCTTTGTTTCCATTGTGCAGTGAGACGATAATTACAGTGTTCCAGCCTTTATCCCTCAGCAATGGTCTAAATTTTAAACATTACAATAGAGTGTTGTTTTTTTTTTAAATTATTCTTTAGTCTTCCACTGTAGGATGAGCAGAATTTCAGATCTCTGCTATTGCTACATTGAAACTGTAGTCTTTGAATTGTTGCTTTCTTCTGTAAGTGCAAAGCTGTCATCCTCCAAGTATACTGCTTGTTCCCTGCTGGGAAATGGACTGATAACATTAAGCATGTGTAAGGCGCAATTCAACTTCCTTAGCAGAGTCATTTTTCTCAGAATAAATAAGACCTTGACAGGATGTAACATGGGACCCTGAGTTTACCAGGGGTGTTTAAGAGCTCCCTAAAACGTAGTGAAAAAGAATGTTATGTCTGCCTTTTACTTTTGCGTATTTTGGGACTTTAAATTCAAGGTCTGAGTATGTTAATAGATTTTATCAGCAGCCACAGACTGCTTTGCAACAAGAAAAGGAAAAGATGATTAGATCTGTGCTAACCATACTACATTCTTCTGATGCAATTTAGTGTTCAAGTTAATCTCACTTCCTGGGGGGACCTTAGATAAGTGCATTTCACTGGTAAGTGGACTGAAATAGAGTTGGTTTACAGTACTTATTTATTTGGATGTTTGCACACACCTTTTTCAATAGTAGCTCAAGCTGAGTTACATTCAGGTACACTGGGGCCCTCATGATCAAAAGCAAACTCTGGCGCTAGAGGCTGTTAACGCCATACTAGCGCCAGAGTTTGCAGCCGACCCATGATCAGAGCCCTCGAGCGCAGCGCACTCGAGGGCTCTCAGCGCAAGTAGCATGCAAATGCATGCTAATTGGCGCTTAACGCATTCATCCCCAATGATCAGCGACCAGCGCGCCAAAGATTGGGTCACTGGCCGCAGCAAAATCAACGCCAGCTCCGAGCTGGCGTTAGATTTTGCGGATCATTGGAGAGGAATGGTGAGCCCTGTCCAGCATGCAGTTGCATGCTGGCAGGCCCCCCTTCCCCCCCCCCAAGGCAAGCGTGAACGGGGGCTGGAGGTCCGGTGGGTCTCCAGCCCCCGAAACCCCCAGAAATCGTTGCTCCATCGACGGGGGGGCCACCCCAAATCCTCCCCCCAGCGTTCTCCTTAAATTCCCTGGTGGTCTGTGGTGTCGTGACACCCCCCTGGCCCCAGCCTGGCCCCCTCCCGGCCCCCCTACCTTGTGTTGGAGGAGGGACGCAGCCTGCCTGCCTCCCTCCTCTTCCTGTCAGTCGAAGCCCAAAATGGCGGCGCCCAGCACCGCCCACTGCATCCTGGGATGCACTGGGCGGGGCTACAGACCATGTAAGGGAATCGGGAGGGGGCCGGGATGGGGCCAGGGGGGTGTCACGACACCACGGACCACCAGGGAATTTAAAGACAACGCTGGGGGGAGGATTTGGGGTGGGCTGGAGGTCCACCGGACCTCCAGCCCCCCCCCCCCCCCCCCCGTCGATGGAAGAACGATTTCTGGGGGTTTCGGGGGCTGGAGACCCACCGATCCTCTAGTCCCGTCCCCCCCCCCCCCCGTCGATGGGTGGGAGGGTGGGAGAGGGTTTGGCCGGCGGCGGCCACGACATTTTCTAGAGGTTTGGGGGGGGGGGGGCCTCGTTGTTCGGGCCTCGGGCCAGGCTGTTTGACAGATTTGGGCTTTTGACAGCCCAGACCTGTCAAACAAGTGCGGGAGGATTGTGCTGAGCGCATGCTCGGGCGCAATTCTCCCGCACTTCAACATGATAATCAAAGATAATAGCGCTGCTTAGATTTGCATGCATTATCTTTGATCATCGATGCAGAAAAGCCCTGCGCTGTCCCGGCGCTATTTTTAGGGCGCTGTTTGGAACAGCGCAGGGCTTTTGATCATCTGGGCCTGGGTATTTCTCTGGAGGGCTCACAATCTAATTTTTTGTACCTGAAGCAATGGAGGTTTAAGTGACTTTCCCAAGATCACAAGGAGCAGCAGTGGGATTTGAACCGACCACCTCTGCATGTCAAGACTGGTGCTCTAACCACTAGGCTACGCCACATATGTCAGACATTCAGCACAAGTTCAGGAAAGCAAAGAAATTCTGGGCCCTAGTTCATCTAAACTGTGGGGTTGTCACCTGAGCTAGGTCAATCTTGAATGAGCAATTCATCCTTGGTTTTGCTACTGTGACATTGTAGGTTTTTACCTCCACAAGTCCATAAATGCAGAAGAGCAAAACCATAATTGATTCAGCCTGTTATAGAGGACATGAGTCAGGCAAATGATGTTGAGGTATGGTGACCCACCTAACAGGCAGATGTGTGTCTGTCCTACAATCATAGTACTTAAAAACGTAGAACCTAACCTAAGATTTCTGTTTTGGTTGCTACTTAGTTCACCAACAAGAGGAAGAATGTGGGGTTTGAGTTTAGCTCACACTTTACTCAGTAGCTTAGAGTGAGCTATATTTAGGTACAGTAGTTATTTTGCTGTCTCTGGATGACTTACAATCTAAGTTTGTACTTGAGGCGATGGTGGATTAAGTGCCTAGCCCAAGATCACAGCAGGGGGATTTGAACCTGGTGTCTCTGGTTCTCAGTTCACTACCCTAACCGTTAGGCTACTCCTAGCTACTTGAAAAGTTTTAACAGTCTCTCCCACCCATAATCAATATCTTATCAAGAATATTTTATGGGGCTTCTAATTATGTTTTCTTCTGGGATTGCTTGTAGGCAGTTTTAGCTTTTACTGTGCTAGTTTCGTCAAGTCTCGAAGCAGAACAATGCAAAACCAATTCATAGTAGTTCAGAAGAGCAGAAAATATGGTGGTTGTCATGAGCTTTGTTTTTCATTAAAAGTTATAATCGCTAATCAACTTGAAAGAAAACTATATCTGTGATGAGATGTGTTATGGATGGAAATGGACCAACCTAATCGGGTGCTCTTTTGTGAGCATTGGGGAAGAATACAAAATGACCTCATTAACATGAGCTTCATTACATTAGCATGCTATTTGCGTTGTTCATCTGTGCACTCATTTGTTCCGGAGCTCCGGGCCTCTGAACATTCTGCACAGGTAAATGTGTGCACTAGTATGGCGATATGGCCTCTAGTGCCCGCATTTATGTTTGAGCATTAGAGCCTTAGTGCTTTGCATCTAACTTGCCAGTGCTTATGCTGCTTCCCGTTTTCTTCATTTGGATCTGTGTTTTCCATTTTTTGATAGGCTATTCTAGCCAGGAACATCTATTTCACCTTTTATACATGACGGCTATTGTTTGTCCTGACTTTTACCTTTTTCAATACATGGAATACATCTGGTCTGGGCTTCCAAGATAGTATTTTTATACAACGTCCATCCCTGATTTAAACTCGTAACCTTTGCAGCTGCTCTGTTTAGCCTTTTTAGATCTTCATTTTAGTTATTAACTCAGGTTTGATTATGTTGTGATCACTATTGCCAAGCGGCCTCTAGAGGCTGACGAAAACTTCTTAAGTTTCTGCCAAAATTGAAACTGCAGCCAAACCTTATCACCTGGCTTTGGCCAAAATTGAAAACCAAAGTTTGGTTGTGTAAATGTGAGCCAATGATGCCCACTGGGGATTGTCATAGCTTGCAGTTGGCAGCCCTTTGCTAAACCCACAGGAGATTACCCTCCAGTTCCAGGAACTGCAAGCACCAGCTGACAACTGGGAGAGCCATTTTATCAAGGACTTCTCAACAAGTCTGGCACGTTTAGATTCCCAAGTCAGTGTTGATGTAGTTAATATCCTCTGAGACAGGAACTTTGTGAGAAAGTTTTAAAAAAAATGATTACCAGCTTGTTATGCTTACCCAAACTGTGCACAAGTAACAAGAGAAAGTAGCAGTGAGATTTTTCCTGTTTTTTATTTACAGTGGAGCACTGCTAGTACACAGCAGATGGGAGGCAAAGACCTTGGAACCACATACTGTCAGTGTGAATGTACGCGAATTATGTTTCTGGAGTTGTCTTACAAAATTTGTCAAAAAGCACTCACAGAACCAGGTTTCTCAGCTGCTTCCCGCCTGTCTCCAGAGTTCTCCAGTCACCAAAAAAGCACACACACAACCAGGTATTTTTGGCAGCCTCCTGTCTGCCTCTGGGGTTGTCTTACCTCATACAGTACTGTCCTGTAAGTTGCACGAACAGTGCCTACAATTTGTGTCCCATGAGCAGGAACAGCATGGAGTGCAGCTGATTGGGGCTTCACAGGGAGGCGATTGCTGTGTGGGGTTTCCTGTTCCACTTTGAGGGGGGCTGGACATGTGCAATGCAGTCAATGGTGAGCGCTGTGTGCTTCTGATCTTTGCCTTCTGTGGAGCAGAGGGGGAGGTTCGGTCGTGGGACCTCATGTGGTGCTCATTTCCCTTGGGGCTCGGTTGAACTTTGTAGCTCACTGCTGCAGGAGACCACCAAAAAACCTGGTGGGGTGTGTGTGCTTTTTTGGCAGTTTTTGTAAGTGAACTCCAGAGGTAAGTGGGACGCTGCTGATTACCCCCCCCCCCCAAATAATAAAACTAGGGCTGCACGTTAATTGTAATTAACGCATTATTAATTGCAATTAAGTATAATTTCAATTAATAATTAACAATGTGCTGCCCACTTTTTGCATCCCTCCTGCACCTCCCCCCTCTGAGCGTGGTTTGTCATCTCTCTCTCTCCTGGACTGCCAGCGGCTCTCTCTCAGGTCTTCTTCCCTTCCAACTCGGTTACCTTGTCAGCAAGTCTTTGGCCCTGCAGTGCCAGTGGCAGCCGTACTGAAAGGAGGGTTACGGCCTGCGCCAAGCTTTGTGACCCGTCCTGCCCCCTTCTGAAAACACAAAGTTATGTCAGAAGGGGGGGGGGGGGACGGGTCAGAGGGAAAAGCCTGGTGCTTGCCTCAAGCCTCCTTTCAGTACGGCTGCTGCTGGCGCTACAGAGCCAAAGGTAAACTGGGTTGGGAGGGGAGGGGACCTGAGAGAGCCGCTGGCAGTCCGGGAGGAGAGGGAGAGATGCCAGACTGTGCATGCAGGGGAGGGGACAGAATTGAGATAGAACCTCAGGGTGCAGATAGGGGAGGGAGAGAGAACAGCAGACAGGGCAAAAAGGGGAGGGAGAGATGCTGAACTGTGCACAGGGATGGGAGAGGGAAGGGGAAAGTAGGGAGAGGTGCCAAATTGAGGGAGAGAAGGAGGGAAATGGAGAAGAGAGAAGGAGAGATGTTGGCTCGAGAGAGAGATAATGGACTTGGGGTTGAGGAGGTGAAGGAAGAAAGAGAGAGAGAGGTGTTAGATTCAGTGGGGGGAGGGGTGTTGGAAGAGAATGAAGACAGATAATGGACCTGGAGGTAGAGGGGAGGAAGAGGGCCTCGGAGACCTGGCTCCTTCCACTTTAGGCTCAGGCCCCCTCCAAAGCTGCAGAACCTGTTCAATGGCTGGTGGTGTATCTAAAGCCCGCCAGCTGAAGAAATCCATTGCCTGAGTCATCCCCTTCTTCCTTGTACTGTCTCAGGAGTGAAGAAGTCAGTGGGGTGCCTCCAGCCACCAATGCTTGCACTCCCCAAGCATGCTCAGTTCATGCATGCTTGGGGAGTGCCAGCTTTTGTGGCTGGAAGCACTCCGCTGACTTCTTCACTCCTGAGGCAGCATAAGGAGGAAGGAGGTTGCTTTGGTTGTGGATTTCTTCAACTGGCAGGGCTTTGACATTCCCAACAGCAAAGGTTTTATATCTAATGTGGGGGTGGGGGGGAGAGGAAATGCATGCCCCCCCCCCCCCCCCCCCCAATGGACTGCTGGTTATGCCACATCTTTAATGGCACAATTTAAATTTTTAATCGAAATGCAGCCCTAAAAAAAACAAAGCAAGACTAGGCAACAAGGATATGTATCTGTATGAGCAGTATACCGAGTATAAATCAGACATTTTTCTTCTCTCCATTTACCTCTTTCAGATGAAAGAATTTCAAGAGAAGATGCAGTCACTGTTTCCAGCCATTCCAAGGAAACCAGAGCAGTCTGCAGATTCTGAAACCTTCAACTGGGAGAAGCTAGTTAAAGCCAAGTGAAGGCATATGACGAAGTCTATGTTGTTGCCTTATGAGAATTTTTGTAACATATTGAGAGCTTTCAATGTACTATATCCGAATATGCATGAAATGAAAGAATGAAAGGCAGTTGATCTGCTATGCAAGAAATAGAGCAGATCACTCACTGAGAGGATATAAAGCACATGATAGTCAAAGTTAAATATGTTGCACTTTTTTTTATACTGTTGCTTGTTTCATCCTGTTCGGAAAGCATTGGATGAAAAAAACTGACAGTAAAAATGGGGAAACATTTAGTTAGACCGCCAGTGACTTAAGATCATTTATTAATTTAGAGACTTATATTCAGTGGGTATTTATCCAAATACCTCAGAATATAAGCAGCTAAAGTTATCAAGATAAACTTAATCTGGATTAAGTGTAGTCCAACTGTTTGTTTTCCATTGGTTATTTTATATGTTTATGTATTTATGTGAATGTTTGTTTTGGCTACTTTATACTCCACTTTGTACATTCTGAAGAATGAATAGGTAGATTATATGTATGTATCTTAAGTAAATTAAACCATGTGACTTGACTTCACAAACCATAGCCCCAAGCATGTCTGACTGTGCTGCCAACTTTGGCCAGATAAAATTTACGTTGGGGTGTCAGGGGGGATGGAATTTAAAAAAAATTTGTGTGGGGAACTCCTTAAGTGCAGCCTCTTATTTATTCTCCCCCTACCAGGTAGGGTGAAACTATTTTTTTAAGTTGTAAAGCTAGAACGTGTTCTGCCAGCTGAGACAAGTGCTTAAGTGTTTTTCTAATTGCTGGTATCCAGTGTGTACATTAAACCTCTAGTTTGTAGCTGGCTTTCTGTAATAACAGACAACGGTTGGCTTCAGAAAAGAAACCAAAAGAAAAGATGTTCATTCCTTCCTTCTCATTTTGGGGGTCTTTTACAAAGGTGCACTAGCGTTTTTAGTGCACGCTAAAAATGAACATACGCTAACCGTATAGACACCTGTAATATTCCTATGGACATCTACACAGCGCATGCTAATTTTTAGCACGCGCTAAAAATGGTAGTGCACCTTTGTAAAAGACATCCCTTGTTTCAGACAGACACAAAGTGAGATTGAAGGGATACAGCCTTGTTTTTGGGCTAGCAAAACGAAATTTTGCAAAGAGCAGGGAGGTTCTAAGCTTAAGGATATAATATTAGTGTGTTTTAAATAATAAACGAAAGTGTTTATTCATAGTTTTGATGAATCACCAAGGGGCCCTTTTACTAGGCAACCCAGAACTACCGCCAGCCCAATGCAGCCACCGGAAATAGTTCTGCCTCAAACGTGCCACTTCAGACACTAAGGAAAATAATTACATATTTTCTAGCGTGGCACTAACTCAGTGGTAAGTGGGTGCTGGTAAGTGCTCTCCCCTACATGGCCAAATGGTAAGAATAATCTTACCACATAGCTATGTCTTTTTTTAGGGGCTTTTTACCCACTGCGGTAAAATGGGCCCTGGCGCGAGGCAAAAAGCCCCAGCCGCTATCACAGGATCCTTTTTACCGCAGCTTGGTAAAGACCCCTAAGCGATGTACAATCTCAGCTTCCAAAGAGAGAAAGGAACTCCAATAAATGACAAGGAAGAACTCCACTTCATATAAAGAAGCATCCAATCTTTAAAAAAATAATGTATAAAATCTATAAACAGATAAAAACTTAACCATGATTGCTCCTGATCTTGATCCACCAGCATTAAAGAAGGTTGAGAGCTAATGCAAATAAGTGTGTTTTTAAACCAGTTTTGAAATTCTTAGGGGCCCTTTTACTAAGCCGCATAAATGTGTACGCACGCCCAACGCGCGGCAAAATGGAGTTACCACACAGCTACCACGTGGCTATTGTGGTAATTTCATTTTTGCCCCACGTCTGAAAAATAATTTGTATTTTCTGCCGCGCGTATCGGACACGCGCCAAGTGGCATTTGGCACACATAGGTCATTACCGCCCAGTAACTGCGTGAGACTTTACCGCTAGGTCAATGGCTGGCGGTAAGGTCTCAGACCTAAAATGGACGTGCGGCAATTTTAATTTTTGCTGCACGTCCATTTTTGGCAGAAATAAAAAAGGCCTTTTTTATAGGTGCGCTGAAAAATGATTCTGCACATGCCCAAAACCCGTGCCTACACTACCGCAAGCCATTTTTCTGTGCACCTTAGTAAAAGGACCCCTTAGGTTTCAGCATGGAGTCCCAGAGGTAAGGAGCTAAAAAGATAAAGGCACCCATTTTTGTTGATTCCCCGGTTCAAATCCCACTTCTGCTCCTTGTGATCTTGGGCAAGTCACTTAACCCTCCATTGCCTCAGGTACAAACTTAATTGTGAGCCCTCCTGGGACTCCAGTGTACGTGAATGTGACTCACCTTGAGCTACTACTGAAAACTTAGATTGTGAGCAAAAAAATCGAAATAAATATAAATAAATAAATGACCTAGTGATGTATTTTAGTAAAATAAAGTATAGATTTTTTTGTGTTTGTTTTCTTTTTGTTTTTTTTGTGTGTGGAAAGGGCAAGTAATATACTGTTAAGATGATGACTGGTTTATTTAGTTTTATTTTTGAAGTTTCATGAAGCCATGTAAGAGAGACTTGGCACACGTTGCTTAGGTCAGGGAAACTGCAGCGTATAGACAGATAAATAATTTTTATGGTGAGAGCAGGCTAATTCTTCATGAGTAAAAACTGATTTCTTAGTGGTAAAAGATAAATCATTGTGGTTTCTAAGTAACTATGAGATCCCCAAAAGCTGCTGATACTTTCAGATGAGAAAGCACATAATTTCTGGAAATAACTCCACTGAAGACATGAGGGACACACTGTTAATTTGATTGAACTGGTAACAGAATGGGAGTCAGTGGTTTTCTTTTATGATTTGCAAAAGGCTGACTTTTCTACCGTTTTCTATGATGATATAAAATTTTCTTACTGTAAGAAATTTTATTCTCATTTCTTATGGAGTGTAAGGGTGTAAATGTGTAGTGTGAAGCTGAATGTACTGTGTTTACTTGCACTGTTGATATTAGCACTTTGTAAGCTCCTAAGCTTTGTCCCTACCTTTTGGAAACACTTTAGCTGTGTAGGCTTAATTAGTACTTTAATTAGCACAGCTGAGAGTTATTTATTTAACCCTGTCCTGCATCACTAACACACAATTTGGTCATCCAAAATTGCTATCATTGTTCCTTACCCTAGCTGCTTTATCAGCAGGAAACATCAGTGCTCTCCCTTTAGTCTGGGTGCCAATTGTAAGGGTGGAATGGAGGTTTTTGTTAAAATTAGGAGTGTATGATTTCCATAAGAAAACAGGTCGTAGCTGGATAGGCATAACTACATTCCATAAATTAGAAGCAGTGCATAATTTCTGGCAGAATGACCTTCTGATATATTTTTTTCAAATCCCAGCGGAAGTAGAGTTGAGTTGACTGGCTCTATCAACTTCACCTCTTCACCACCCACCCACCCACACTCCTAGAGGAAGCAGAGTCAAGCCAGCAGCAAGGACCAGCTGTAAACACAAACAGAAGGGTGTGTTCCAGGGAAGAATGCCAGTCCAGTCCTGGTAAACCTGTGTGAAGGCTAGCAAGTGAATGTCCTCTGGGGAGAGAGGGAATGTGGTTTCTTCAAGCTGGGAAAGGGCTATCAACAATCACAAGAACGTTACACACGGTGACAAAGATGATAATGCAGTGGTAGCCAGCTTGTGGAAGGGGGCACTTGCTGATTGAGTTACTTGAGCAGCACTGCGGTCCATTGTTGGATAAACCTGATATAGATAGACCCAGCTTAGGGGGAATGAATCAAAATGGGTTCAGCAAAGGAAATGTATTACCAATTTACTTGATTGTTTTGGTGTAAACAAGTGGATAATGGTGAGCTGATTGATGTGGAGTGACATTTTCGATAAAACATCTGATTTTGGACATTTTGCTAGAAACATCCAAAAATCAAGTGGTGAACATAGCCATTTTAGAACCTGAAAAATGTCTTTTTGGTTTGAAAATTGCCTTTTTTTCCTAGAAATGTTATGCTTAGTGTATTTTTCTTTTGGGATTATTTTAGAAAATAAAACATCCAAGAGAAAAATGCACAAAAACCAGCCATTGGGATGTATGGGGATCATCATTCTTAGTAGACTGGCCACACAGACATCCTAGCAGAATAGTAGGACAGCCAGGGCACTGCAGTGGACTTCACATAAAAGGTCTCTGGTACACATATCATCATAACCTTATATTGTATGGTGAGCCCTCCAGGAGCAGAAAAATACCTACTGTACTCACTGTACACCACTACTACAATAGCTCTCAAGCTTGCATGTGTCACCTATATGTGTGTATTTTGGAGGGCTTACATGTTCCACCACATGTGTACCAAGAGTGGGATATGGGCCTGGGTCTCCACCGCTACAGTCCACTGCACTGATCACTCGGCTATTCCTGGGATCTGCTTGCTGCTCTGATAGGAAAGGCCTTAACATCTGAAGCTGTCATAGAGCCTGGTATATATCTTAGGGGACTGAGAGGGGGCCAGTGAGTAATGGGGGGGGGGGGGGGGGGGGTCATGCCTTTATCCCTCCAGTGGTCATCTGGTCATTTAGGACAACTTTTTGTGAATTAGTTGTGATTGAAACAGGTCTAGCCAAAAAGTCTTAATTTTGGCCCTAGACATTTTGATTTTGTTCCATTATTGAAGACATCTATCTTTTGGTGTTGTCCAGGTCCCACCCAAAACATGCCCCCTTTAAATTTGGATGAACTGTAGAGGAAAACATCTAAAATTGGGGTACCAAAAATCGCAACTTGGACATTTTTGAGAGAAAAACGTCCTGCCACCTTATGACGTGTTTTTGGACATTTGTGTTTTGATTTTCTTAAGGCTTATGACAAAGTCTCTCATGAGAGACTCCTTAAGAAATGAGAGAATTATAGTATAGGAGGTAATGCCTTTTTGTGGATTGCAAACTTAGAGGTCCTTTTACTAAAGGTTAGCACGCGCTAAAGGCTGCGTACCCAGTGGTGTACTGGTAAATGTTTAACAACAGGCTCTCTCCCCGGTCCACCTCTGTGCCCCCCCCCCCCAATTGCAGAGCTGGCTATAGCTGGGGAGATAGCCTGGGGGGGGGGGGGGGCAATGCATTACTCCAGGAAAAAAAATTTAATGATCCCAGGTTCCAATCTAATTCATGTTTAATGTGGGATAAAATGCCATAAATAAGTAAATAAATATAAACTTTTAATGTTGAGCACCTGATTCTCAAAGTGGACATATTCCAAACACTATAATGAAAATAAAATGATTTTTTTCTACCTTTGTCTGGTGACTTTGTTTTTCTGATCATGCTGGCCCAGTATCCGATTCTGCTGCTATCTGTCCTCTTAACTCCGTTTCCAACAGAGAGGGCTCTGCGTGCCCTAGGTTTGCCATCACTGTCCTATCCCATGACTCGCCAATTTCCTCTGGAGTTTTTCATTAGGTACTTTGTCAAACGCCTTCTGAAAAGTCAGGAAAGCAAAGATGCAAATGTCAGAAAAAAATAGCCAGTAAGGTAAAATGGGGGGGGGGGGGGGGGAAGACATTTTTTAGATGTGTTAGTGATAGGAGGAAGTGCAAAAGTGGCATTGTGAGACTCAAAGGTGAAGGGGAGGAATATGTAGAAGCTGATAAAGATAAGGCGAAATTGCTTAACAAATATTTCTGTTCTGTGCTCACAGCTGAAGGGCCAGGAGCAGGTCCACAGTAGACAAAAACAAATAGGACTGGAGGGGTGGTAGTCCCTGAATTATTTTCAGAGGACTGTGTTCATGAGGAGCAGGCTAAACTAAAGGTGGACAAAGCGATGGGGCCAGATTACGTATATCTGAGGGTACTGAAAGAAATTAGGGAAGTTCTAGATGCACCACTGCTTTCAGTGCTTCACTAGAGTCTGAAATGGTCCCAGAGGACTGGAGAAGAGCAGATGTGGCCCCTGTCCACAAAATCAGGTCAAGAACTACAGGCTGGTGTCATGGCCGTGGCCATGCCCTTTGCCCGACTCACTTTTCCCCTCCGGTGGTCGGGCTCTGTGGCTTCTTCAGGGTGTCTGGCGATCTTCCTTTCACAGAGAGCCACCTATGCGGCCATTCCTGGTGCTCTAGGGTGCTCCTCAATCAGTTAGTCTGATCCCGTGCTGCGTCTTCTGCGCCAGTTAACACCAGTTCCCTTAGGCACACACCCCAACACACACATGCACTGAAAAATGTGTTTTAAAGGGACAGAGGTGGGAATTTGTCCCTGATGCTTGAAGATGACATCATGAAGCTTGGGCCTTATAAGAGATCCTGGGGCTTTCCTACCTTGCCTTTGCAACAAGTCGTCTAGCCTAGTCTGGTGCAGCCTTGTTACAACCCTGTTGCAGTCTATGTCTTCAGCCTTGTTTCAACCTTGTTCCAGTCTTCGTCTTCAGCCTTGTTTTAGCTTTGTTCCAGTCTTCGTCTTCAGCCATGTTTCAGCTTTGTTTCAGTCTGTGTCTCCAGCCTTGTTTCATCCCTGTCCAGTCTTCATCTTCAGCCTTGTTCCAGTCTGAGTCCTCATTCCAGCCTTGCTCCAGTCAAGTCCTTGGGCCATCCAAGCTCCAGATCTCCAGGTTCCTACACTCTCTGGCCTCAACTCTGTCAGGCAGCCCCCAAGGGTTCTTCTCAGACCCACTCCCCATCCTCGACTTCATCAGGCTGCCCCCAAGTCCTCTTCTCAGAGCCACTCTCTGCTTTGTTGGGCTGCTGCAAGGGCCCACTCTCTGGCCTTGTCTCCACAACTCCACCAAGCCACCCTAATGTTTTGTCTAGAGCTACTCTCTGATCTTGTGTCTATCAGGGCTTGACTTACTTGCCGCCAGTCAGGCCTACCCAGCCTTCTGGTTGGTTGGTTGTGCAGTATACGTGATTGCAGTCCAAGGGCTCACCTACCCCGTGTCGTGACAGCCGGTAAGTCTGACTTCTGAGGTAAGTAAATTAAATGAAACACTTTTTAAAACAGAGAATAGTAAACTTTTTGGAATCCAGTGGATTAGAGGACTCAAGGTAACATGGTTTTCACTAGATGCAGGTCTTGTCAGACAAATCTGATTAATTTCTTTGACCAGAGAATTTGATCGAGAGAGAGCGCTAGATGTGGTGTATTTATATTTTAGCAAAGCCTTTGACTCAGTTCTGCATAGACAGCTAATAAATAAACTCAATATGGGCCCTAAAGTGACTGACTGGGTTAGGAACTGGTTGAGTGTAAGGCAACAGAGGGTAGTGGTAAATGGAGCTCAGGCTGAGGAAAGGATGCTACCAGTGGTGTTCCACAAGGTTCAGTTCTTGGGACAGTTATTTTAAACATTTTTGTAAGTGATATTTGTGAAGGGCAGAACAGCCGGCGGTAAGGTCTCAGACTTAAAATGGATGCGTGGCAATTTTTTATTTTGCTGCACATCCATTTTTGGCAAAAGTTTTAAAAAGGCATTTTTTGCAGGC
Organism: Microcaecilia unicolor; assembly: GCF_901765095.1. Taxonomy (NCBI): domain Eukaryota; kingdom Metazoa; phylum Chordata; class Amphibia; order Gymnophiona; family Siphonopidae; genus Microcaecilia; species Microcaecilia unicolor. The sequence goes on from NC_044033.1 coordinate 323,427,807, forward strand.
GCACTGAAAAATGGATCTGCACACGCCCAAAATCTGTGCCTACGCTACCGCAGGCCATTTTTCAGTGTACTTTAGTAAAAGGACCCCTAAAATAAATATGTGGCATAAATGCACATGAGGCAAGTCTCTATAAGTTGAAAGGAAGTTCTAGAATGAGGGGGCATGGGACGAAGGTGAAAGCTGATAGAAGTAACCTGAGGAAATACTTCTTTATGGAAAGGGTGGTTAATTCGTGGAACGGCCTCTCAGAGGAAGTGGTGGAGACAAAATAGTGCCTGAATTCAAGAGAGCTTGAGACAAATACGAAGGATTTCTAAAGGAGTGATAGGGAGAATAAATGGCATGGATGAACATATGGTCTTTATCTGCCTACATTTTTCTCTGTTTCTATGAAAAACATGTGTCTGGGGCTGCCCATGTCCTGCCCAAAATACACCCCCTTTATTTAGATGAACTGTGGAGCAAAACATCTAAAATCAGAGTGTTGAAAATTGCAACTTGGATGTTTTTGAGACAAAAACGTCCTTCTACCACCTTATGACGTTTTTTAAAAATGTTTTTTTGCTTTGAAATTGAGCCCCTTTACTTGTGGCCATTGTAGTACGTGTGATGATCAGATGATGGAAGGTCCAATTTGGTAACCCTCTATGAACCATCATAAATTGCTTTCTCATAACCGTACCATATGTGACTGAATTTATGATATATATTTTGATATGCTGATGCTCAATAATGTAATGTGGGCCATTCTACAAGAACAATATGGTCAAGACTGAATGGATATTAAAACCACATATGTACCAAATCCATAAATGTACTGGGTGCTGAACATCCTTTTTTAGATTTAAAGTGGAGAGTCATTGATCAACTAGAAAAGTCCTGGACAGCTACTGGCATATCAGATATTGTTTCCCCAGCCAGGATTAATGAAGACATAAAATGGTATGCAGTATGTTGATTTTGAATGCTTTGAGGCAAGCAATATGATTTGTTTTGAACTATTATTTGATTCTGCTGATTTGCTATACAAATAAGAACACTAATGCCATGGTTCTTACAGAATGCTTGTGTGATGCCAGGATGTTTGGTAAGCTGTTCAACCCTGAGGCAGAGATCTCTGAAATATTAATTCACGATGGATGAATGGAGGAATTAAGCCAAGTAATTTTGATAGATGAATGTTGATTTTTTTAATGGATTGCAAAGTTTTTGATAATAAGAAATGTTTATTCAGTTGTATAAATGCACATATTGAGATTTCACAACATTGATTTAGTATTTTTCATAATCTGAATGTCACATTTGGACCAATGATTATATTGAACACTAGTAAAAAAAAGGCCCGTTTCTCAAACAAATGGAACGGGCGCTAGGAAGGCTATCTTGTAATGGTGATTATGTTTTTAAGGCTCTCGTCGAAGCAATTTCTCCTCTCTCCCCTGGCTTCCCCTCCATGTCCAGCGATTCTTCCCTCCCCTCCGTATCCCGAGATTCTGACCTCCCCTCCATGTGCAGCGATTCTCCTCTGCCCTGCCATCCCCTCCGTGTCCCACGATCCTCCTCTGCCCTGCCGTCCCCTCCATGTCCCACGATTCTGGCCTCCCCTCCATATCCAGCGATTCTCCTCTGCACTGCCCTCCCCTTGTCCCACGATTCTGATATCCCCTCCATGTCCAGCAATTTTCCTCTGCCCTCCGTATCCCAGAATTCTTGCCTCCCCTCCATGTCCAGTGATTGTTCTCTGCCCTGCCCTGTCCTCCGTGCCCCGCAATTCTGGCTTCACCTCCATGTCCAGCAATTCTCCTCTACCCTGCCCTCCCATCCATGTCCCGCAATTCTCTCCTCTCCTCCCATCCCATCCATGTCCATTGATTCTGCTCTGCCCTGGCCTCCCCTCCATGTCCAGCGATTGTCCTCTACCCTGCCCTCTCCTCCGTGTCCCGTGATTCTCTTCTCCCATCCCCTCCATGTCCAGCAATTCTCCTCTACCCTGCCCTCCCATCCATGTCCTGCAATTCTCTCCTCTCCTCCCATCCCATCCATGTCCAGTGATTCTCCTCTGCCCTGCCCTCCTATTTGTGTCCCACGATTCTCCCCTCGCTTCCCATCCCCTCCATGCAGTGGCATTCCTAGGGGGGCTGACACTGGGGCGGATCACCGATGCGCCCCGCCCCCAGGTGCAGCGCCCCCCGGATGCAGTGCGACACCCCCGGCAAAAGGACACCCCCCACAAAAGAACCCCCTGGGTGCACGCCACTGGGGGGGTTGCATGCGCGCCTGTCCTTCGTTCGTTTCATGCTCCCGCTCTGCCCCAGAACAGGAAGTAACCTGTTCCAGGGCAGAGGGAGCATGGAACGAACGACGGACAGGCACGCGCCCCCCCCAGCGGCGTGCACCCGGGGCGGACCACACCTACCGCCCCCTTAGGATTGCCACTTCCTCCATGTCCAATGATTCTCCTCTGCCCTGCCCTCCCATCAGTGTCCCGCGATTCTCCCCTCGCCTCCCATCCCATGTCCAGCGATTCTCCTCTGCCCTGCCCTCCCATCCATGTCCCACGATTCTCTCCTCTCCTCCCATCCATGTCGATTCTCCTCTGCCCAGTCCCCTCCCCTGATGGAGCACCTCTCACTCTTGTGTCCCCCCCCCCAATGGAGCACCTCTCACTCTTGCGTCCCCCCCATGGAACACCTCTGACTCCTGATTCCCTCCACCCCATGCAGGCAGGTTGGGCTCGTGTCATCTGCATCGTTCCCTGCAGGCAGGTTGCTCTCCTCACCTCCAGCATTCCGTTGCTGCCTTAAGTTGGGTTCATAAAATCCAGACGTCAGCTCGCCTCCAGCGTTCCCTTCCCTCTCAGTGTCCTGCCCTCTGACATCATTTTGTCTTTATGCGAGGGCTGGTCAGTGAGAGGGAAAGGAACGCTGGAGGCTTGCTGATGTCAGGTTATGTTATGAACCCAGACAGCCAGCCAGAGAACGTTGGAGGTACAAATGATATTTATAGATGAGGTTGAATTGAATGCATTTAAGATGATTAGGCCTCCTACATTTATGATGGTCCATAAAACATGGTATTAGGTTGCTATATAATACCATGGTAAATTAGACTGGTATTTGAGCAATTGATATTTTGGAGTATACTAATTTTGCAGCATTATTGCATACCCTTTTGATTAATCTGTGGTTGTAGTCTTTATAAAATAGGGACAATATATATGCCAATGTAACTTCTTCCCAGCCTAGATGCCCTTCTATAAACTAACAGCACATATAAAATCATCATGCCAATTAAATTATATAAATCTGTACGAAAGACATTTGTAAGATTATAAAACCATGATTAACTACAGCCAGGACAGCATTTTAGATATTGCAGTTATAGTATACCAAATGTCCAGTAGAGGGCACTCTAAGCATGCAAAAAGAAAGAAATCACAAAATAAAGCAAAACTGATTTTTGTTTGTGAACCCCATTCAGGACCATCTTTGAAAACTCTGAAGAGGCAGAGCAGTAGAATATTACAAAACCTTGCGGAGCTCATGCTTTCATCTAAAGGCATTCAAATGAAAGATATTCTAGTGCAGGACAGATGGAAAATGCTCTATTTTTTGATCAACGAAGAGCCGAGTTCCATTTTATATATGGAGAATTGATAATTCCTTAAGTTTGGTTTTAAAGAAAATAAAAAAAGAAATACAGTACATTTCTGTTGTCATTTTGCAGCTATAAAACCCAAAGTCACACATTTTAGTCATAAGCGTAGTTGACATCTTAGGGATCCTTTTACGAATGTACGCTAACAATTAGCATTTTTAGCACGTGCTAAAACTTAGAGTGCACTAATGGTAGAGACACCCCATGGGTGTCTCTAGCATTAATGTATGCTAATTTTGCGCTAAAAACACTAACGCGCCTACAGCATGCCTTAGTGAAAAGGGACCTAAATGCATATAGCCCACTATATTCCTACAGACTGCACGGCATTTAGCGCATGATAATCATTAATTTGGTGAGAAAGGACATTAATTGAGGAGAGAGATTGGACACAAACACATATACACTCTTACTTCCTTGGCCCTTTGTGTGGAAAGAGTCAGAGGGGCAAGGTATGGGTTAGGGTGTACAGCGCTGCGTATGCCTTGTTGCACTACAGAAATTATAAATAGTAGTAATAGTAGGGTTCCTTTGTGTGCTATGCTGTGTGTATGAGGGTAAAGACGTGTGCAATGAGGTATGTAATTGAGTATGTGCAGGAGAAGGAATAACTATGTGGGTGTGTGTGAGGACATGTATGTGACACACTCTAACCCCTTTCACCTCCCCACTAACCTGTGCTTCGATATGTGATTAATGTGGTATGGTATGAGTGTGTGCACTGTGCAAGATGTGGTGTGAACAAGTGGGGGATATGTATGGTACTCAAACCCCTTTCCACCTTCCCCATTCTCCCTACTCCATTTCTCTTCATTCTCCCCTCATTCCCCCCACCCCCACTATCGCCTCTTTCCTATTTTTCCTCCCATATATTTTTCCTGAACTTTAAACACTACACAGAACACATTATCAGAAAGCTTGTCTTTTTTCTTTCTATATTTATAAATTTTAACAAATATATCCAAGCATACTGCTTGTACCAGCAATACAAAGACAAAGTGAAGAAAACACAAATTTTCCCCAAGAAATATTACAGAAGCACAATAAAGAAACGTCTGTTCCTTAGACCTTCATATGGAGAGGGGTGGCTAAAGAATATAGGAGATTTACACAAAGGAAAAAGATTAAACAATTAGAAAAGGCTTAACATGATTAATCCCACATCATATTAAATTAGTCAGCGTTAGATGATACAACCTCATTGGAGATTTGCTTTAGGTCCAAAAATGATCTCATCTGTTTTGGAGCAAAAAACACATATTTAACTTCCAAATATCAAACTTGGCGTTTAAAAGTTTCTTAACTTCATCTCTCATTGAAAGAAAAGTCTTACGTCTTTCCTGTGTTCACCTTGTCACATCTGGCCGCAGAATTGTGTTTGACTATTCCAAAAATAAAGTCTCATAATAGCATTTAAGTCCTGCTCAAAAAATCAATGAGTCCAACAACGTTTTTCTTTCCTTCAAATCAGAAACAATTTTACAGTTCCTTCAACACACATCATCCTACAATCAGATTCAAAATTGACTACTCCCCAGAAAAAGTAAATTTGTTGGATACCACGGTCTCAATCAGCAATGACTATATACAAACATCTATATACAAGAAACCCACAGACAGAATCCTTTACATGCTCATCTTCCAATGTGGTATACGTCGTTCAGTGTAAAAAATATGACGAAGGATGCTATATTGGAGAAACAAGCCAGATGCTAAAGACAAGATTTAATTTACATAGACATCACATGAAAAATGCTAGTGCCAGCCAGGATTCCACTCCTGTTGGGCAGCACTTTACAAAACCAGAACACTGTACCAGTGATTTCATAGTAAGAATACTGAATGGTAACTTTAAAACAATACAGGAATGTAAGACCTTTGAAGTCAGAATGATTAAATATTTTGACACCCACCAGACCAGACAGGACTTAACAAAGATCTGGGTGTTCTAGCCCATTACAAACCATAAAGTTGTATTGCTCTGTTTGTCACCCTCCTTTCACCTATCCACCCCCATCCTGTTAGACTGTCACTGAAATGCTTTGATGTCTCACTTATATATACTGTCATCTACCAACACTTGCTTATTTCCAATCTGACAAAGAAGGGCAACCTTTGAAAGCTAATCAAGAAATGTATTATGTCCAATAAAAAAGGTATCATCTTATTTTCTTTTCCATGTTTTATTTTGTTTTATTTCTATTGACTTCCTTTAAAAGTGGACTAACACGGCTACCACACCTCTCTACTTCAAATCAGAGAAAGACTTTTCTAAAATAGTAGTCAAATCTTTAACATTATTATCTTTCCTTATTTTCGATTGTCTATTTTCAGAAGTCCCAGGTGTACCTTCTGGTTTATTAGTGGCATCTGGTAAATAATATTTATTTATTTGGATTTTGTTCACACCTTTTTCAGTAGTAGCATAAGGAGAGTTACATTCAGGTACACTGGGTGTATATATATATATATATATATATATATATATATATATATATATATATATTGAGAGGGAGAAGAACTTCTTTCTTAATCATATTAAGAACTTCCAAAGGCAACTTTAAATTTTCAATGAAATATTTTTTAAACAATTCCAGTGGAGATATTCCCAGGACCTTAGGAAAATTTAATAAATACAATCAAAACGTGTCTTGTCTACCAGTTTGCCAAAATGATAGCTTCTACATTTCAAGTGGACCTTGAACATTCTATATGACAGTTACAAATTGAATTGGTTTTTTTTAAAAGATAATACAGAAGCACCTGTTAATTCTGTGTTAAAGAGGAACATTGATACACTATCTCTTCTGGAATTCTTTTTTGTGATCCTGACCTTGGTTCATGTGTTGTATTGCCTCTTTATCTCACCTAATCATACTTTACTCTAGGATTCTTTGCTCATCTCAAGCAAATTTATTAGTGATTTATCTAGATGCTATTCTAACACTTAGAGTTCCTTTTACTAAGCCGCGTTGAAAAGTGGCCTGCGGCAGTATGGGTGCATGTTTTTGGTGCGCGCCAGGCCATTTTTTTACCATGTCTAGGGAAAAGGGCATTTTTTTTAATGGGCCGGGAAATGAGCGTGCACTAACATTAAAACTAGCGCATGCTTATTTACGGCCTGAGCCCTTACCACACCCATTGATCTAGCAGTAAGGGCTCATGCGCTATATGCGCGGTAACTGTTCAGCACGTGCCAACTGCCAATTACTGCCTGAAACACCGCAATCAACAGAAAATAAAAAAAAATAATATCTACCACTGGAATGAACATGCGCCAAATCCAAAATTACCACTGGAGGGGTGTCCTAGCCTGGAAGTAGTCCCGTTTTGGCATGCACTACATGTGCGTAGGCCCTCCCATGGCTTAGTAAAAGGACCCCTTCCCTTTGGAACAACATTCCTTCTTACATTAGACAGGAAATCTCTCTAATTAGGTTTTAAGATCATTTTTAAATGTATCTTTTTCAAAAGCCTTATGAAACCTAATATAGCTTCTCCTTGGGGAACCTAGTGCAAGCGCACGTGTGTGTGTGTGTGTGGGGATTTTGGACACAGCTCTCTAAATTTCTCTTTGTGATGTACTTCTATATTTAACTTTTTCTATTTTGTTTTACCTTCTACTATTAAATCATATCCTATATAATAATTTGCACCTCCAACGTTCCATGTCTGGCTGCCTGGGTTCGTAACATCTCTTGACATCAGCCAGCCTCCAGCTTTCCATTCCCCCTCACTGTCCCACCCTCGTGTCAAGATGTAATGACGTCAGAGGGTGGAACAGTGAGAGGGAAGGGAACGCTGGAGGTGAGCTGACGTCAGGAGGGATGTTATGAACGGAACAGAAGCCAGCGCCAGCCAGCCAGAGAACGTTCAGGTACAAATCGAGGGGAGGAGAGAATCACGGGACATCGACGGGAGGGAGAAAGGGAAGAGGAGGGGAGGGCAGGGCAGAGGAGAATGGATGGGATGGGAGGACAGGAGAGGAGAGAATCGCTGGACATGGAGGGGAGGGCAGGGGAGAGAGAAAACAAAAGCTTACATGACAGCCTTCCTAGGGCCCGTTTCATTGTTGAGGAAACGAGCATGGTTCCACTAGTTATTTTATATTTTAGCTTATTTTAATTGTAAACATCTGAGATGCTATGCTAAATCATCAGTATAACAAAAATAAATTTGAGGGAGGGGTACAGAGTTATTCAGGGCACTGATGCCAGTTGTAGGTGAGGAACAAGCTGAGGGAAAACTCTGAGCCAACCAAGGTGTTGTGGTGAGGCCGGGCCTTTTGAGTTGATTGCTCCATCCCCTGCTGACATCAGTGCACTGGTGATCTTGTTTAAAAGGAATCAGTCTCTCCGCCCTACTAGAGAAAGAAGGTACTGAATCATCCAGGGCACGGATGCCAGCTGCAGGTAGGGGAGCCAACTGGGGGAAATGCTGGGCCAACAAAGCTTTTGTGGTGAGGCCAGGCCTGTTAAGGTAATTGCTCTGCCCCCCCCCCTCCCAGTGCCATCTGTGCACTTGCATTCTTGTTTAAAAGGGATGAGTCTCCCTGAAGTGCAGCTGCAGGCATGTAACGGAAGGGGCATGACCAAAGGAGTACACCGGACTCCTTTAGAGCCACTGAGAAACCACCGAGGATGCACATCATACATCTAGTCTTTTCCTAGGAGTACTGGCCCTATGGTCAATACATTGTGATAATTTCTTCAGATATGTTGGCTGTGACTTGAGGTGATGGCCCCCCCCCTTCCTTTGACTTGCAAAGGACCCATTCTCAGGACCCCCTCCTTTATCTTCATTGTGTTTGGACGATGATGATGCAGGAGTTCCTGCTCCAAGGCAGGTACATGCTTCTAGCTCTCCTCTCCCATCTGGTTAACCTAGGACCTCTTTGCCTTGAGGGTGACTGTTCCCCCCCCCCCCTTCCTCAAGAGTGACTGTTGTATTCTACTTCAAATTTTGATTTGAACTTATGTTGTTTCTGATTGTATCTTTTGCAATTATTAAAGTGAGGGAGCCTGGAATTGAATTGGATTCATCTGGATTCCAACTTGTTCTGGCCGCTGTAAGAAATAGGAATCTGAGTAAAGAGTGTTAATTTGAAGAAACAATAGGATTATAAATTGTTATTAAAAATACAGATAACAGAGGTGCTATAGTTACACAAGATTGAGAGAAATATATTAAAAAAAATAATATGTCATCTGCCTAATTCATGGGTCATTTTACTAAGCTGCGGTAAAAGGGAGCCTGCGCTAACCTCAGCGTGTGCTTTTGATGCGTGCTGAGGCCCCCTTTTACCACAGCGGGTAAAAGGCTGTCTTTTTCTGAAGAAAAGAAATGGCTGTGCGGTAAGTGAAGCACTTACCGCACGGCCATTTTGGGGGAAGAGTCCTTACTGCCACCCATTGAGATGGTAGTAAGGGCTCCTGCACTATCCCAGTGGTAACCGGGCAGTGCATGGCACTTCTCGATTACCGCTGGTTAAGTTCCGGCCCTACGAATATAGGACGTATTTCTGTAGCACCAGAAATGGCACAAGCTAGGGGTGGGAACTACTGCTGGGCTTCTGCGGTAGCCCGCTGGTAGTTCCAGATTGGCTTATGGTAACCCCGCGGTAGGTCTTACCACTGCTTAGTAAAAGGGCCCTTCAAGTTCTTATAAGCCATCTTTCCAGTCCTACCAATAGAAAACTGTACTGAAGATCCCCCCAAAAAAGGCTATCAGCAAGGTTTTCTAACAGAGAAGAAATTTCCAGTTTTTGTATTTAAAGTATTCTAGTATTTCAGTAATTTACACTCTTTCAAAGATTTATATTAGTTTGGATAAAACTCCAAGAAATCTTATAACCTCATCGAAAAATTCATTCTTAGAATCATTGTCTCTATATATATTGATAATTTTTTAAGACCGTTAGTAGAGAACAGTTTGTCATATTTAAAAGACCCCCATTTTTGAACATTCTGGCTGATATTGATGGATGTTCCTTTTGTAATGGTTAGTTTAGATGTGAATTATTTGTATACTTTATTACTACTACTAATCATTTCTATAGTGCTACTAGATGTACGAAGTGCTGTACACATTATACGCAGGCACTTTCTCTGTCCCTAGAGGGCTCACAATCAAAGTTTTTCTTTTACCTGGGGCAATGGAGGGTTATGTGACTTGCCCAAGGTCACAAGGAGCTGCAGTGGGAATTGAACCCAGGTTGCCAGGATCAAAGCCTGCTGTACCTAACCATTAGGTCACTCCTCCCTCTAATTTCTCAAAATGAGGCTTTGGATGTCTTAGAAAAAATTTTAGAGGTAAGATTTTGACATTGTAGAATACCAGCGGGGTTTTTTTTCAATGTCAAGGATTGCATTGAAAGAAAACTTCTTTATGTTTCAAAAACATTTATATTTGCAAATATTGGGCAATGAGTGTTACATTTGCTCCACCAGTAACAAATTTTTATATGTTCAAATTTGAAGAAGAATGGATTAAAAACTTTCCATTTTGGAAAAAATCTTTTTATGGCTTAGGTTTATAGATGATATTTTTATTTCATGGACAGGTAATAAAATGGAGTCACAATCTTCTGTTAAATGGATTAACACCTGTAGTAGTAATATACAATTCACCTGTCAATATCTGGATGTAATGTTTTTTTTTTCAGAAGAATAATTATTTTATAACTAATGTGTATAAAAAATTGACAGTATAACCATATTGCATTATGAGTTATCATCCAGTACCTTTGAAGAATAGTTACCATATTCACAATTTCTAAGATATGAGGATTTGTGGGACAAAAGAGGAATTTAAGGTATAAGCAAGAGGATTATACAAGACAATGGAAAAATGTAGATACTATCTGAACTAGCTCAGTACATGTAAAACTGATTATATAGCATATGTCATGAAGTGTCCTTGTTCTAAAATATATGCAGGAAAAACCAGTTAGGGCATTCAGCCAAAGGAGAGCAGAACATCATTCAAGTATAAAAAGGTACACATTGGAAGCATTGTTAGTTTTCTCATTGTGAGACTTTGGAACATTTAATTCTTTACGATATACCAGCATTTATAAGAGGAGATGATAGAGGAAAGTGACTGGTACAATGTGAACAGAAATAGATCTACACATTACAAAATATCAAAAATAAGAGACAAAAACACTGCACAATTATGTGAATAAGACTATAACAGCAAATATTACAGCATAATAGTAAATAAATATTTTAAAAACATAAATCAAATATTAATATAAATACAAAAATGTAGAAAATTTTATTTAAAAAATACAAACTGACCTTACGTAAATGCTCTTTATGTAAGGTCAGTTTGTATTTTTTAAATATTTTTTGTACATTTTTGTATTTATATTAATATTTGATTTATGTTTTGAAATAAAAAAACAGACACAATGCTGCTGAAAAAAAAAAACAAGGAGAGAGGGGACTTTGTATAAGTCCTCCACTATAAATTCTTTTGAATATTGACCTGATAATTTCCTAAATGGAGCTTGAACACTGCAGTGGCATAGTTACAGGAGGGCCTGGGTGGGCACAGGCTCACCCAATCTTGGCTGAGGCTCACCCAGCAGCGCCACAGTGCTCTCTTCTCCCCTCTCCTCCATAGCGTCCTGGCATCTGCATTCTGGTCTCCGAACCCTTTCCTTCCCCGGTGTCTGTACAGGTGTCCTCGGCGCCTAGAGCGACTCATTCTTGCTGCTTGTGCTGGCCCCACAGGCTTCCATCTGCCGTGTTCCACGAGACAGGAAACAGGCAGTGATGTCAGCGAGGGCGGGACATGACAGATGGAAGCCTGCGGGTAGGGACAGAGTTCAGAGACAGGAGCGCAGATGCCGGGACGCCGCAGAAGAGAGGGAGAGGATGTGGGGTAGGTGAAAAAAAACCCTTTTATGTTCTTAAAAAATACCTCTGCGAAGATATTTGTGGTGTGTGGTTTGGGGAGGAGGGGAGGGGAGGGCATGGGTGCCACTTCTGCTAGTTATGATCATGGGCAAGTCACTTAACCCTCAGGTACAAAATTAGATTGTGAGCCAGGCAGAGAAATACCCAGTGTACTGCAATATAACTCACCTTGAACTACTATTGAAAAAGGGGTGGGCAAAATCTTAAATAAATAAATATGCACTCACTTTTGAAGACTCCATGGGACAACATCAGGCTTATTCCAGCCAACCATCTCATGCTGCACAGCTCAGTTTCTATAGGCCTTTCTTAGGACAGACTCTTCCCTGAAAATGAGCAGCAGGAACACCAAACTGACACAATTCTTTGAGCTGCTAGGGCTAGGGGCCATAGAGTGTACACACACTACCATTAGACCCCCTGCTGGCAAGGAGGTCATTTATAGGGACCACAAGGCCTATCATTCCCTTAAAATGCAGGTAGGTCTGTAATGCCTAAAAACATAACTGATATGTGTGCCTGCTACCTAGGCTTATGTCATGTTTCCTACATTCTGTCACAATATAGCATCCATGACCGTTGTGAGTGGCAAGATCACTGGCAGATGGCTGCTAGGTGAACTCACTACACCCACCCACAAGTCCTACAGTTAACTAACCTGCTCTTTCTCTCCCCACAGATGACTCCTTCACATGCAACAACTAGCCCTGTGAGTTTTTGAGATCTCCAAGGCTATGCCAACTCCTATTACACTGGCACTCACTTTGCTTCTTCTCTTTCCCTTAAAGGTGACAGAGGCTACTCTCTCAAGACATGGCTGATAACCCCCCCCCCCCCCCCCAGTCTACACCAAAGGCCCAGCAGAAGAAATATGAGGCACACAGAAAGACCAGGGCTGTCATAAAGCAGACATTTGGCATGTTAAAATCCTACTTCAGGCGCCTGGACAGATCAAGGGGAGAACTTGCCTAGTCAGGTCAAGGGGAGAACATATCTACACCCCTGGCAAAGAGAGCAACATCTTCCTGGGCTGTTGCATCCTTCACAACTATAGGTGTCACTATGGAGGTGCAAATATAGCCCCAAAAATCTCAGTTGCACCCCCTTTGCACCCTGAATGCAGTGGTGTGCTGGAGCTTATGCGGAAGCAAGACTTTTTACCATTCCTGAGTGGTGAAAAAAACAAACAAACCGCAAATACCGCTGGTGTCTTTCTCCCCCCCCCCCCAATTATAGTATCTTACTTATGCAGCCAGAAGCAAGATCCCCACCACAGGTCTGCTGCAGGGCCTTCCTTCTGCTGGGTCTCGCCTTCTAATACAACTTCCTGCTTTGCAAAGCAGGAAGTTGCATTAGAATGTGGGAACTGGCAGAGGGAAGGCCCTGCGGAGTAGGCTTGCAGATGGGATTCTGTTGGTGGCTGCTGGCTGCATAAGTAAGATACTGTAGCAGTGGGGGAGTAGTGGGGAGAGGAAGACAGTGCTGGACTGTGGGATGGGGTGTTGGAAGAAGGGAGAGAAGTCCCTGTGGGAGGGGGTGCTGGCTGGAACTGAAGGGGAGAGGTGCTGGGTCCACCGGGTCTGCTGGAGGGAAGGTGGAGGGGGCTGGAGCAGGAGGGGAGGGGAGAGATGCTGGACTGTAGGGGACTACTGGAGAGAAGGGACAGAGGTGCTAGAGCCATGGGGGGCTGGGGCAGGAGGGAAGGGAGAAAGGTTCTGGACTATGGTGGGGGGGGGGGCTGCTCGAGGGAAGGGACAGAGGTACTGGAGCCATGGGGGGCTGGAGCTAGAGGGAAGGGAAAGGGGATGGGAGCAGGAATGAGAAGGGAGGGAGAGAGGTGCTAGACTGGGGAAGCTGGAGAGTGAGGCACTAGACGGTTTTGGAGGGCTCACATTTACCACCACAAGTGTAACAGGTGGGGGGGATGGGCCTGGGCATAGACGGTCGGTGGCCCAACTGTTTGGGGAGGCTAAAGGGGGCGGGGTTAGGGGTGGAGCCAGGGGCGGAGCTTATAGCCACAATTAACACAGAAAAAAAATAAGTAAAAATAAAATAGTCACAATACCTTTTATTAAATTTAGATATTAGATATGTATCATATGTCAAAGAATAAAGTGGTTGCTCAAAGCATATACTAACCACAATCGCTCAACTGCAAAACACTATGCACAAATTTGTGCAAAAACACACTCAGAACCTTACTGTACCATAACACTAGGCAGACCCTAATACACCAATATACCACCCATATAGAAAATGCAGACCGTCAACAATATGAAACAAGGGATCATAATATCACAATTCTCATGTAGAGCCACAAAACACCCTTTTAGGGTGGATAGTGTTCACAATGAGCTCCTTTTATTAACAACTATATGTAGATCCTTCAAGAGGTAGTGTGTCATGATTTAGGCTCTAAAACCCTTTCCGATGTTTTGGTGCCACCTCAGTAATGCCAATACACAATCTCTCCACTGCAAAACACTATACACAAACTTGTGCAAAAACACACTCAAAACCTTAACAAACCATAACAGCACTAATTCCAAGGACAAGATGAGCTACAACCTTATGCGTGGAAAAGCAGCACTGTAATTACACCGGGCTCTAAAACACCAGTACACAACCTAGTGAAACAAAAAAAACAAAAAGGGCTGTAAATACTACACACTAGTAGAATACTGCACCTTGATTACACATGAAAAACACATGACACAACAGATATGAAGGCAAAACTGGAAAGTTACCTCAAGAAGTCAGACTCAGCATGCAGCAATACTAGAAAAATTGAAACTTACATGCAAAATATCACAGATGCACATTTCCAAAAGCTGACATATTCCAGTTAATAAATTCTGAATAAAATACTTTTTTCTACCTTTGTTGTCTGATCATTTAGTTTTTCTATTCGCTTTGGTCCCAGTGTCTTCTTTCCATTTGATATTTTTTCTCTCAACATGTCCACCATCCTCCTGTGTCCTTATGCATCCTGTCTACCATCTGTAGCCCTGTCCCTATCCTTTCTCCAGTTTCAGCATCTGCCCTCAAAGTGTTCCAATCCAGCCCTTAAATTCAGCAATTTCCCCTCCATCCAAATCCAGCATGTCTCCCCTCCCCTCCATCCATGTGCATGAACTTCCTCTGTCTTTCCTCCCCTCCATCCAAGTCCAGCATTTCTCCTCTCTCCCTTCCACTCCATCCACGTGTATCTCCTTCGTTTGTCTTTCCTTTCCTCCATCCTTGTCCAACATTTCTCCTCTCTTCCCTCCCCTCCATCCATCCATGTCTTTCTCTTCTACCCTTCCATCCAGTGTCATCCCTCTTTCTCTCTCCATCCTTCTACCCATTACCCTCTCCCAATCCTTCTGTCTATTGTCTCCCTCTCCTTCCATCCATTGTCTCCCTCTATCGCCCCTTCCTTCTAAACAGTTCTCTCTCTCGACCCTTTTCCATTCAGCATGTCCTCTCTATCCCCATCCTTCCAGTGTCTTTCCTCTTTCCCTCCCTACCCTTACATCCAGTGTCTTCCCTCTTTCTGCCCCCTCCTTCCAGCATTTTCCCTCTTTCTCCCTCCTTTCATTCAGCATTTCTCCGTCTGACAGCTAGGGTCTCTCCCAGTTTCTCCCCAGCAGCTTCTCTCTCTCCTGCCCATGTCCCCTCGTTCTCTCCCCATTTTTCCACTAATCTCTCTCTCTCTCCTCTTCCATTCAGCATCTTCTCTCTGGCTCTCCCATGCTATCTTCCATGTCCCCTCTTTCTCTCTGGCTCTCCCCTGCTCTCTTCCATGTCCCCTCTTTCGCTCCCCGTCTCTCTCTGGCTGTCTCCTGCTCTCTTCCATGTCCCCTCTTTCGCTCCCCATCTCTCTCTGGCTCTCCCCTGCTCTCTTCCATGTCCCCTCTTTCTCTCCCCATCTCTCTCTGACTCTCCCCTGCACTTTTCCACTTTCACTCTCTCTCCTCCAGCGTCCTCATGCATCCCACCTTTCTCTTCCCTCCCCTTCTTGCTCCCATCACTCTCACTCCTTTCTCCACCCCCCTTTTCCCATTCCCTGCCATTGCTTTCCTTCCTCTTCCCCTTAGATGTGGCACCTCACATCCTCCTCTCTCCACCCCCTTTCCCTTTGGTCTGGCAGCTGGCTGGCATGATGCATCGCTCCCCCCCCCCCCCCGGACTAGTTCGGTATCGTTCTCCCCCTCCGCTCCTGTCATGTCTTTGAACGTCGAGGATTCCTTCCGGTAGCAGCAGAATTGGCAATGATGTAAGCGCTGCTTTCAGCCTGCCCCAGAAGCCTTCTCTGGACAGCGTCCCTCCTACATGGGAAACTGTACAGAGAGTGCTTCCGGGGCAGGCTAAAAGCAACGCTTACATCATTGCCGATTCTGCTGCTACTGGAAGGAATCCTCGACGTTCAAAGACATGACAAGAGCGGAGGGGGAGAGCGATACCGCAGTAGTCGGGGGGGGGGGGGCGGGGGGTGGTAATGATCGCGCTGTCCACGCACCAGTCGGGGGGAGGGAGGAAGATGTTCAAGGCTGCGGGATCTGCACTCGGGGCATTCCGCCCCACCCCGCCCTTGCTGCACTTCTGGCTGGGGAGGCTTAGCCTCCCCAAGCCTCTTATACCGGGTGCCTATGGGCCTGGGTCCGCCTGCCTGAAGTGCACTGCACCCACTAAAACTGCTCCAGGGACCTGCATACTGCTGCGATGTACCTGAGTATGACATTTGAGGCTGGCACAAAATATTTTTAAAGTTATTTTTTGAGGGTGTGAGGGAGTTACTGACCACTGGAGGAGTAAGGGGAGGTCATCCCTGATTTCCTCTGATGGTCATCTGGTCAGTTCGGGCACCTTTTTGTGCCTTGGTCGTAAGAAAAACTGGACCAGGTAAAGTCGTCCAAATGCTCATTAGGGACACCCTTTTTTTCCATTATGGGTCGAGGATGCCTATGTGTTAGGCACACCCAAGTCCCGCCTTTGCTACGCCTCCGACACGCCCCTGAGAACTTTGGTCGTCCCCGCGACGGAAAGCAGTTGGGGACACCCAAAATCGGCTTTCGATTATACCGATATGGGCGACCCTGTGAGAAGGACGCCCATCTTCTGATTTGTGTCGAAAGATGGGCGTCCTTCTCTTTCGAAAATAAGCCTGATGGTGTTCCAACAAAATAAATCTTGACTTAAATTTCAATTGCAGCGGAAATAGTCTGACACATTGCACTTTCTTTGAAAGTGGAATCCAGTCACAAATTCAGAGTGCATTGGTTTCTCTTAATGAACAACTACGTGGTTCCCTAACTCTTACAACACCCCTGGACCCAGTGTCTAATACTTGTCCTCATTTGCTTTACTACATGACCACTCTCTTATGTCACATGCTGCAGAGTGGCAGTGAATAATGCAGGATTATAACTGATTATTCTATAGCTGATTGTATTTTGGAAGTGTTATTTTATTATATTTGTATTATATTGATGTTGTTTTATGTTTTATTTAATTGTACAAGATGAGTACATATAATCCACAGGATAGAAGAATGAATATAAATAAATAAATAGATAAATCAACCTCGAGTGCAAACTAATGGCCCCCAAATCTTCTTACTTGGAAGCTTCTGTAAGAACAAAAAAGCTGATTGAATTGCAAAACAAAACAGGACACCTTCCAACAAAGAACAATAGCCCTAAGGATAAAAGCTATCTCCCATTGCTTAGAACATCTTTACTGCTTATCCAAAATCTTAAATCCCAAGACTGTCTCCATTTCAGGGATGGGTAAAAACTGGTGATATTGTCCCTGTAGTGGTAGTCTGGAAAAACAAAGCCCCTTTCTATGGGCTAGTAGTTTGTCCATTCTGGGAAATTTCCAGACATACAAGATTGAGTAAAATCTACCATTTGGTTTGTCTCATTGCCTGTATTGCTCAGTTCCTGGCTTCACTCAATTCAAAATTGGTAAGTATAACAGAAACCTTCATGAAAATTTTTTTAAACAACAATTTTTTCTCTCATTACTCATATTATGTACATAATTACTTTTTGTGCAGAATCCAATAAAATATATAAATATTTATTTGTTGTGCTCAGTTTTTTTGGTGTATTGCTGTGGACTGAAAATCCAAGCTTTGCAGGGACACCACCCTTACATCATCGCACATCCTACCTCCATCCTAATAATGCTGTTCAATAAATGGGCAAAGTCCAAGAAAAATATTAGGAACTGGTGTTCAAAAAAATGAATAACAGCTACTTAGCTTAAGCAGAGATGTACAGAATCAAAGATCTTCTTCCTGCAAAGTTCTTGTTCACAGCAATACTTTTTTTTCAAAGAATCCTTCCGTGCAAAGTTTAAGAGCAAAGGGATCACAGTTCAGCACTTCTAGTTCCCTACATGGGCCATGTTTCGCCAAACTAATGGCGTCTTCAGGGGAACTGATCTGAAATACAGGTTAGAGATTTTGTAAAACCTAGCACTTCATCCCATATTTAAAAGTAAGTGTAGAATAACCATACAAAACTTAAAATATAAGGTATACTCCTCTATAGCAGAAAACCCAAAATATATAACTCACTGTTCAGCAGAACCAGGGAGGAGCCCCACCCTGTCCGGTTCACAAACCTACTCCCGAACGCCCACACATGCGCAGAATATATGTCAGGCATCAGCTGTTTCCAAACGGCGGGAAAAGATTAAATGAGAGCTTGCCATTCTATTTCTCTATTCAGGCCACTAGGGGCCACTGTTCGCCATCGAAAAATGAATTCTTGCTCTTTCTGAAGTAACAAACGAGAGACATCTCCACCTAAAGGTAAAACAATCTGAAAAAGCACAACAAATTTTAAATCTTTGATGTCATGATGTGCCTGTAACCAGTGATCCACAAGTGGAGCTTCATGTTTGCTGTTTCTTAGATTACTCAGATGTTCCCCAATCCTCTGTTTAATCCGTCTCATGGTGTGCCCTATGTACCATTTAGTACATGGGCACACTATACCATAAACCACTTGTGACGAATTACAATCTGTAGACTTATTCAGGAAAAATGGTTTATTCGTCCAGGGATTAGTGACTCTCATAGTTTGCCAGGCATGCTGGCAGTACACACATTTGTTGTGCTTTTTCAGATTGTTTTACCTTTAGGTGGAGATGTCTCTCGTTTGTTACTTCAGAAAGAGCAAGAATTCATTTTTCGATGGCGAACAGTGGCCCCTAGTGGCCTGAATAGAGAAATAGAATGGCAAGCTCTCATTTAATCTTTTCCCGCCGTTTGGAAACAGGATGTGCGATGATGTAAGGGTGGTGTCCCTGCAAAGCTTGGATTTTCAGTCCACAGCAATACACCAAAAAAACTGAGCACAACAAATAAATATTTATATATTTTATTGGATTCTGCACAAAAAGTAATTATGTACATAATATGAGTAATGAGAGAAAAAATTGTTGTTTAAAAAAATTTTCATGAAGGTTTCTGTTATACTTACCAATTTTGTAATTTGAAACCGTTTCTTATTGAATACCCAGAATTACGTTTGGTATTCACTCAATTCAAACCAGCAGAACAGGCAAAGGCAATTTTCAAACTCATTTAGAGGCTTTCCTGATTAATGCAGCTAGAATGCCCCATTAAAAACCTGACTGCTTTCAGTGTGGCCAAAAGTATGCATGTTGCGTTTTTAACATGTTGAAAGGGGTAGGACCAGGGACAAGGTTAGGACAACAAAGAAAGAGAACACATGGAGAACTGGGTGCAAAGTCTGTGGTTCTCTGAATGGTTTTTTTTTTTACTTGTGGTCCCCTTGAGCCCCAGATTGTCAAAGGGAAATATTGTAGAGAGTTTCCTTTTGAAAATTAACAGGTCCATGGGTTTATTCACATAGAGCCAGCATGGGTTCAGCCAAGGGAAGTCTTGCCTCACCAATTTGCTTCATTTCTTTGAAGGTGTGAATAAACATGTGGATAAAGGTGAGTTGGTTGATGTAGTGTATCTAGATTTTCAGGAAGCTTTTGACAAAGTTCCTCATGAGAAATTCCTGAGAAAATTAAAGAGTCATGGAATAGGAGGCAATGTCCTTCTCTGAATTAGGAATTGGTTATTGGACAGAAAACAGAGGGTGAGGTTAAATGACCATTTTTTTCAATGGAGGGTGAATAGTGGAGTGCCGCAAGGATCTGTACTGGGACGGGTGCTACTTAACATATTTATAAATGATCTGGAAATTAGAACGACAAGGGAAGAGATTAAATTTGAAGATGACACAGAACTATTCAAAGTTGTCAAAACACATGTGGTTTGTGAAAAATTGCAGGAAGGCCTTAGGAAATTGGAAGACTGGGCAGATGAAATTTAATGTGGACAAATGCAAAGTGATGCTCATTGGGAAGAATTATCCAAATCACTGTTACTTGATGCTGGGGTCCACCTTAGGAGTCAGCACTCAAGAAAAAGATCTAGGTGTTGTTGTAGATAATACGCTGAAATCTTCTGCTCAGTGTGTGGCGGCAGACAAAAAAGCAAACAGAAAGCTAGGAATTATTAGGAAAGGGATGCAAAACAAGACCAAGAATATTATAATGACTCTGTATCACTCCATGGTGCGACCTCATCTTGAGTATTGCATTCAATTCTGGTCACTGTATTTCAAAAAATATATAGTGGAATTAGAAAAGGTTTAAAGAAGAGCAACCAAAATGATAAAGGGGATGGAATGCCTCCCATATCAGGAAAGGCTAAAAATGTTAGGCCTCTACAACTTGGAAAAGATAAGGCTGAGGGGAGATAAGATTGAGGTCTACAAAATTGCACTTGTTGGAGATTTGTTTCCTTACTAAGTCTTTTCTGTGAATTCATTCCAACACTGTCATCCTATGTTTCTACCTTTCTTTTATTGTAATCTTTCTTGAACTACTCTACGCCACATTGTGCCTGTGCTTGTGGGAAAATGTGGGATAGAAATGCACTAAAATAAATAAATAAATAAAATGCTGTGTGGAGTAGAATTGGTAAAAGTGAATCGATTTTTCAAAGTATAAAGACCAGGGGACACTCAATGAAATTATATGGAAATATTTTTAAAACAAATAGGAGGAAATATTTTTTCACTCAAAGAATAGTTAAGCTCTGGAACTCATTGCTGGAGGTTGAGTCCATAGTCTGTAACTGAGATGGACATGGGGGAAGCCACCGCTTGCCCTGGGATTGGTAGTATAGAATGTTGCTACTAATTGGGTTTCTGCCATGTACTTGTGACCTGGATTAACCACTGCTGGAAGCAGGATACTGGACTAGATGGACCATTGGTCTAAGCCAGTATGGCTATTCTTATGTTTTTGTGTCCAAAACCCCATGGCTCTTCAAACTCCCTAGACAACTTCTAAATTGCCCCCAGGGTGCCACATAGCTCAGCCTGGTCCTCTTAATATGGAGTTATTCCTGGCTTTATCTCACAGCATGCATGGAGATGTAGTCTTGTGATATATGTATCCTCCTCTCCCAGCACAAGCAGAAGAGAGTAGAGGCTGGCCAAAGGACGATCCAACACAGGAAATGGTGCTTAAATTAAAGCCTATTAAAAAAAAACAGTTTGAATCTAAAATACCATGTAATTGATTTCCCAGAAATTTCCACTACTTTCAAATTGAAAACAGCACAAAAATGTTTACACATAGAATCTCAAATTTCCCAGTAGGGAAAGCACCCAAAGGCACTAGCAAGTCAACTACTCTACAACGGGAACAGAGTATCATCATAGGTTCTTAATAATACAGGATTAGAGGAAAAAAGAAACACCTGGAAAAAACATTTAAGGGAGAAAAACCAGGTGGTTCAAAAAAACCCCAATCCAGATAATAAGGAAATATAGAAAGTCCATTACATAGTAACAGAAAGTCTTGAAAAAACACTCTGTTAAGGATGAAAAATAACTGAAAAGAAGCTACTTCTGTCTATAGCACTGAAAAAGACAACTGCAAAAAATCTGCAATAACCTAGGTCACATATAGACCAAAAAAACAACCGGGGCTAAAGTAATATAGACCCATTAAGTACCATCCAAGACCTCCAAAAGAAAAACTACATTTGCACTTAGCTGCTGGATGTCTTCAAACAACGTACTCAAATGCAATTCCAAAATAAATCGCACAGCTAATATCAGTTCAGCTCAGTCAGCTAGGTCCATGCTTGAACGGTACTTCTTCATATATTTCACAAAACAATTCTTGCAGAAGTTACCACACAAGAAGAACATCCTCAGGCCAGGTGGAAGAGTATCTCACATTCAGTCAAGAATATCAACATTCAGTCCAAGAATATCATAACTTCCTTCAACAAGAGCGCCTTGTTTCGCTCAAAAAATGCTGCTTCAGGAAGGAACATTGAATATCACATCACATATAGCACAAAGACTGTTACATATCACATCACATCAAAATGGCGGGAGAGAGAGAACATCAACGCTCCTGTTTTAAAAAAACTGACCGGCCAATCACAAGCCAGAATGAAGTACATCACTCTGAAACACGTGGCACTCGCCCCCATGCCTCATTAAAAATAGGCATTAGTACATAAGTACATAAGCAGTGCCATACTGGGAAAGACCAAAGGTCCATCTAGCCCAGCATCCTGTCACCGACAGTGGCCAATCCAGGTCAAGGGCACCTGGCACGCTCCCCAAACGTAAAAACATTCCAGACAAGTTATACCTAAAAATGCGGAATTTTTCCAAGTCCATTTAACAGCGGTCTATGGACTTGTCCTTTAGGAATCTATCTAACCCCTTTTTAAACTCCGTCAAGCTAACCGCCCGTACCACGTTCTCCGGCAACGAATTCCAGAGTCTAATTACACGTTGGGTGAAGAAACATTTTCTCCGATTCGTTTTAAATTTACCACACTGTAGCTTCAACTCATGCCCTCTAGTCCTAGTATTTTTGGATAGCGTGAACAGTCGCTTCACATCCACCCGATCCATTCCACTCATTATTTTATACACTTCTATCATATCTCCCCTCAGCCGTCTCTTCTCCAAGCTGAAAAGCCCTAGCCTTCTCAGCCTCTCTTCATAGGAAAGTCGTCCCATCCCCACTATCATTTTCGTCGCCCTTCGCTGTACCTTTTCCAATTCTACTATATCTTTTTTGAGATACGGAGACCAGTACTGAACACAATACTCCAGGTGCGGTCGCACCATGGAGCGATACAACGGCATTATAACATCTGCACACCTGGACTCCATACCCTTCCTAATAACACCCAACATTCTATTCGCTTTCCTAGCCGCAGCAGCACACTGAGCAGAAGGTTTCAGCGTATCATCGACGACGACACCCAGATCCCTTTCTTGATCCGTAACTCCTAACGCGGAACCTTGCAAGACGTAGCTATAATTTGGGTTCCTCTTACCCACATGCATCACTTTGCACTTGTCAACATTGAACTTCATCTGCCACTTGCACGCCCATTCTCCCAGTCTCGCAAGGTCCTCCTGTAATCGTTCACATTCCTCCTGCGACTTGACGACCCTGAATAATTTTGTGTCATTGGCGAATTTAATTACCTCACTAGTTATTCCCATCTCTAGGTCATTTATAAATACATTAAAAAGCAACGGACCCAGCACAGACCCCTGCGGGACCCCACTAACTACCCTCCTCCACTGAGAATACTGGCCACGCAATCCTACTCTCTGCTTCTTATCTTTCAACCAGTTCTTAATCCATAATAATACCCTACCTCCGATTCCATGACTCTGCAATTTCTTCAGGAGTCTTTCGTGCGGCACTTTGTCAAACGCCTTCTGAAAATCCAGATATACAATATCAACCGGCTCCCCATTGTCTACATGTTTGCTTACCCCCTCAAAAAAATGCATTAGATTGGTGAGGCAAGACTTCCCTTCACTAAATCCGTGCTGACTTTGTCTCATCAGTCCATGTTTTTGTATATGCTCTGCAATTTTATTCTTAATAATAGCCTCCAACATCTTGCCCGGCACCGACGTCAGACTCACCAGTCTATAATTTCCCGGATCTCCTCTGGAACCCACTCAATGCTTCTATTCAAGCCATTTGGATTCACCGTATCTAATCTGTAAATCCAACGTTGCTCTTTACACCATAATAATGTTTTGGCATCACCTCCTCTCTTGCTCAAAATCAACTGATCAATCACCATGCACCTCATTTGCTCAAAACGATGGCCAAAATGCTGACAATGCTTAACCATCGGAGCCTCCAGTTTCAATTGAGATATACAGTGGCGATGTTCTATAACACGCGTCTTAAATTTGTGTGTAGTGTGTCCAATGTATAGCAAATCACAAGGACATCGAAAAATGTAGATTACATTCATTGCCACAGGACTAAATGTAATATCAACTGAAGGGCCTAATTCAAACAAGGACCCTTCTACATTAACCATCATAGCAGAAACCAAAGATGGAGGGAGAGGGGAAGGCTCATCAGAGTGGAGTGAGGCACCATCAGGAGACGCATAGTTCTTACAGCTGCAGAAGTCTCCACCAATACATGTTTCTCCATAGGGCCTGATGTAACAAGCATCAAAGCTACCGCAGGTGCTGATTTCACATTCCTCTTCTCCACAGTAGATGAAATATAGATTACAATAAATCCAATTCTATGCACTCCTTGGTGATCTGAAGGGGCTGGTCATGCCCCTGCGGCTGTGTGCTGCAATCCTTAAGGTTTTTTAAGGATGTCAAGACACCTCTGTGACGTTACCAGGCAAGTGACCACTAGCAGGTCCAATTCCTTTTCAGCTGCCTCTGCTCTCAATGGAAAGCGGGGGGATGTCTGTTCTCCTTTCTTCTTAATGATTTTCTTTTCTTATTTCCTTCTTAAGCTAATGCAAATATTTCCAAGTATTTGGCAGCCACACTGAAGTCTATACCTCAGTCTAATTTGCAAAAAATATCTGTCCCTGACATTTAAAATATTTTTTAGATAATTTCAAACAAAGTCTTACAGCTTTGTGGCACCTCATAATGGTTTGTTTGGGAGGATGTGTGAGCATAGTTCATGCTAGTGGACCAGGCAGGTGGCCTAGGTCCTTTGAAGTAGGATGAAATAAAATGAAAGATAGTCTTGTGTTTATTGATATTGTTTTTTTTTTCTTTTTAGGAAAGTATGGGAAAGGAGATATGTTTGTAGACAAATCACTCTTTGTTGATATGAAAGCAATTTCTCAATAAAACCCTTCCTCTCCCAGATTTATCGTAGGCCACAACAGTGGCAGTTGTTTACATTAGAACACAATTTCTGAATGGATGTGCTGGTATCTTAATGCTTGGAGTTGACAATGACTTGTTAGCAATCAGATGCCTCCTTCCTAGAGACTCCTGGTGAATAAATCCTAGCACAGCTGCATCTTTCAGAAAGCAATAGGATTGAAGATCTTTTGCATTCCTGAGACAATTTAGCTTCAACTGATTGAAAAATGGAGCACATTAGTTTACCAAAATCACGTCAGAATGAATGAGGAGAGCTGCTTCATAGAGAAACGAATCCTAATTTAAATGCAGATGGCTGCTATGGAATGCTTCTTCTAGCTTTGCACCATTACAATGTTTTGCCCTGGGTATGTATTATGATTTGGTAAAGGTCAGCTCAGAACAGTCCCAAGGCAATCCAGAATGTGTTGTCACAACAAGCATACTACAAATAAAATCTGCCTGACCAGACTGTGGAACAGAAAGTGCAAGAGCTCAATAGCTGGACGTCAGGAAACTGATAAAATAATTGCCCTTCACCTATATTTTATGGCATTTGTATTGCGGTCGGATGGCAGAGGCTTCAGCCTTCCTCCTGCCTGTGAGCTGTTTGTTTCTTTGCAGGCTGTCAACATTTTTCAAAAAGCAATTTAGAGATTTAAAAAAAGGGAGAAACAAAAGTGACTGGCTTGGTGGATTGTAACAAGTGTAGAAAGAGCCTTTCACTTCACTGCTTGCTTAAGCCAACAAAGCAAAAAAAATGCTACTCCAGGATTGGCTAAATCCAAAATATAGCACTGGAATATAGAGCTAGATACTATTCAGTTGTGATCCCCAGTTGCTCCTTGCTTATGCTAGTTCCAGCCTCAAAATGGCTGCTGTGACCTCTAGCGGTAGGCTTGCACTACTAGAAAACCACATGTCTACTGTTAGATGTTGTGGCCACCATTTTGAAACCAGAGCTAGTCCCCTAGGTTGGTTTGGGGGTGGGGGCTCCAGGTAGGTGCATGGATGGATGGGGGGAGTACTTCAGAGGGGGGAATGTCAAGATGTCCAAGTGGAGGCGGGGCTGCTCTTGAGGGTAGGTCACTTCTATTGGGAGGAGTCCAGGATGGATACTGCTATGGGGCTTCCAGGAGGGCAGTCAGCTTTTGTTCTAATGTTCAGAAAGGGAGGGAGGTGAGAGCACAGGAAATATCAGGCCACTACCCAGAACGTATGTAGGTGCCGGCTGATATTCAGTGCCAGCACCCACATAGCTAAGCGGTCAAAGATAGGACAGCCTTTTGTGCACTACTGTTCAGTCACTTAACTATGCGGGCACTGGAACTGAATATCGTCGGTACCTGTATAGCTCCCAGTTCCTCCCCAACCACTCCCAAATTGCTCCTTATTAGCCGAATTTTGTGATAGCAGCAGAGCCTGGGTAAGTACTGCTGAACATTGGCAGTCAGCTCACTCAGTGGTTTAAGCAGACAGGAGCCTCTCTTGCCTCCTTAAACCATGCTGAATATCGACCTCTAGGTGTCATTGTGGACAATACATGGACATTTTCTGCTTGGTGTTCAATGTAAACACAGAAGAACAACAGTCTTCGCACGCACAAAATCACAAAGAACACAGTGAAGACGACACAAGAATATTATTTATTTAGATTTTGCTCACACATTTTTCAGTAGTAGCTCAAGGTGAGTTACATTCAGGTACACTGGATATTTCTGTGTCCCAGGAGGGCTCACAATCTAAGTTTGTAGCTGAGGCAATGGAGGGTTAAGTGACTTGCCCAAGATCACAAGAAGCAGCAGTGAGATTTGAACCAGCCACCTCTGGATTGCATGAGCAGTGCTCTAACTACTAGGCCACTCCTCCACTCCTCCACTCCTCAATATGGTCTTGAGACAATGTTTAAAAAAATTCAAAGTTATTGTGTAGCTCAAAAGACGACATGGCCGTGTTTCGGCCAACTGGCCTGCCTCAGGAGTCTTTGTGTCTGTTGATATACTACCAAATAAAAATTGAAGCTCAAACAACAGTGTCTTGAAAGATCGGCAATCAAAGGTTACCTTATCAAAGATCAGAGCACACAGCTTTGCAGAATTGACTTTTCACTGCCGATTCTGCGAAGCTGTGTGCTCTGATCTTTGAGAAGGCAACCTTTGATTGCTGGTCTTTCAAGATGCTGTTGTTCAAGCATCGATTTTTATTTGGTAGTATATCGACAGACACTTGGTTTTTCCATAGTCAAGACTGCAAAGAGTCCAGAGGCAGGCCAGTTGGCCGAAACACAGCCGTGTCGAGTCTTTTGAGCTACACAATAAATTTGAACTTTTTTTTTTTTTTACATCTTCTCAAGACCATATTCTTGTGTCATCTTCACTGTGTTCTTTGTGAAAAAAAGCAACCAGAAAATTATGGATTATTAGGAAATGAAAAGAAAAGAAAAGAAAACAAAGACTATTATAATGCCTCTGTACGCTCCATGGTGCAACCTCACATTGAGTATTGTTTTCAAATCTGGTCACTGTATTTCAAAAAAATAATAGTGAAATTAGTTACCCTTCTCTGTACATTTTCTAGACTGATTAAGGGGATGGAACTCCTCTCATATGAGGAAAGGTGAAAGAAGTTATGACTCTTCAGCTTAGAGAAGAGACAGCTGAGAGGGGATATGATAGAAGTCTACAAATTCCTGAGTGGTGTGAAACGAGTAAACATGAATCAAAGACTAGGAGCCACTCTATGAAGTTACATAGTAATAATTTTAATACAAATAAGAGAAAATATTTTGTCACTTAACCAGTGCCGTAGCAAGGTCAGCTGACACCTGGGGCAGGTCGCCACTGCGCACCCCCCCCCCCCGGGTGCAGCACAGCGCACCCTCCCCCCTCCGGAGCGCACCCCCCTCCGAAGTGCGTACTTACGAGGGAAAGCGGCGAGGGATGGGCGGGAAGGCCAACCTGCCCCGAGTGCATGTCGCTGGGAGCTGCGTCGGCTCCACTGGTTCCCTGCTCTCTCTGCCCCGGAACAGGAAGTAACCTGTTCCGGGGCAGAGGGAGCAGGGAACCAGTGAAGCCGACACCCCCCCCCCAGCGGTGTGCACCCGGGGCGGACCACCCCACCGCCCCCCTTCCTACGCCACTGCACTTAACACATAATTTCAGCTCTGGATTTTGTTGCCAGAGGATGTGGTAACAGCAGTTAGCGTAGCTGGGTTTAAAAAGAATTTGGATAACTTCCTGGAGGTAAAGTTGATAAACTATTAAAGGTAGATCTGGGGAAAGGCATTGCTTATCTCTGGGGGTCTATGGCATGGAATTTTGCAACTTATTTGGATTCTGCCAGGTACTTATGACCTGGTTTAGCCAGTTCAGATACTGGGCTAGATGGACCCTTGGTTTGACCCATCAGGTAATTCTTATGTTCTTCTCCAATTCCTATGCCAACAAATTGCTATATCACATCATAACCCAAATGCAATTAGTAGATGTTTAGACCAATTACAGTACGTAGTGATGCCACATTCACTGTAAAACTAAAATGGTCATTCATTATGCTGTGAAAAAAAAATCAAGTAATTGCCCTTTTCTCCTGTGTGGGAAGAGCTATCCATTGACTGAAAGCCAATTCTTCCATACCTACTAGCAAACCTTAGAAGCAGTATTTCTTCCCTCAATATGCAGGGCCAGTTCAAGGGTTGTTGTGGTGCCCTGAGCCAACTTTTGCATTTGCATTCCCATCCTGGGACCAATCATGTGGTTCAAACTATGCAGATGCTGGGGCTCACACTGTGAGAATGGCCCCCAATCAGATGGTGTTGCAATTTAATTACCATTACTTACTCAGCTTTTAGACTTAAAGAGGTCAATTCTAGAACTGAACACCACAAGTTGGGCGCTTAGAAGCAGCACACTGAGCACTAATTCAATAATGGCATCTGGCACCTCAAGTTTGGTAAAGAATTCTAGAGTAAGTTGGCATCTATGCACCTACATTTAGACAAGCCCACTTAAGTCATTTCAATAGCAGGCATAAATGTGTGTCCCTAAATGCAGCACTTTAGCTTGTAACCTACAGTATTCTGTAAATTATGGGGGGGGGGGTAAATATTGGTCCTGCCCAAGCCCAGCCCTTGTTCCTTTGCATTTACATGCTACAGTTATAGAATGGCACTGAGCATGCACCTACCACTTACAGACAGGGCTGCGGGGGGGGGGGGGGGGGGGGGGGGGGGGAGGGAAGATTCCTCCTGGCCAGACCTCCAAGGAGGGCCCGGAGCAGGGGTCTGTATCTCTCCTGCTCCTGATAGGAGCCGGGTGAACACGCCTTGACAGGCGCAGGAGAGAGAAAACTCTGGTGCTGGGCTCCCCCGTAGAGGCTGGGGAGGAGAAGACACAGGGCTTCGGGGTCTCTGGTTTGGCTAGTGGGGGTCTCCAAGTCCCGCCAGCAGAAGCCTTCCTATAGCACAATGTGAGGGTTAAAGCAGCCGCAGGGCAGGCAATGCGGCAGAGAACAGTGCTGGAGGAAGCCTTGGTGACCCCACCAGACAAGGTATGTGGAGTTGTGGTGGGGTGCAGGGAGGTGGGGCAAAATGTGCCCCTCTACTTTTGGCTCCGGCCCACCCAATCTTTGTAGTCTGGTTACGTGGTAGTCCGGGGGGGCAACAGTGTCGTTTCTGGGGGGGGGGGCCCGGCAGCAGCGACCTGGGCCCAGCTCAGTCTCTTGACTGTCCTGTTTACAAAGTGTACACTTTGTAAATGCTAGTTTTCTTATTTGTTGGGATTTATTAACCACCTTTATGAAGAGAATCATCCAAAGCGATGTGCAGCAGGTACAGTTTAACATAAAACTTACAATGTTGTTAGCATAAAAATAGTAAAATGACCAAACAAAAGCATAAGTATAATTAATGAGGTAAACTTGGAAATGGCAAATTGAAATCTAGTATTAGGACTAACAAGAAACAGTATCAAAAATATACATGTTTATCAACACTGTAGAACATCATATAACAGAAATATAAAAAATGTCATACAGATAAAGAGAGATAGATCCAAGATGGTGATTGGAGCAGACACGCGTTTTTTGAGCTCCTGAAGCTCCATGAGAAAGCTAAGCATTTGGATCTTTCCCCGTGTTGGTAATGGGGAAAGGAAAAGGGAAAACCAAAGCTCTTACCTCCTCGAGCCTGGTTGCAACCCCTACCACACGCCAGGCTACTCTACAGAATTTCGGAGTTCGAGCGCAGAGAGCATTGACACCCGCTTCAGGGGGTTCTGCAGTTGTAGAAGCGGACCGCAGCATCGAGGGAGTTACACTTAGCCCTCCCTCAAGCACAGCTCCCCCACGACCCAGAAGAAGTTTCGAGACGACGGATAGGCAGCATGCTGAGGCACCTGAGGTGGGACAAGCTTCCTTTGCTGGCCGAGGAGGACCTGTTGCCACGTTGTCCCCCGAGGTTACAACATCGGAAGATAGACAGGCTATTCAGCCTTCTTCTTCGTTTACCCAGGGCCCTGCTTCCAGAGGGAATGGAGATTTGATGAGGCCAGCTGTGGTAACAATGGAGTCTCTATGGGATGCAATACAAGGTTTGCACTCATCCCTTCTGCAGATTTCTAACTCCTTTAGGGGCGAGGTTTTGGAGTTAAAACAAACTTATCAGTTCCTGTCTGGTAAGATTGAAGTTCAAACTAATAAGACTGATTCACTAGAAAATGAAGTTAAGTAACTACAGAACTTTGCTCTAACAGTTATTAAGGAGAAAAATATTCAGGCTCGCAAGCTTGAATATTTGGAAAATCAAGGTAGAAGGAATAATTTGAGATTTCTAAACTTTTCTAAATCACCGCTTATTCTAGCATTTGATATGTTAAAAAATACTTTTGTGAAATATTGAGTATTCTGGCTGAAGTTAAAATTTTTTTTTTTGCCAGCCTCAAATGTCATACCCAGCTCCATGACAGCAGTATGCAGGTCCCTGGAGCAGTTTTAGTGGGTGCAGTGCACTTCAGGCAGGCGGACCCAGGCCCATCCCCCCTACCTGTTACACTTGTGGTGGTAAATGTGAGCCCTCCAAAACCCACCCGAAACTCACTGTACCCACATATAGGTGCCCCCCTTCACCCCTTAGGGCTATGGTAGTGGTGTACAGTTGTGGGTAGTGGGTTTTGGGGGCTCAGCCCCCAAGGTAAGAGAGCTATGCACCTGGGTGCAATTTCTGAAGTCCATTGCAGTGCCCCCTAGGGTGCCTGGTTGGTGTCCTGGCATGTCAGGGGGACCAGTGACCTACGAATTCTAGCTCCTCCCATGACCAAAGGGCTTGAATTTGGTCATTTTTTAGATGGGCGTCGGTTTCCATTATAGCTGAAAACCGGGGATGACCATCTGTAAGGTCGACCATCTCAGCTACGTGATAGTTAACTAATAGCTCACCAATACCATTCATATAGTTCACAGCGGGTTACAATAAACTAGAACACAAAACATCTAGGATGCAAAAAAAAAACCCCAGAATACATCAAAGTTAAAAGCCTACAGCAGTGCACTTAATCAGTTGTTCTTCTCAAAGAGTAATGTTTTTAAACACTTCTTAAACATGTCATAACTAGTCAAGAATCTCAAATCAGCTGGTAAAAAACTCCAGAATTTTGTGGCTTGATAGCAAATAGACATGTAAAGAGCTTTTAGATATAATTCCCTGAGGATTTGGGAAACATATGTCTCACCACTGAGTAACATAGAGGGTCATAATCGAATGGGGCGCCCAAGTTTTCATGAGGGTGTCCTCGCAGGACGGACCCGCGAAGGGGCGGGGAAACCCGTATTATCGAAACAAGATGGGCATTCATATTTCGTTTCAATAATACGGTTGGGGACGCCCAAATCTCAACATTTAGGTCGACCATCTCTAAGGTTGACCTAAATGTTGAGATTTGGGCGTCCCCAACCGTATTATTGAAACGAAATATGAATGCCCATCTTGTTTCGATAATACGGGTTTCCCCACCCCTTCGCGGGTCCGTCCTGCGAGGACACCCTCATGAAAACTTGGGCGCCCCATTCGATTATGACCCTCTATGTTACTCAGTGGTGAGACATATGTTTCCCAAATCCTCAGGGAATTATATCTAAAAAGCTCTTTACATGTCTATTTGCTATCAAGCCACAAAATTCTGGAGTTTTTTACCAGCTGATTTGAGATTCTTGACTAGTTATGACATGTTTAAGAAGTGTTTAAAAACATTACTCTTTGAGAAGAACAACTGATTAAGTGCACTGCTGTAGGCTTTTAACTTTGATGTATTCTGGGGTTTTTTTTTTGCATCCTAGATGTTTTGTGTTCTAGTTTATTGTAACCCGCTGTGAACTATATGAATGGTATTAGTGAGCTATTAGTTAACTATCACGTAGCTGTAGAATGAGCGCATGAAAATTGTTGTAGTCAAAGAAGTGGCGAATGGTCCACAGGTGGTGAAATGTGAAAAAGCAGAGCTTTGATAAATGGGGGAGCGGAGATAAGAAAGAAAGGGAAGAATCCAAGATGATCCCTAAATAGTGAAAAGATAGCACTGGTTAAATCAGAGAACCAAGGAGAGTGATAGGAGAAGATGGAGGAGTTATGGATCCAGAGAACCAACAGGCAACAGTTCTATCCTTGTTAAGAGCAAGTTGATGTTCAAAATAGCCAGTTTGCTACTGAACCAAGACAGGCCTGGAAAGGGCTAATTGAGGGAGAAGATGGCCTTGTTGGAAAAGTAAGAAGAATATCATCTGCCTGAGGTACAGGGGTAAAAATGATTTGTTCAAGATCACAAGGAGTGTCAGTGAGATTTGAACTGGCTTCCCTGATCTCAAAGCACAGCTGGAGGAGTAGCCTAATGGTTAGTACAGTGGCCTGAGAACCAGGGGAACCGGTTTTGATTCCCACTGCAGCAATTTGTGACTCTGGGCAAGACACTTAACTCTCCATTGCCCCAGGTACAAAATAAGTACCTGTATATAATATGTAAACCACTTTGATTGCAACCACAGAAAGGTGGTCTATCAAGTCCCATCCCTTCTTCTACTCTCATGTCATATATATTACATAATCAAATTTATACTATGTGTTGCTTTTAGTGATCCATGCACAGCCTTTGATTCAATTGATATGAATTTATTAAGGAGAAAATAACCTTGCATTCTTTCAATTAAAACATGTTGTTATAATAATTGGGCTCAAGTGAGAGTCAGCTAGAGAGGTGACCTAACAGAAAACCTTGGAGTCAATAGAACAGTTTGACAAGGTTGTTCCCAGGCTCCAATGCTATTTAATTGAGAAGACTTCAGATACTATCTTTAATTGTCCAAAGGTTCTCTCCACATCTGTATAGCTTTTGATGTATGCTGGTCATGTATCTCTATTGATCTTCAGGGACCTATTCCTGACTTTGCTACGCTCTAAACAGTGAATAAATTAAGAATAATTATTCAAAAACAAAGATCAGGACAATGGGAAGGTATAAAAAGACATAACCTTGGAATATTGATTCTTAATAGGATACAAGTAATTAGATTGTATCAATGCTTAGGAATTACCTTGATCTCCTTCCTATCATGATTGGTCCTTCATAAGGAATCCTAAAATGGACAACACAGGACACTGCTTCTGTATTTACAAAAGTTCTGCTATTTCTGCTATTAAAACCTTTCTTACAAAGATATCATCAAAGATACTGTATGGTATAGTACAAAAATATGATTTTTTTTTAACTTGTGAGGATGTTGATGTATCTTTTTATAAGTCCATAGGAGGTTTTTAGCTGTGTGTACTAGTTAGTGTGCATTAAAAAATTCAGTGCAAGCTAAATTGATTTAATGCACACTAATCAGTTAGTGCACTTCAAGGCTGCAGAGAGACAGAGCCAGGCCCGGAGCAGTGCTACTGCAGCCGTCGCCGCTCCCCCCCCCCCCCCACACACACACTCAGGATGCAGCTGTCACTATCCCTCATTCACTTGTTCAGGCTGCAACTGCCCCACCCCCTACCTTCTTGTGTCAGTGCATCTGCTCCTCCCTGGCCTCCAAGGAGGCCTGGCCACCAGGGTCTGCCTCTCTCCTGCTTCTTTGTGCAGGACCATGTTATCCTGTTACTGCAATCACCCGGGTCCTGAAAGGAAAGATACAAACCCTGGCGCTAGGCCCCCCTTGGAGGCTGGGCCCAGGGAATTTTGCCCCCCCCCCCCCCCGCCTCCCCTCTCTCGGCGGCCCTGATGCACTTTAAATTAATTTAGTGTACACTAAAAATTCCCTATTAAAATGAATGTGTGAAGCCAACCAAAAAGATAAAAAAATCAGGAAAAATTCATGGAAAAAAGCTCACATTTTTCTTACCTGTGTACATACCCAGAGGTTTGCGTGATTGCTTTCTACTCCAACTCATGTCTTAGGCTGGATATGGGAATGAATTTCATGTTAATAAAATCTAGGAAAAGGCATTAGCATATTTTAAACTGTTAATTTCCCTTCCTGAATATTACTGCAACCCTGGTCTCACCACATAGTTCTGGGCACCAGCTAGCTCTTTGGGTTAGTGTTCCCGACCAGAGTCATTTAATGAACAGAGTGTGGGCCGAGGATGGGCTTAATCCTGGTAGGCTGTAGGGTTTTAAGCCATATTTATTTATTTATTCTTTATCAGTCTAGGAGCAAATTAATTTCACTCTCCCTTCATAGAAATTCTCTGCTACAGGATTTATGAAACCAATGTAAACTTTATTGGAACGCTGCATCAAGCACGATATCCAAACTTCATACTTTTCTTATAACAAAACAGTTCACTTGGTATCAACAGTTCAATTTGCTGAAAGAGGTTTTTGGTGCCAGTCCAAGACTATTGATAAAATACTATTAATTAAATTAGCAGTCTCTTATAATCCTAGGGTATTTACATATTTGCAGCTCCATCAGTCCAATTCCCACCCTTTAGGGCTGAATAATCCAAGGCTGTGCTTGCAGTGCTGTTTGCAGCAAGCTGTCCCACTTTGTCCAGTTGCTGGGCTCACTTAGGATCAGACCTCCCTGTCTGTCCTTCCTCCAGAAGTGCATGTCCATGAGTTGCTGCCTCTGGTACCGAACAGGCTCTTCCCTGGTCTGCTCCTGGACTGGGTTAACCCTTTCTACCCACCCAGAGCACTCCTCACACTCCAGCTAATGCTTTTATTAGCAAAAACCTCATCCTCATTCAGCCTTAGGTTATTGGGACTATCCAGGACATCCCCTCTCTTCACGGGTCCTGACAGAGGTGGAGGCAACCAAAGACAATGTGCTCATTCATCCTATCACTTTTATTACCTACTAACCCCCTCCCAACTAAGACACCTACTGTTAATTACTCATTGTAAATCCTCCCTCTGGGCTGGGCTCTCCTCCCATCCAGTGGCGTAGCCAGACTGCCAATTTTGGATGGGCCTGAACCCAAAGTGGGTGGGCACAAAATTTTCTCTCTACCCTCCTCCCCCAGCAAAATTTAGTCACGCTAATCAGATGCATTTGTCACACAGGATAAAGTGCTGCTTTTCAGTGCATCAGATTTCAGAAAATTTATTTAATAGCCTAACACCCTTTTCAGTGAGCTTTCAGAGGCCAAAACCTCCTGCCTCAGGTCAGTATAATGCTGTTACGGTATCCTCGCCTGACCTAAGGAAGGAAGTATTGGTCTCTGAAACTTCATTAACACAGGTACCATATTATTTTATCCTAAATTAAAAATAACATTATTTTCTTTACCTTTCTTGTATGGCCATTTACTTTTTCTCATTGTGTCGCTCACAGTCTCTAGATTCTGCTTTCCTTCGTTTTCGCTTAACTCTTCTGCCACGGTTTCCTGGCCATTTCTCATTTTTCTCTCCTTTTTCTTTGCTTTCTTCAATATTTTTCTGCCTCTCTCTCTCTCTCTCTGTCCTGATTTAATTCATTCTTACTATCCATTCTTTAATTTCCTTCATCTACTTATGGCTTTTCATCTTTTTCTCACCCTTGTTCTCCCCATGCCCCTTCCTCTTATTCTCCAGTCTTTCACTACTCTCCTTTTCCATCCAGCAGCTCTCTTCTTTCTCTCCCCATCCTTCCAGTCTCCCTTCTCTCACCCCATCCTTCCAGTAGTCTCCCCTCTTTCTTTCTGCATCCTTCCGTCCAGTGTCACCTCTTTCTCCCTACCCTTCCATCCAGCGTCTTCCCTTTTTCTCTCCCCATCCTTCCATCCATCTACCCTCTCTCCTGATCCTTCCATCTAATGTCTCTCTCTCCCTCTTCCTCTAATGTCTCTGTATCTCTGTACCCTTTTCTGTTCAGTGTCCCTTCTCTCTCCACATCCTTCCAGTCTCTCCCCTTTCTCTCTGCATCCTTTCATCCATCTCCCCTCTTTCTCTCCCCATCCTTCCATCCAGAGTCTCTCTCCCCATCCATCTGTTTTCCCTCTTTCTCTCCCCATCCTTCCATCTGTTTCCCTCTTTCTCTGCCATCCTTCCATCTGTTTTCTATCTTTTCTCCCCATCCTTCCATCTATTTTCCCTCTTTCTCCCCATCCTTCCATGTTTTCCCTCTTTCTCTGCCATCCTTCCATGTTTTCCCTCATTCTCTGCCATCCTTCCATCTGTTTTCCCTCTTTTCTCCCCATCCTTCCATGTTTTCCCTCTTTCTCCCCATCCTTCCATGTTTTCCCTCATTCTCTGCCATCCTTCCATCTGTTTTCCCTCTTTTTCTCCCCATCCTTCCATGTTTTCCCTCTTTTCTTTGACGAAGCCCGCCCTGCATGCCAGCCCCAGCACCCATTGCCGGCCACTGCTGCTTTTCCTGTTGAGCAGCAGGGCTGGCGCTACAAAAAGAAGAAACGCTAACGGCGCTAAGGACGAAAAATGTAAAAAAAAAAAAAAAAAGCGCGGCACCGGCAGGCACTGTCTAGGCAGCCTAGAGGCATTGGCTGCTGGCTCCTCCCGTCTCCTACGTCCAGTGATGTAGGAGATGGGAGGAGCCTGCGAGCCAGCAGCCAATGCCTCAAGGCTGCCTAGACAGTGCCTGCCGGTGCCACGCTTTTTTTTTTTTTTTTTTTACATTTTTCGTCCTTAGCGCCGTTAGCGCTTCTTCTTTTTGGTGCTTTTTGTAGCGCCGGCCCTGCTGCTCAACAGGAAAAGCAGCAGTGGCCGGCAATGGGTGCTGGGGCTGGCATGCAGGGCGGGCCTGGGCTGAAATTGGGTGGGCCTGGGCCCAGCCAGGCCCACCCGTAGCTACGCCCCTGCTCCCATCCACTCTTTGCTGTTCTCCCTCCCCCCAGTAACTCTGAAGAGCAGTCTAGTAATCCCCTGAGGAAATTCCCAAAACCAATTTACCAGGAGATTACATTATTAAAACATACTAGTTAAATGATAGTGGCAGCACTGAATTTGAAAAATTTTGAGAAGAGGTCCAGATCACATGCAATCAACAGTACTTAGCCATTCCCAACCCAGTCCTCAGGGTATACCTAGTCCCATGGGATTTTCTGGATATCCACAAAGAATATGCATGAGATAGATTTGCATACACTGGCTTAATTACATGCAAATGTAAGTCATGAATATTCATGGTAGATATATCCTGAAAACTTGATGGGGCTAGGCATGCCCTGAGGACTGGGTTGGGAATGGCTAGCTTAAGCACTGCTCACTGAATATCACTGACTGCGCCAGGTGAGGACTAGTTATCCAGGTAGCAGATGCAGATAATTAGCTTTGAATATTGACCCTTATGTTTTCAATTTATGCCTAAATATGTGGTAAACCTAGATCCTGTTCAGCTCCAAAGAGATATTATTCTACAATTTAAGGGCCACACCTAGAAAGGGCAGCCCTAGCTCTTTCCCAAACTAAGGGGCCCTTTGACTAAAGCTTAGCGAGCACCAATGGAATTAGTACGCGCTAAACGCTAAGAAGCCCATTTTAGGCCTATGGGCTTCTTAGCATTTAGTGTACGTTAATTCTACTACCGCACTCTAAGCTTTAGTAAAAAGGCCCCTACAAGCTTTAACAGCAACCAGCTCAAATGCATCACCCAAACTGGAGTTTGCTTTGCAGTCTTTTCTCTCAGATATCCAGGACCAGCCCTGTAAAATAAGTAAATAAAATAAAAATGCTCTACCAAACACAGTTTAAGGGTAACCAATGTAGAGAGACAAGAATGGAATAACCTTCTCTTAGTTCACATTAGAGTAACCACTCTTGCTGCCGCATTCTGAATTAATTAAAGTTTACTCAATAACCATTTTGGGATACCCACATATATAGAATCACAGTAGTCTTAAGACTAAGGACAGTAGCTTCTGCTACTGATCTAAATGCCTGTGGGTACAAATAACTGTTTAAGCATCCTTAGATATACCCAGAACTTGGGGCTCTAAAGATAAGGACAAGTGCAGAATAATTTCCAGACCTTTCACATCTGAGGAAAT
Source organism: Microcaecilia unicolor (assembly GCF_901765095.1). Taxonomy (NCBI): domain Eukaryota; kingdom Metazoa; phylum Chordata; class Amphibia; order Gymnophiona; family Siphonopidae; genus Microcaecilia; species Microcaecilia unicolor. The sequence goes on from NC_044033.1 coordinate 323,466,071, forward strand.
TGGAAGGCTTAAATTCTGAAATGGGAAATCTCTTACATCTTCCAGAAGCAGTTTAAAAGCTACTTCGAAAATGTCCTCCTTTTCTGGATTGAGTTTCAAAAAATTCACTCTCAGGGTAGGATTAAGTCTTTGGTGAGTCCTAGGCAAACAAGCATATTATGTCCCCCTAATTGTAATAGAAATACAAATGGGGCTCCGCATGGTTCTGACCGCAAAGGAAATTTAGCACTGCTCCCTCCCACCCACCCCCATATAGCTGATTTACCGGGGCAAAAATCTGCTATGGAATCTGCATTGGGGAGTAACCCAGCTTTGAGACCTAGGCACATGCCTTGGCTGCTTCTGCCTTAATCCTACTCTTGTTCATCATTATCCGTGACGTCTACATTCCTTCAGAATCTAACCTTGAAACATTCTCTTTGAAGTTGCTTAGCTGTGAACTTGATAAACTACATGGACTGTGCCTTAACTTAAGCCTTGTACAGGCCACAAATGATTTTGGAATGGCTTATCCAACACAATCAGGCTATGCATATGAGACATCCTTACAAACTCCAGACCATATTACAAAAGACTGCCTTTTTTTACATCTGATTTTTTAATTGGATTTTATAAAAAACAGTATATAATATTGCAATAAACAACAAAAACATTTTTTAACATTAACAAAATTGCATGAAAACTGCAGCAACTGCAATGTTAGAATCTGTAAAAATTGCTGGAGAGAATAAAGAGAACAAATACAGCATTCAAAGTCTTTTGCAGAAGTTGTCAAAGGGTGACCAAAGTTTCTTGAAATTACAGAAGTTATGAACTTTAATAGCTGTAGACTCTTCATAGTTCTGGATGGTACAAAGATGATTATACCATTAATGTTTAGTAAAAGACTGCCTCTTTTTTGATTGCACTGCCACATTTCATGCTCTAGATCAGTGTTTTTCAACCAGTGTGCCTTGGCACTGTTCCTCAGGTGTGCTGTGACAGGTGAGGGTCATTTATTATTAGGGCCAGCTTAATTTGGGCCAGAACAGAGTGTACCTTTTAAAAGTTTCCTTGTCTCTAGCGGTCGGAGCCGGGGGGGGGGGGGGGAGAGTCAAGAGAGACAAGCAGAAATGCCTGGTCGCTGGCTAGAGAGGAAACATGAGGGAGAGATACTGAACTATTTGTAAGGCTGGAGGTGGGGGGGGGGGGGGGGGGGAAGAGAGAAGGTAAGTGCCGGACTATTATTTTTTGGGGAGGGGTGGAAATGCTGGACTATTTGTGCAGGTGTGCCTTGACAATTTTAGTGCCATGTAAGTGTGCCTATGAGACAAAAAAGATTGAAAACCTCTGCTCTAGATGGAAAAAAAAACAGTTTGCCTTCGGTTTGTCACCTGTGAAATATAAGAATGGCATCCTAGTCATCAACATAACAACACAGTATATGACAGCAGATAAAGACCCATGTGGTTCCATCTAGTCTACCCAATAAGGTGGCCAGAGCAGCACCTGCCATTCTGTGCAGGTTACACTCCTTCATGATCAAGTACTGGTAACACGAATAGGGCAGTCACACAATCGTGGAAGAGTGGTTTTACAATTTTGGTTGCAACATGGTCACATTCATTGCCAATACTTGATTAGGCCAGCAGTTCAAACATGTTGCAAACTGACATTATACTTGCTATCAACTTTAAGGTATTCCCCTCTCCTTCTGAGATACATTCATAGTTTTATATCTTGGGATTGCAGGTTCCAAATGTCGGGCACGTCAAGTTATTCAAAACACTGCGGCTCGATTGGTGATGAGAGTGTTGAAATTTACACACATCGGACATATATGCTACCTAAATAATCAGCGCCAAAATGAAATATGCCTAGGCCTACTTTATAGAATAATCCTAAATTTCCACACGATTTATAGAATATGACGAGCACCCATCCATGTGACTAAATTTAGTCGCGGGCAGTTAAGCCAAGTAATTATGCACAGACCAAGTGTATTCTATAACCACATAGATTTTAGAAACGCCCATGACCCGCTCATTCTCATACCCCCTTTTTCAGCTATATGACTTAGAATTTGCGTGCATCACATTATAGAATTTGCTTAGACAGTTCTGTGCGTAAATTCTAATTAATGCTAATTAGTCAATAATTGCTTGCTAATTAGCAATTATTAGCACTGATTGTCTTGTTAACTAATTAAGTTGCATATACAAATATAGAATACAACTGGATTTGCATATGCAATTTAAGTCGCGCTATACAGAATCCTAGGGATTATGCCTGTTTTTAAATATTTACATTGGCTTCCAGTGGAATTTCAAGGAATTTAATATGCTAACCTCTTCATAGCAAAACTGGAGGAGACATTTTTGAATACATATCAGACTAAACCCCTAAAATACTACCAGTGTATTGATGACATTTTTATGATTTAGTCTGAGGGGGAAGAAACTCTAAAACAATTTTACAGTTCTTTCAATACATACCATCCTACAATCAAATTCAAAATTGACTACTCCCCAGACAAAGTCAATTTTTTGGACACCACAGTTTCCATCAGCAATGGCTATATACAAGCATCTACAGTGGGGGGAAATAAGTATTTGATCCCTTGCTGATTTTGTAAGTTTGCCCACTGACAAAGACATGAGCAGCCCATAATTGAAGGGTAGGTTATTGGTAACAGTGAGAGATAGCACATCACAAATTAAATCCGGAAAATCACATTGTGGAAAGTATATGAATTTATTTGCATTCTGCAGAGGGAAATAAGTATTTAATCCCTCTGGCAAACAAGACCTAATACTTGGTGGCAAAACCCTTGTTGGCAAGCACAGCGGTCAGACGTCTTCTGTAGTTGATGATGAGGTTTGCACACATGTCAGGAGGAATTTTGGTCCACTCCTCTTTGCAGATCATCTCTAAATCATTAAGAGTTCTGGGCTGTCGCTTGGCAACTCGCAGCTTCAGCTCCCTCCATAAGTTTTCAATGGGATTAAGGTCTGGTGACTGGCTAGGCCACTCCATGACCCTAATGTGCTTCTTCCTGAGCCACTCCTTTGTTGCCTTGGCTGTATGTTTTGGGTCATTGTCGTGCTGGAAGACCCAGCCACGACCCATTTTTAAGGCCCTGGCGGAGGGAAGGAGGTTGTCACTCAGAATTGTACGGTACATGGCCCCATCCATTCTCCCATTGATGCGGTGAAGTAGTCCTGTGCCCTTAGCAGAGAAACACCCCCAAAACATAACATTTCCACCTCCATGCTTGACAGTGGGGACGGTGTTCTTTGGGTCATAGGCAGCATTTCTCTTCCTCCAAACACGGCGAGTTGAGTTCATGCCAAAGAGCTCAATTTTTGTCTCATCTGACCACAGCACCTTCTCCCAATCACTCTCGGCATCATCCAGGTGTTCACTGGCAAACTTCAGACGGGCCGTCACATGTGCCTTCCGGAGCAGGGGGACCTTGCGGGCACTGCAGGATTGCAATCCGTTATGTCGTAATGTGTTACCAATGGTTTTCGTGGTGACAGTGGTCCCAGCTGCCTTGAGATCATTGACAAGTTCCCCCCTTGTAGTTGTAGGCTGATTTCTAACCTTCCTCATGATCAAGGATACCCCACGAGGTGAGATTTTGCGTGGAGCCCCAGATCTTTGTCGATTGACAGTCATTTTGTACTTCTTCCATTTTCTTACTATGGCACCAACAGTTGTCTCCTTCTCGCCCAGCGTCTTACTGATGGTTTTGTAGCCCATTCCAGCCTTGTGCAGGTGTATGATCTTGTCCCTGACATCCTTAGACAGCTCCTTGCTCTTGGCCATTTTGTAGAGGTTAGAGTCTGACTGATTCACTGAGTCTGTGGACAGGTGTCTTTCATACAGGTGACCATTGCCGACAGCTGTCTGTCATGCAGGTAACGAGTTGATTTGGAGCATCTACCTGGTCTGTAGGGGCCAGATCTCTTACTGGTTGGTGGGGGATCAAATACTTATTTCCCTCTGCAGAATGCAAATAAATTCATATACTTTCCACAATGTGATTTTCCGGATTTAATTTGTGATGTGCTATCTCTCACTGTTACCAATAACCTACCCTTCAATTATGGGCTGCTCATGTCTTTGTCAGTGGGCAAACTTACAAAATCAGCAAGGGATCAAATACTTATTTCCCCCACTGTATATACAGGAAACCTACAGACAAATGCAGTTACCTCCACAACTCCAGCTTCCACCCTCCACATGCAAAAAAATATCCATTATACACAGCCAAGCCACAAGATACCACCGTATCTGCACTGACCCAGGAAACAGAGATAAACACCTCAAAATCCAGACTGAATCCTTCAAACAAAAAAGCTACAATACCAAAATAAACTCCAATAATATTGCTTCTTCTTTAAAATACCCAGGGAAAACCTACTGCAGTACAAGGAAAAGAAAGCCACAGAGAGAATCTCTTTGTAGTGACCCAGAGCTAGAAAAATTGAGCAGAATCATAAAAAATCTACAGCCTGGGCTGCTGAGAGGGGGGGGGGGGGGGCAAAATTCCCCGGGCCCGGGCCACAAAGGAGGGCCTGGCGCCGGAGTCTCTTGCTCTCTCCTGCTCCCAGGCCGCTGGCGCCGCAGTCCCGTCTCCACCTGCCTACCCTCAACTCCCTTCTGTCTGTCGTGTGAGCCCCCTGCATTAAAAAAAATCTCTAAAGCAGCAGCGCAGCGCCTTCTGTGCAAAAGTGGCAGATCGCCTAGTGCGGGGCCTTCCCTCACTGTGTCCTGCCCGCCTCGGATGTAACTTCCTATTTCTGCAAGGGCGGGAGACAGTGAGGGAAGGCCCACCTGAGGCGATCTGCTGCTTTCGCAGATAAGGCACTGCACTGCTGCTTTAGGGATTTTTTTTTTAATGTAAATGAAGGGGTTGGATGGCAAGCTGAAGGGATCAGAGGGTAGGTAGGTGGAGACTGGGCACTGTGGTGCCAGTGATCTGGGAGCAGGAGAGGAAGGCGACAGCAGTAGCTATTGAGGGGTGGGGGGGGGGGCGATCCTTGGGGGAGAGCGGCGATCCTGGGGGGGGAGGGGGCTGGCTCAGTTTCTCGGTGGCCCTGTCTACAGCCACTACTCCAGGAGGATGAACTACTGAAAGAGATATTCCCATCCCCACCAGAGCTGGCCTTCCAACAGCCATCCAACATAAAACACAAACAAGTATAAATCAAGCTCCAAATAGAAACTCAAAAAGAAGAGAGTGACACACATCCTTGAAATATATTCAGCTGCAAACTGTGCCAACACATTTCACAGGATCCCGTAGCCATTCACAAAGGAAAAATATTCAACAAAAAGGAATCCTTCACATGCTCATCTTCCAATGTGGTATATATCACTCAATGTAAAAAGCGTGAAGAAGAGTGCTATATTGGATAAGCAAGTCAGATGCTAAAGACGAGATTTAATTTACCTAGACATCATATGAAAAATTCCAATGCAAACCAGGATGTCACCTCTGTGCAGCACTTTACAAAACCAGAACACTGTATCAATGATTTTATGGTGAAAATACTAAAATAAAAATTTAAGACAATCCAGGAATGTAAGACCTTTGAAGTCAAAATGATGAAATATTTTAACACCCACCATACAGGACTTAACAAAGATCTGGGTTTTCTAGCCCATTATAAATCATAAAATTCTACTGCTTTGTCACTCTCTTATCTACCATGCATCTCTCCCTGTCTCTCATCCACCCAACTCCCCCCTGTGTCTCACCTTACCCACCCCACCCTCTTCCTGTGAGACTGGCATTGGAACGCTTTGGTGTTTCACTTATATATCCTGTTATTTATCAACATTTGCTTATTTCTGATCTGAAGAAGAAGGGTTACCTTCGAAAGCTAATCAAAAAATGTATTGTTAGTCTAATAAAAAAGGTATCATCTTATTTTCTTCTCTATGTTTTTTTTCTATATATTACCTTTAAAAGTGGACTAACACGGTGTTATGATTCTGCCGGTTTGGCAGCAGAAGGGGGTGGACTTCACTCCTGATTGGCTGGCAGGGTCTGACTGAAGTCATGGGGTGTACTTTAGCCTGCTTCCTCCTGCCCTTCCTGCTTTGGTGTTACATTTCCTTGTGACTAGAAAGCCCTGCGGGGGCTGTTTGTTTATTTAAGGATCTCTCTCGTGCGCCTGCCTGCTGGGTATTCTGTCAGAGATTTCCTTTCTCTTCTGTTGTGTCTTTTCCCTGGCTTTTGGCTTGGGCCTAGGTTTTTCTTTTGTTTGCTGCTCCTGTCTCTGGCTTGTAGGGGCTTCCTGTATTAGTTTCCCTGTCCTGCGCTGGTCCCTTGGGAGGATGTGGCCCCGCTCTGGTTCCTTTGTTTACTCCCTTTGCCTTGTGGCTGGTGTTCAGCGTGCGGCTGGCACCTTGGGGTCCCAGGGGGGACTCCTGGGTCTCTTTCACCCCTCCGTGTGTGTGTCTGGGTTCCAGTTCAACCATGAGGCCCGCACGAGTGGCTCTGAGCGCCTGGGTTCCAGTTCGGCCGTGAGGCCCGCCTGTATGTCTATTTCCCTTTCTTCCTGAGGTGCTGCGGGGGGAAGGTAGGTTAGGGGTATTGCGTAGCTGGGATGTGCAATGGTAGGTCGGTCTTCCCTTGGCCTGGGTTGGCGCTCTGCTGGCCTTGGCCAGGGCTTAAGGGCTCACAACCAACCCAACGGATTACACACGGCTACCACATCACTCTACTCAAGTACAGTGCAAAATTTTATCTTTGATTCATCAGATACTGTATTGAGTGGCACCATGGTATTTTACTCAGGCTTTGGTGGTATACTGACCTGGAAGATAACTGCAATCAGAGACAACAATGCAGTTGGCAATTGATGGGGTAATGATGACGCAATATGCTGAGACTCATGCTGAGGCTTTTTCAGTGGCTGGTCCACTTTTGTGGAATGCATTGCCAGGGACATTAGGATTGTGGCATAGTACTGGGCAGTTTAAAAAGCTTTTAAAAATACTATTTTTTTTTGTACCAGCATTTTTAAAATTTGTATCCCTCCTTTTTGACAGGTATAGAGTTGTGCAGCTTTTTTTTTTTTTGTTAGTGGTACAGAAGGCATGATATGGTGGTTGTTATTATGATGTTTGTGTATTATATCTTAATGTGTATGTATTTTGTAATTGCGTAGGTTATATGCGGACTATAAGTTTTTTAAATAAATAAATATGAATGCGACACATAAAACACATGCTTGTTCTTGATCAGACCTGCTATTCTCAGGTCACAGACTGTAGAAGTCTGCCTGGCACTTTTCCTACTTCCCAATCATTGGAGTTGCCATCAAAGCCCACTCCAGCCCATCCAAATCTGTCTTTCCATAATTGGGGCAGAGACTTTAAAAGTCTCCCCTCTTGTGCCATATTTGGGACACAGACCATAGATGTCCACCCTATACTGACCTTACTTACCTAAGCACCAACAAATTTTGCTTGGTTTCCATCCTTTTTGCGTTTAAGTATCCTTTGTATTTATCCCATGCGTTTTTAAATTCCATCACTGTTTTCATCTCCACCACCTCCTCCTGGAGGGCATTCCAGTCATCCACCACCCTCTCTGTGAAAAAGTACTTCCTGATGTTACTTCTAAATCTGCCACCCTGTAACCTCAATTTATGTCCTCTAGTTCCACCGCTTCCTCGTCTCTGGAAAAGATTTGTATGTATATTGATAACTTTCAGAACAAAAGAAAAGAAGCAGACCTTGTTGAAGAAAACACACTCTTTAATAAGTTGTATTGATGCTCCCAGGGTTCACAACATCAGATGCTCGACATGGCCATCTTGATGTGTTGGTGGAGTTTTTAGGTTTGTACCAACTGGTTCTTAATGCTCCTGATGCAGCCTGTACTCTTGGTGAAACATGACCATGTTGGGCATCCAATTGAGAACGCTGGGAGCATCAATACAACCAGGGCCGCTAAGAGACAAAGCCAGACCCTGGTTGAGGGTGCCTGCCTGCTGCTGCCACCTTGAACTTGCTTACTGCCACTGCCATCATGGCTCCACCCCCTCACCTGGTACAATATCTGTCTTGTCTTTCCCTCTTCCTCTCGGCAGTGTTCCTGCGGGCTGCCGGCAGCATAAAAAAAAGCAACTTACCTCTCAAGGAGGTTGTTACCTCTGGCTGGCCTCCAAAGTGTTTCCTCTGCTGTGTATACTTCCTGTGTGGACACAGGAAGTTGTGTCAGAGGAGGCAGGACAAATCAGAGGGAACACGTCCGAGGCCAGCAAGAAGATAGCCATTAGGAACACTGCCAAAGGGAGGAGGGAAAGGCGAGAGAGATACTGAACTGGGCTTGGGCAGGGGGAGAATTTAATGCTGGTTTGTGTTAGCAAGGTTTATGCCTTTGCTGTGTTAACAGTTTCTAAGTGCCACAAATGTATGTGTTTGATCCCTCTGCTAAACATTTTCAGCAATAGTACCTGTGTTGCAAAAACTTCAATTAACACAGAGTTTTGTCCCCTCAAAAAAGCCCAGTTAGGTGGAAAATAAACACCTACATTTGCAAATTATAAATACCTAGGAATAGAAGCCCCGATATACACTATTTGTCCACAGAGTGTCAGTCTTACATTGCATTAACTTTTCTCCTTCAGACTATCATTGGCACACTTTTCATGATTCATTTCTATTTTCTAACATTGCCATCCTTTGCTTATTCCGTTCTGACCTGAGAAAGAGGTGCTACTGCCTGAAAGGAAGTCAAGAAATGCATTGCTAATCCAATAAAAAGGTATCCCTGTATAGTTTCTGTTTTTATTTATTAACTTCTATTTCTGTGTATTCGAGTGGACAGACATGACAATCACACTTCTTAATCATATTAACTAAGAAAGTGGATTATTGTTCTCAACAAGATGGAATGTTTCTTGAGAGAGTTGATGTGCGAAGCCTTTTTATTTTTGTTATAATATGTATATTTAAACCTTAATGAACACACGGAGTCCCCAATGCTCAGAAGCAAATGCGAAGGCTAGAGGCACCATGCTCAAGGGCCCCCCACTGCTGGGAATAACGAGCGCACCAAGGGATAGCTGAGTGAGCTTTCAAATTATATTAAATTGAGATCATTAAGTATCCCCCCCCCCCCCATGCTCAGAGAAAGGCACAGTAAACTAGGGTGCCCTTATTTCAGGAAACCCTATGCCAGCACGGAGCTGGTGTTAGGGTTTTCGAAGAAGCAGAGAAGCCAGTGTTGAACCTCAGCAGCATGAAGGCGGGCTCGTTATCAGAAGTGGCTGCAACAGTGGCTCTAGACCAGGAACGTTGGCTCCTTCTGGGCGCTGCCCCCGGCTCTGTGGTGCTCTCTTGCTCCACACTCAGCAAGCACACACATTCAGCACCAAACATTTGATCCCATCTTCATCCTTCCCTGTTGTTGGCTTGCTGAGCGGGGTCGGGGGATTGTAGAATGCTTGAACCCACACTCTCCACTCGCTTTCTCGCTGCAGCTCAATTTTTCCTCCTCCCCCCCCCCCCCCCCCGGTGTTCTGGGTATGCGCTTAAGAGCTGCGCTTAATACACAACTCTTGAGCGCATGTGTCAGACACCATCCTCACGCGGAAGTCCCTAAATTTGCATGCCATTAGCTGTTGTGGTGGTATTTTTCTGGCACTGTACTGAACAGCACCAGAGTTTGGAGCATCAGGGCCTTCACCAAATCATATATTTATTGATTTATTTATTCTTGTACCCCACAATTATCCCAAAACAACTTTCGGTTCAATGTGGTTTACAATTAACAGTTATGAGAGATTACAATGATGCATTACAGAAATATAGAGTAGAGTGGACTAATATTGTCTCATTTAGTTAACCACAGAATGTTTTGAAAAGACAGGTTTTTAGTTCTTTTCTGAATTGAAGATAGTCTGTGATTCTTCTTATCGCTTTGGGAATTCAGTCCCACCATTTGGAACCCAAATAACTAAATCCAGTCATGTATATGGATGTGTATGTTACGTTTTTGCAGTTGGGTAGGTGAAGGAGTAGGTAGCTTCTGGTTTCTGGACTTGTATTTCTTGGAGACAGTTCGATCAGGTCTCACATGTACTCGGGAGACATGCCAAACAGTATTCTGAAGATGAGAGTGCTTGATTTGAAAAATAGTCTGCCCTTTCTTGGGAGCCAGTGTTGTGTTGTAAGTAGTGGGGTTACTCTTTTGTATTTAGAGTTTTTGAATATCAGTCTTGCTGCTGTGTTTTAGATGGTTTGCAGTGATCTTAGTATGTTCTCTTTGCTTCCTATATATGCAGTGTTGCAATAGATTAGTCGGGGTAACATCAGCAATTGTACTATCAGACAAAAAGATTGTCTGGGAAAGTAATCTCTGATCTTTCTCAATTTCCATAGGGTTTTGAAACTCTTTGATGTGACTAGGTTTCAAGAGAGAAATGTTTATTAAGGATGATTCCTAATATTTTTAGTTCTATTTCAATTGAGTATGTTTATTGGTCAATTGTGAAGGTTTGGTAGGTGGTTGGGTTGTATGAGCTGGATAGGGCCAGGAATTTGGTTTTATCTCTATTTAGTTTGAGTTTGAAGGTTGTGGCCTAATTTCTGTGATGTTGTTGTGAAAAGGTATACATACAGTGACAACATCAGCGTATATGAATGGGTTAAGTTCCATTTTTTCCAATTTGCTGCCAATTGGAGCCATCATGATATTGAATACTATTGGTGATATTAAGGATCCTTGTAGTACCACACATTCAGGGATCCAGGAGGCTGAAAACTGAATGGACACCTTTATGAGATAGGCTGTGGTCCTTAGGAAACCATTAAACCGGGTTGCTACTGCTTAACTTATTCTTATGTTGTCGAGCAGTGTCATTAGTGTTGTGTGATCTACTAGATTGAAAGCTCTTGACATGTCAAATTACTAGACTTGGCAGGTTTCATTGGTACCTTGCAGCAGCAGCAAAATACTTGATAGATCCCAGAGCTAAAATAAAACATCATAATAGATAGCAAAATGGAAAGTATCCTATAACTAGAACAACTCTGGTAATATGGTCACATGACCCTCACTTTATTCAAAAGACACTTATGGGCCTTTTTACTAAGCTGCATAAGCGTCAACGCACGCCCAACGTGCGCCAAAATGGAGTTACCGCATGACTACCGCTTGGCTCTTGCGGCAATTTCATTTTTGGCGCATGGCTGAAAAATTTGATTTTCTGCCGTGCGTATCGGACGCGCGCCAAGTGGTATTTAGCGCTCATAGGTCGTTACCACCTAGTTACTGCATGAGACTTTACTGCTAGGTCAATGGCTGGCGGTAAGGTCTCAGACCCAAAATGGACATATGCCAATTTTCATTTTGCCGCACGTCCATTTTTGGCAAAAATAAAAAAAGGCCTTTTTTACAGGCGCGCTGAAAAATGATTCTGCGCGCACCCAAAACCCGCACCGACACTACCGTAAGCCATCTTTCTGCGCGCCTTTGTAAAAGGACCCCATAATCTTTTTGTTCATTGTCTATGGCAGAGGCTTTCAACCTAGTCCTCAGGGACCACCTGGCCAGTTGGATTTTCAGGATATCCACAATGAGTATGCATGAAAAGATTTGCATACCAAGAAAACAGTGTATGCAAATCTATTTCCTGTATATTCATTGTGAATATGCTGAAAACCTGACTGGCCAGGTAGCCCCTGAGGACTGATTAGCTCAGTATCTACTGCAAGGGCCAACTAACCCTGAAAACAGTGTGATGTACAGGGAGTTATTACTTGTTGAAGCATCTCCACATTTAAATGCAGCATTTATATTTGTAGATTGCATACACGTGTAAATTGCGAATTCAGAAAGCTGTTATTTACACGCGAAGCTCCTCAACATGCAGAGAATTCAAGGGGGTGTGGTGGGTATATGGTTTGGGCATGCCTCAGGCAGCACAAAAATCTTCCCGTGTATTTTACATTTTACAAAGAGAATACATGTATATGGTTTTTAAAAAATCCCTGTTGGATTTTACATCAGCTCAACGGCACAAACCGATTTTTAAAACGTGCTCAATTTGGCCAGGTGTAATTCTCCTTTATGTCTTGTTGTTTATTTCTGCCTTCACAATGAAGTAAAATAAAAATTGTAGCCCCACTACATAGTTGGCAGTGCCTTATAGTCTGTAAATTAGGATAGCTACATGTGGAAAAAGTGCCACTTACATATGTAGTTTGTGAAGTCAACACTTCCACGTTGAAGTTGCTGGGTTCGTGCCACTCTTTTTCCACATGCATATTTGTAAATGGCTGCTCCCATTGTGCCTGCCAGCAAATATACATGCACTCCTGCTAGTCCTTATAGGTGTTTTACCAAAGGCTCTGCATTCCACAGCGCTTTTTGTAAAACTTTCCAACAGGGGATGGTGTAGAAAGGGTATATACCATCCCTCTACGCTAAGCTGATATGGTCCTGAAGTCAGAGCATACTGGGTTAGTGACAGTCCTGAAAGGATATGTAGATAAATTCTCCTACTTGGAGTGCCATAGAAGGACAGACATGCCAAGTCACACACATTAGGGTGTGTGACATATGCATCCGGGCCCCTTCTCCAACTCATACACATAACTATCCTAATCCCACACGTTGCTACCCTGCTCCCCACAGGCAATCTGGCTTCTCTCTCCATTTCCTTCCCCTACTCTTGCCACTATGGTCTGCCAAACTTGCTTGAGGCTGGTAGCGCTGAAAAGACACTGCTTCTAGCCAACATAGAGCCCTTCTTCTGCTGCTCCTGCCTCCAGAAACTGGAAGCAGCATCAGAGGAGACGTGAGTGATAAAAGAAAGGCCCTGCATTTGCCGGAAGTAGCATCTCTTGAGCACTACTGGCCTTATGCAAGTTTGGCAAACCACTGGGGCAGGAGGCAAGGAGATGCTGGGCTAGGCTGGTGGGGAGTAGGGGAAAGAGAGGGAGAGAAAGAGATAATGTGTGTCAGGGGGAGGAGAGAGGAAAGGATGCCAGGATGGTGGTGGGGGAGAGGAGAGATGCCAGGATGATGATGGTAGTGGTAGGAGGGGGAAGGAGGAAGAGACACCAGGATGATACAACACAACCAATTACTTGAAGTATCCTTCATGGAACATTGGTTGGACATTGTCAATACTAAAAAGAATATCATTAGAAATGATTTACATTTTTGCACAAAGTTAAACTATTGTAGATCTAGACATATTCCTAGAGGCCTTAGGTTATCTCAAGCACCTACTATGTTCCTAGACAATCAGAGTGTACTATTCTTAATACGTGCAGTCTTGATCTTATGATTCTGATAGCAGATATGTCCAAATCCAAAAGCAAGAGGTTGCAAGAAATGTTAGATCCTAAGCTCACTTCCTCACACACTCAAGATCCTCATTATGACGTTATATTAAAAGATATTAATATTAAAGTGGAAAAATTTAGGAGAGACAAAAGAAAGTAAAAACAGTAAACTCAAAAGAGATGAGGCCAATTATAGAAGGGGGGCCATTTACCCCTTCTCTAAAGCAAGACCATATTTCTCAAATAAAAAGGTTAACAATCAACATGCTAATGATAATACTAGACAATTTTCCTCCAAAGGAACCAATGATCGTACTTTAATTGAACATAGATGAAAGAGGGTGAGGAGTGACTCAGGGGATTTTTATACCTCTCCCTTGGGTAGTCCCATTACCCGTTCCCACTTTCCCAGTACCTCTAGACATTCTACAGAACGTGATACCTCAATAAAATGCAACTGACTCTTTTTTAGACGAATTATGGAAGAAAGACACCAGAGAAACATCATCAAGACGGCAACCATTTCCCAACAACAGATTCAGTTCGAGAGGGAGTGGAAGGGGCAGAGGAAGAGGAAGGAGTAGACCACCACAGTCATTCCACAACAGAGGTTATTTTCAAACCAGTAGAAGATTCCACCCCTATTTTTAATTTATCACATTACAATTTGAACACATTCGAACTTGGCATCCTGAAGAAGGGGTTATCATTTGTTCCCACTACAGGGTACAATGCTTTTTGAACCAGAATTGATCTGTTCAAATTTACCCATAAGGTTCAATCATACATGCTTTTTCCAAAACTGATATTCCGTATCAAGATGTCTCTATAGTTAAGAAACCTTCTACTTGGATTCCTCCTGGCCAGTCTCATCCTTTGATATCAGCTTTCAATTTATGTGTTGAAAAGAATGTGAAGAAGTTTGAAAGAAAGAAGAAACCCAGATACTACAACATTACCACTTCAGAGCATAATGCAATTAAAGATTTGGCACAAAATACCGATATTGTCATCAAACCTGTCGACAAAGGCAGAGGTATAGCCATCATGAATCAGATCGATTACATCAAAGAAATAAGACGACAATTGGAAAACCGTGAATTTTACATCCCTTTAGAAAAAGTCTCCACTGAAGAAATCCAGAAAGACATCATAGAATTGGTAGAGATCGCTTCCAAGATGTGTTTCCTTACACAAAAAGAAAACAAAATTTGTGAAAGTTATGCACCCAGTCACCTCAACCATATATATATTACCAAAGATCCACAAATCTTTAAAGCACCCACCAGGCAGACCCATCATCTCTGGGAATGGGTCAATTTTAGAACCCTTATCTATATTTGTTGATTTCTGCTTACGATCATTTGTGCCACTTATCCCTTCATATATACAAGACACAACACATATGATTGATATTCTGCAAGAATATGATGGTCCATTGGTAGATACAATCATGGTAACCATGGACATTGAGTCATTATATACCAATATTCCACAGCTAGAGGCCATACATATTATTGAAAAGACTTTACAAGCCAGAACCACTTATAAGCGGATACCAAACCACCTAATTATCACATGTGTCACTATTGCACTTACATAAAATTATTTTTGTTTCGAAAAGGCATATTATCAACAAATAAAGGGCACTGCCATGGGTGCTAGCATGGCTACCGATTTGGCAAACCTGTATGTTGGCGACTTTGAACTAGAACATCTCACGGCCCATCCTTTTTCAGATCACATTAAAATTTACCCCCGATATATTGATGACATTATTATTTTATGGCAAGGAAATGAAGAAACACTTGTATCCTTTCATCAATGGCTCAATACTAGAAACTCTCACTTCAAATTCAAACTGGATTATGATACAGAAGTCATTCATTTTTTGGATCTATCAATTACAAAGATTGATTATCTCTTTAAGACCACCATTTACAGAAAACCGACAGATCGCAACACATTTTTACATTACTCTAGTTATCACAATCCAAAACTTAAAAGTAATCTTCCACTCTGTCAGTTCCTCCGTCTTCAACGTATCTGTACAGATTTTGAAGAATTCAATTATCAAGCACATATTATGTGAGAGTGCAGGTGAAAGGGGATCTGGGAAGGCATGAAGAAAGGGGGTACAGGGAGCCGGGGAATCCCAATGGGGCAGATTTCATGTGCACAAAACCCACATTCAGAAAGCTGGGCTACCGGAGGCAGAGAGGTTGGCTGGGTTAAGGAAGAAGGGGAGGAACTACCAGTCCCAGAATCCTTCTCTTCCCCACCTGGCTGTGCAAGAGTTAGGGGAGGAGATAGAAGATTGGGAAATGGTCTCTGAGGAAGGTGATGAGGGCCAGCTGGAGAGATTGGGGGCGGGGAAGTTGAAGAGGAGGATAAAATGGAGATTACTGAAGGACTAGGGGAGGAACAGATGGAGATTGGAGCCCTGGCTCAAACCCGAAAAGCTGCTGTAAGAGGGTGGCTAGCTGTACCTTGGAGAGCCTGGTGGAAGACCGGAGGAGAGAGGCTGAGGCACTGGGGGAAATCTCTACTAAAGAGGAAACAGGTGCAGCCTGTGGGAGAGCAAGAGAGCTGGGCACAATTGAAACCCCAGCCTGAACCAGGTGGGAATAAAGCTGTGTAACCGTGCTGTAAGAAGGTGCAAGAAAGACTGTGTAAACTGTTTCATACTAAAAAGGTCTGGGCTGCAACCTACCAAGCTATTTGGGTTTTCCCTCTGATACTGTACTGTTCCCTAAGTGAAGTAATCTGAGCTAAAGTGAAGTTATATGGACTGTTTTTGAACCTGAGTTTGAAGTTATATGGACTGTTTTTGAACCTGAACTTGACTGTGTTGAACCTGAATTGTGCTCTGGGCTGCTAGCCTAAACAACCTGGAGTGAAGGGTGTTTTGTTGATCTGAAGCAAGAAAATAAAAGCTCTTACTTATAAACATCGGGCTTTGAATGTGCCTCTGTGAAAGGAACGGAGGGAGGAGGAAGTCCTGGGAGTTCACAGGGCCTGGAGCCAAGGCTCAGAGGAGCCAGATTGCTGTGGAGTGAAGGCAACAGTCATGTGGAGGAAGAGGCAGCTAAGCAGGGTCGAGTCTGGCTGGGTCCTGGATGGGCAACCCAGCTACAATTATGAGTGACAGATTTGTAACAAGAGGATATCCTCAAAGACACATCGACAGTGGATACATCAAAGCTTTGCATCAAGATTGTGACAATTTATTGGAATCCACCAAAAAAAAAAAGAAAACCCCATGATATTGTTTGCATTCTTAAGTATTCATTTTTAGCTAAATTTATTTCCCATTACATTAGAAAACATTGGCATATACTAGTAGGCCTAGAGTGTTTCAAGAACAAAGAATTGGTTTTCACATACTCGTGACCCCTAAGGCAGGTGGCTGTGCCCACCGAAACACAGCCCGTGTCTGGTCCCCTTGCACTGGTGCTTTTAATAAAGGCTTGAGGACCTCATCCCCACAGCTGATTGTACTTTCTTCATCACAGCACCTTTTTTATGGAATCTGCTCACTTTCCTATAAGAAGTTGAGTGGAAGCAAGAGATAGCACAGCGTTTCATCTAATAAAGCTGCATCAGGGGTCAATGGACATTTTTAAAGCATAAGAAATGAGGGCAGGGAACCTCTGCTGCTGCTGAAGAAATTTAGGGCAGGTCTTAAAACCCACTTCTTCTCATCTGCTGCCCCTGGGTAGAAAATGCAGCTGAGCTGTGCTACGGCAGTTCTGCATGCTCTCGGTCGCTCTGGACTGCTGTTTGTGTTGTATCCTTTCCTGTTCTCCTTTAGTTTCCTATTTGATGAAGTTCCATTTTTCTCTCTCTCTCTTTTTTTTGTGATATTTTGATAAGATTGTAAATCATCCTGATAATTATGAAGGGCAGTATAGTAATTGAAAATAAACAAATATAAAAGCCATGCCAAAACAGTAGAGCCAACAATAGTTAATACCCTCTCCATGGAGTTTGGGAGTTGCAGCTCTAAGATTTCTATGCCCTCTCAATGTGATAGAAGACAGGTCCTCAATTACTTCTATTTGATAAGACTGTCACTGGCAGCCACCGTGTCATTTACTTGGAAGTTAAGAAAATATCCCACAATATCACTTGGGAGGTTGGCCCTGGCAGGGACTAGAGCCAATCCAACTTCACAGATGTGGCGGGGCATTTTTGATATGACATCTAAGTCCGACTTTGGATGTTTTGCAAAAAAAAGGTCATTTTCAAATAAGAAAAATGTCTCTGTTTTGTTTTCGAAAATACTGTTCCGAACAACATTTTGTGATTTAGACAGGTTTTTTTGGTCCATTTTTGAAAAAAAAAAAAAAAAGTTCAAGTGCAAAACGCACAAAATTAAGCCATTGGGATAAAGGAGGAGCCAGCATTTTTAGTAGACTGCTCCCCCTGACATCCCAGGACAACAATAGGGCACCTTAGGGGGGCACTGCAGTGGACTTCATAAAATGCTCCAGGGTACACATCTCACCATTGCTCACTTACCTTGTGTGCTGAGCCCCCCAAAACCCACTATCCCCCACTGTACACCACCACCATATCCCTTTCAAGTGAAGGGGGCACCTACATGTGGGTACATTGGGTTTCTGGTGAGTTTTGGAGGGCTCACAGTTTCCTCCACAAGTGTAACAGGTAGGGGGAGGTCGGAGCCTGGGTCCATCTCTCTGCAGTGCATTGCATCCAACACTAGACTACTCCAGGGGCCTGCATGTTGTTCTAATGGACCTGAGTATAACATCTGAAACTGGCATAGAAGTTGGTAAGTAATGTTTTTCATCA
Organism: Microcaecilia unicolor; assembly: GCF_901765095.1. NCBI lineage: Eukaryota > Metazoa > Chordata > Amphibia > Gymnophiona > Siphonopidae > Microcaecilia > Microcaecilia unicolor. The sequence goes on from NC_044033.1 coordinate 323,484,191, forward strand.
CATTTTTGGGGGGTAGGAGGGGGTTAGTGACCATTGGTGGAATAAGGGGAGGTCATTCCTGATACCTTCCAGTGGTCATCTGGTTATTTTGGGCACCTTTTTGTGCCTTATTCCTAATAAAAACAGGTCTACCTCAAAACATCTAAGTTTTAGTCCTGGACTGTTTTGTTTTGTTCCATTATGGCTGAGAACACATTATGGTCTAAGTCTTAGGAATACCCAAGTTCTGCCCTGAACAAGATCCTGGCACTCCCTCTTGAGATTTGGATGCACTTCTGGTGGACTTCAGAGAAAAATGGCTAAAAATAGGTTTCAAAAATGCTGATTTGGACGTTTTTGTGAGAAAAAGGTTTAAATGCAGACAGGCCACTTTTTGGATGTTTTTCTCTTTTAAAAATGAGCCCGATAGTCTCTTCATAGCTATTACCAGATTTTAACATAGATTTAGCAATATTTTCAACCACTACACAGTAGTCTTTGGAATCCCATGGAATTGTAGATTACAGCATAATATAATAGACCGTTCACTTGTCTATTAGATTGTAAGCTCTTTGAGCAGGGACTGTCTCTCTTTGTTAAATTGTACAGCGCTGCGTAACCCTAGTAGTGCTCTAGAAATGTTAAGTAGTAGTAGTAGTAGTACAGCACCTAGCGTGATTTTCAAAGTCACAGTTTATCTGGAAGGCCCCCATTTGCTTTTTCCATTTTCCTTAACTTGCTACTCCAGCCCTACATAATTCTTGGCCTGATCATCAATTCACACCTCTGCATCCTTGATGTGCTTTCCCAACTCCACATTACCCTATCTCCTACTATTCACCCCCCCCTGCCACAGTTATGTGGATATGGTGGCAATTTCAGTTTGTACTGATATCATTTTTCAAGCCCTCAAACATTCCTCTAAGCTTTGCCAGTGATATATGTCCACCACTCTCAAGCTCTGACATGGTTCAGAAAGTCATAAGACAAAGTTAACTCTAGCTTGTCACAATGAACAACTGTAGTGTAATTCTGTGCTGGCTCCATTCTCATCAGTAAAATATGGGAGTGGAATAAAGGGTAAATGACTTTCCTTTCCAGAATGAAAACCCATAGCAACCATTTCAGGTCCCCTGACTGACTGAGGGCTGGAAGGTAAGCTGTCAGTATGTGAATATCCTTGGAGTGGAGGCATAGCCTGGTGGTTAAAGCTGCTCACCCACTGATGCTTCTTGTGATACCCAAGTGTCTTTATAAGATAGGCCCAAAATAGGTGACTTGTTATAAAATTACTTTCTTAGTACTGCTTTAGAGAGCTTACAGTCTAACTTGTTTACCTGATTATGACTCACCATGGTCTCAGAATTAAAATGGTAAGTAATTAAATTCTAAATCCAAATTATCCAACTTGTGTCATTCTGTAGCAGGACTATTCCTTCTTTAGTCCATTCCCTTCCTCATACTGAGTACCAGCATGTATCACACTTTTACAACAAACCAGCATAGATGGAGTGAATAAGGTCTGCTTCTTGGCTTTGAGAAAACTGTTTATTTCTCAATAGTTCTTAGTGTGAAGCCATTACTTTCATGTGGCCTCACTCTCCATGTCCACCTTGCCCTTATCTAGATGGTGCTCCTATCCCTTGCTGCGTAGAGAGGGGCATAACCTGCAGAAGAAAGGAGGTGTTGATGCCCCTTCTACAAGTCGTTGGTGAGGCCCCAATTGGAGTATTGTGTTCAGTTTTGGAGGCCATATCTGGCTAAAGATGTAAAAAGACTGGAAGCGGTGCAAAGAAAAGCTACGAAAATGGTATGGAATTTGCGTTGCAAACCGTACGAGGAGAGACTTGCTGACCTGAACATGTATACCTTGGAGGAAAGGAGAAACAGGGGTGATATGATACAGACATTCAAATATTTGAAAGGTATTAATCAGCAAACAAACCTTTTCCGGAGATGGGAAGGCGGTAGAACTAGAGGACCTGAATTGAGGTTGAAGGGGGGGCAGACTCAGGACTAATGTCAAGAAGTATTTTTTCACGGAGAGGGTGGTGGATATGTGGAATGCCCTCCCGCAGGAGGTGGTGGAGATGAAAACGGTAATGGAATTCAAACATGCGTGGGATAAACACAAAGGAATCCTGTTTAGAAGGAATGGTTCCGTGGAATCTTAGCGGAGATTGGGTGGCGACGCCGGTAATTGGGAACAAAACGGGAGCTGGGCAGACTTCTACGGTCTACGCCCTGATCGTGACTGAATAGATAGGGATGGGCTGAAGTGTAAATTTTAAGGGCTTAGATGTTAGCTTCAGAACTTAGTACAAGAACAGTACTGGGCAGACTTCTACAGTCTGTGCCCTGAGAAAGGCAAGGACAAATCAAACTCGGGTATACATATAAAGTATCACATACCATGTAAAATGAGTTTATCTTGTTGGGAAGACTGGATGGACTGTGCAGGTCTTTATCTGCCGTCATTTACTATGTTACTATTACAATTTTTGGTGTTACATTTGACTCACAATTGACATTCAAACCCCACATCGACTCAGTACTTCGTTCCTCTGTTTTCGCTCTCCATCGTATCCGTCCTCTTCACCCTCTCTTGGAGCCTTCTCTTGTCCGTACATTACTTCTTTCTTTATTGATTTCTCATATTGGTTACTGGAACTCCCTGTTTGCTGGTCTCGCCTGCTCTTCTCCTAAATATCTCCAACTTGTCCAATCTACAGCTGTTAATTACTTCATTCTGCACAATGGTTTGATCACGTCAACCCTCTTTAAAGTTTTAATCAAATGTATCTGTTTCAAGAATGTTTTGGTGTTTCTACATAATTGATTGTCCCCTCTTGTGTCTGTACCTTAGTAATATTTTTTTAATATTGTAAACTGCATAGTTGCCATTTGGACATGCTGCAGTATATCAAAATCCATATGTGGCTGCTCCCCTTGCACCCCACCTAGCTATGCCTCTGATCCATGACTGAATCAGCTTCAAGGTAGTATACAGGGATTGGCCCAAACATGTGGTTTGTCTTCCATTTGCATGAGGGCTTTTTGGTATGATTCACGACGACAAAAATTGGGTTGGTAGTTCATTTCTTGGCCAGTGAGCAGGCAAAAGAAAGAAGTAATTTTAGATTCTTTCAGGATGCTTCTGTGACTGGATGTGCCCTTTTTTTTTTTAACAAGCTGACACTATTCATTACAAACTTTATGCAGGATACACATTGCTGAATTTTACACAAGACTCTTAATTGAAAATCCTTGTCTGGCTGCACTAGCTAGGCCTTGTACATAAAGCTGTAGCAGTTAAATGGCCTCATTCCTCATTACAGAGCTAATCCATTAGCTTGACAGGTTTGCTGATTGGGATTGAAATCCAATTCTTTGCCAGAACTTCAGGTGCTTACAAAAAGGGTCTGAGGATGTTCTTTTGCTTTCAGCAGCAATCCTGCAAACTTGTTCATATCTGCCCCCCCCCCCCCCAAATGAACTTATCTGAAAGATTTTGTATGGAAAGATATGCTCTGACGAGTAGGGACTGCCTATTCTGTGTTTTTGTGCAGGGCTGGATATGCACTGTGCAAATGATAATGATATTAGGAAACATAGATTATTTTATTAATCTTCTATTTTCTTTTCTTTAACTCAATTAGATCTTGCTCCAGTCCCATTCACAGTTATTAACAACATAGGGTTCCAAAGCTGAGGCAAATGAACTTTAACGTAAAATCATCACAATGTTTTCAGTGATTAAAAGCACTGTTCTTGCTCTGTAACCTAAAAAACACTACAGCAGTCCTTCGTACCCACCCAGAAGTGCTGATGTTGTGCAATGGCTTGTAACTTTCTTTGTGCCCCCCTACTTCTTATCAAAGAGCCCACAGGATAACCACAGCTATTTTCCAGATTTTTCACATCCCCTCTCAGTTACATATCAAGCCTCTACCACAGAAACTTTCTGTGGGTGAGGCAGCAAGATATGGCACTCTATGACCGACCTCCTAGTGTTACTGTAAGATCAACAGGGGTTTAGATTTTCTTCTAATTCTGAAGGCTAGAGCTCCTGGGCAAGTTTGTGAAACCAGAGCTAGAGCTGAGAACCAAACACAGGACTAGGTAAGCTCAAGTGCATGGGACTGAATCACTGGTGTCTTATTTATGTCACATGCGTGTACTGTGGTGTCTTTGGATACCCACTCTAGACAAGCTGTGAAATCAAACAGGCATTTTGTTTTAAATTTGAGATTTGTCATTCCCTACAAAACCTGGAATTAGGGGCTCTGAACAATCAGCACAGTTCTCAATTTGTATGTGTCAAAAATTATTAACTTTATTCCAGATAAAACTATCCTGCTGTAGAATGATTTATGCATACAGAACTCTGAACTGCTTGACTTGAGAAGTTTTAAGTAAGGCATTATCTTTATAATAGTGCCCGCTATAACTCACTGAAATCTTCCACTTCAAAATCATTAGTTTAAAGTAGTTTTCAATTTCATAATCTGCTTATGAAATTATCTCTAAGCAGAGTACAATATAAAACATATGAGTTACAAATAAAATAATAAAATAAGCAGTTATGATCTAAATAATTTCTAAAAGTAATCAATTAAGTCCCTAATTTAGCTGAAATGAAGACTAAAATTTATTTTCACTTAATCTCTTCAACATCTTGGCTGAATAACTAAATTTTCAAGTATTTTTGGTAAACACAGAGTAAGACTCTTCAGCTCGTAACTCATTTGGTAGATCATTTCAAAATTTAGGGCATAGCTAAAAGAAGGCTGCATGATGAGTGAGCTCTAGTTTAATATGTGATGGTGGTGGAAATTGAAGTAGCACCCTTTGACCAGAATATAGGGGGTCTAGAACAGCCATTCCCAACCCAGTCCTCGGAGCACACCTAGCCCCATTGGGTTTTCAGGATATCCATAATGAATATGCATGAGAGACAACTGCATGCACTGCCTCAATTGTATACAAATCTAGCTCATGAATATTCATTGTGGATATCCTGAAAGCCTGATGGGACGAGGTGTGCCCTGAGGACTGGGGCCGGTCTAGAGCAAAATTAATCTGTAAAACTTCTCTCAGATATTATGGACCCACCTCCATGAGAAACTTGAAAACTGGCAATATGCTGCCCCTGTCACTGATGTCAATAACGGCATATCTGTTTTGAAGATACCTCCCATCTTCCACCCCCCATATTTGTACAAATCTGCTCAAAATGAAATAAATCTCCATGAAGCAACGTGATGACATCACATCACTCAAAACAATTTTATTCAAACAATAAAAGGAAATTTAATGGCATGTCTTCTCTTCATCACATTGCCTCATGGAGGTTTGCTTCAATTTGAGCAGCTTTGCATAAATATAGAGTGGAAGATGGAGGCAAATTCAAAGCAGGTATGCTGCTGGCAGAGCCTGTGCCTCGGGGGGAATGGCAGTTTAAGCTTAGTTCTCCCCACTCCTCGTCACTTAATTTTCATTTTTCAGCATAATTCCTCGATGCTAGCTAGAAGCGATCAGCAAAATCATGGTGCAAGCAGTGGGAAGAAACTGAAACAAGGCTTACCCATACCAATGAAAATGGCTACTTCACGCGAGTTCCACCACATTCTGGATCCAGTTATGACTGAGCTTACATGGCAGAGGTTTGGTCTGGGAGAAACATCGTTGCTGCAAGTCATTTAAAAAGCTAAGTAGTATAATAATATTGGTTGTATACAAGTTTTGGGATGAAGTTGGATTACTACTTTAAGAAGAAGAATATTATGAATTTGAATTATTGAATTGAATTATTTAAAGAAAACAAAAATTTCAAAAAAACGGGTTGCTCAATGAAGAAGTGGGTGTCACCACTACGAGATTGGGGCGGTCCCCATATGGTGGAGTTGGTGAAATAATCTGAGGATCCCCGTTTAAAGATAATGTGCAACTACTAGTAAGGTTAAAGATCACTGTGATAGACATGAACTATAACTACATGAAATTGAAGAGTGTTTGAGATATGTTTTGAACTGTTGATTAAGGTAATCCCCACACTATAAGACAAGGGTCTTTTGAATTTGATTGAGCTTACATGAAGGCACTTATACAAAATAGTGCACAAAATATTACTGCCTTACAAGCAGATGCTGCCAATTTATCACTCCAGACTAATTTGTGCACGGAACGCACTTTGCAAGCTGAAACCTACATATCCAGACTGGATAATGAAGCCTTTAGATGGTGAAATGATTGTGACAAGATTACTGCACTGCATAAAGACCTCAAAGAGGCTAAGAAAAAAAAGCCAAAGAAATAATTTATGGATAATCCCAGAATTCTATATATGGCAACTTAAATTCCGTGTGGAAATTGAATTATAGTCTGTAACAATGTGCACAACGTAATTGGCTAACTAGCTAATCAGTGCTGTTAGTTGGATGTTAACAAGCAATTATCAGCACTAATTGGCATTAAGATTTATGCACACAACTCGCTATGCGTATTCTGTAATGTAGTGCACCTAAATTCTAAGTCACATAGTTGAAAAGGGGTTGTGGTCATGGGCTGGGCATTTCTAAAATGTATGCGTCTTGTTCTAGAATACAACCACTCTGTTCCTAATTTAGGTGTTGAGATTTACGCCAAGTAAAACATTGCATAAATGGCCGTGACTGCATTTGGTCATATGGGGAGGTGCTTGGCGTTATTCTTTATACCGTGTGGAAATTAAAGCCTATTCAATAAAATTTAGGCTTATTTGACAGAATACAGCTAGGCGTATTTTTTTTCCATGCGGAATTTTCAGGCGTAATATATAGAATCCAGCCCTTTAGGCTTAACAGATGGTATTGAGGGTCATAACCTGAGTGCATTTATACAGGAATTTATACTGAAATTGCTACAAATCACATTCTTTCAGCCTTTTGAAATCGAACATGTACACCGGAACCCTTAGCACAGACTGGACAACATGAGAGCACCTAGGCTAATCATACAAAGTTTAACGTTAAACAGTTTATTACTTACTGCATTTTTCATATTATTTGTTTTATATCATGATCTTGGTGTTAACTTATGAGTGCAATTTGAACATACTGCATTATAATGATGTTTTTCAAAAAATGCTGGAAAATGATGTGTTCTATATGTTCATGATTTGAGGGGGTTGGGCTTTGCTTGAGCATCAGTGCATCATGTGTGCTGTGTTCACCATAGAAGTGAGTTCTATTAGAGAAAGCTCAATGAGGGTTCTAGATTTAGGGAAGGCTGGGAGAGTCTTACATGTTGGAAAGGCATATATTGGCACAAAATATCTTCCCAGTATGGGTACTTTATAAAACCATTACTGTGCCTGTAATAGAGGCATCAACTCTTGCCACGTATTATAAATGCTTCATATGACTGCAATAAAAATGTTCTCTCTAAAAGTCAATGGATTAAATCATCCCATCAAAAAGAAAAAGACACTGAACTACTTTAAAAAAAATCAAATTCGGATTTATGTTTACTACAAGAAACTCATTTAAATGGATGTGAACCTGGGAAACTTAAGGGTGGCTGAGTTAAAGAATACTGCTATGCATCAGCATTAAATAAAATGTGTGGTGTAGCTATTTTAGTTAAGAAACACACACAGCTTAATATACAAGATCAATAGTGTGACACTGATGGGAAATGAATCCTTACTAATGCCTCTTTTGGCCAAATAAAGTACTGCATTCTTATCATTTATGTACCATCTATAGGTAATACAGAATTTCTTCAAAACATTTGCAAAGATGTTCTAGATAAAGCCTACTCAAATCTTATAATTGCAGACAAATTTAACTTAGTATTAGACCTCCTTTTAGACAGACAAACAAACATCCTACGAAAAGAAAAATAATGGTATGGTATTAAGTGGAGGAGTGGCCTAGTGGTTAGAGTGGTGGACTTTGGTACTGGGGAACTGGGTTCAATTCCCACTGCAGGCACAGGCAGCTCCTTGTGACTCTGGGCAAGTCACTTAACCCTCCATTGCCCCATGTAAGCCGCATTGAACCTGCTATGAGTGGGAAAGCGCAGGGTACAAATGTAATAAAATAAATAAATTTACTGCTGGATTTTATATATCACACTTTAATTTCCATGTGGAAATTGAAGTATATTTTATAACAATGTGCATAACTTAACTAGCTAATAAGCACTGTCAATTGGATGTTAACAAGCAGTTATCAACAATAATTGGCATTAAGATTTATGTGTACAACTCACTAAGTGGATTCTGTAGCATGGTGCACGTAAATTCTAAGCTGCATAATTGAAAAGGAGTGTGGCCATGGACGGGTCATGAGCATTTCTAAAATCTATCCCCCCTTTTACAAAGCCGTGCTAGCTGCTGCCGGTGCAGTAATGCCGACAAATGGGCTGTGTTGGCATTGCCATGTGGCTTTGTAAGGGGGGGCGGTATGAATGTTGTTATAGAATACACCTGCTCTGTGCCTAATTTAGGCATTTGGATTTATGCCAAGCAAAGTGTGGCATAAATATGGAATAAATAGCCGTGACTAAATTTGGTTGTGTGGAGAGGAGCTTGGTGTATTCTATATACCATGTGGAAATTTAAGCCTATTCTATAAAATTTAGGCATATTTTTAGAGAATGCACCTAGGCATATTTTTTTCCACACGTCATATATTGAATCTAGCCCTTTCTCTGAATATGGTATGTCAGATATTTGGAGAATACATCATCCATTAGATCAAGACTACACTTTCTGTTCTCCAGCTCATAACTCCTCGAGAATTGTCTGTTTTCTAATAATTTAGTAGCTCAAACACCATACACCTCTATTGAAAATATACTCATTTCAGATCCTGCTGGCATTTCTATGGAAATCTTAGCTAATATTCCTCCCACATCATCTCCTTTATGGAAATATAACAATACTCTATTAATGGATGATGACTTTAAAACATATGTGAATAATGCAATCAAAGAATACTTTGAAATAAATGAAGGTTCTGTTAATTCATTAATTACACTGTGAAATGCCTTCAAGTCAACTATGATAGATCATATTATGAGGTACACTACCAAAATAAACAACAAAAAGAAAAATTAGAAAAAGATATACAAATCTTGGAAACACAATTAAAGAATAACTGGTCATCATAAGAACATAAGCGTTGCCATGCTGGGACAGACCGAAGGTCCATCAAGCCCAGCATCCTGTTTCCAACAGTGGCCAATCCAGGTTACAAGTACCTGGCAAGATCCCAAAACAGTAGAATACATTTTATGCTGCCTTATCCTAGAAATAAAAATGGATTTTCCTCAAGTCCATCTTAATAATGGCTTATGGGTAGGAATTGTTTGTATGTTTCATAGCAATACTGCATTCTCCTATAACATTTGTTACATGATCCGTCACTATATATATGATGTTTGGTCAAGTCAGTTATTATTTTGAATAATCTCAATAAAATGTTGAACACGGTAGATATTTATTAGGATTTATTGCTGTTTTGAAGAAATTCACTCAAAGCGGTGTTCAGGAAGAATGGCATGCCATTATTGATGCTGGCAGCAGGGGGGGTGGAGAGGGGTCATACTAGCAGTTGTGTGATCTCCTTGGATGAATTTGATAAGTAAGTTCAGAAGCAGTCACATGGTGAAGAAATTTGAGCCAGGGATGGAAGTAGAGGACTATGTTGCAATGTTAACACTGGAGATAAGTGTTTCTTTGATATGATACAGAAATGATTGGAGTTTACAATCTGAGGAAATAATTTTATTTGCATTCAAAAACACAAAAATAAATATTACAGCTGGATGAATATGGAGGATTAGAAAGAGGTTAAATGAAAAACAATCCTGCAAAATGCAGTGATCACTACTGCAATAATTCTTTTGCTGAGATCCTTAAAATTAATTCTCATTATTGCAAGCTTTGAAGTTTTGCCTTTAATAGATATGATTGAATAGATTTTGCCTTTAATGGATATGATTGAAGCTGCATATTTTTGTAGAGTATACTTTGGATATCATATTTGAGGTTTCTGCACTCTTATCCCCAGGTTAAGCTTTTTGGTCTGCACCCTTTGTAACTTAAAAAAAAAACAAGTTGACTGTGCTCTTGGGTTTTACTCTCATCTATCTCTGCATTGGTGCCCTTTTCTGGTCTTTCTACTTTTATGTGTAATATCCCTGTGGTTTGGAGTCACAGACCAGTCGAGGCTCAATGTTCTGACCCACCCAGGTAAGAATGCTGATCCTCCAGCAGTGGCATAGGAAGGGGGGGCGGTGGGGCGGTCCGCCCTGGGTGCACGCGCTGGGGGGGTGTCGGCGCCGCTGGTTACCTGCTTTCTTTGCCCCGGAACAGGTTACTTCCTGTTTAGTGATACTTTCCACTCCTGCACTTTATCCATTGTCTTATTCTGATTATGTTCTATTTGTTTTTAATTTAATACATAGGAACTCTTCCAATGTCAATAAAGCTAACAAGGAATCTGGTAGCCATTACTGAAGAATCCATTTTGCAAACTTGGGATGTTAACTTGGAGACATTTGGTGCACTTAGCTTGGGAAAAAAAAAAGGCAAGTAGCTGAAAAAATTCATTGATTCATTGTCAGTTATGCTTGATAAAGTCGCTTCTTTGAGGGCTGTAAGCTCCTCAGCTTCCTCCAAGTGTAGGAAGGAACAAGGGTTCTGGGAGAACCTAAAGTTGTTAAGGATATAGCTCCACCATTTTGAGCAACTCTGGAGAAAGCATAAATCTGATGAGCTTTGATTAAGATTTAGAGATATGACCTAAACAAGAAGGAGGTTCATGTGGCTAAGAGGTGCTACTTCTCAGAGCTGATCATTAGGGTGCCTAGCTCAAAGAGATTTTACTACCCCAATTTAGGAGGCTCTTCTGCCAACTCCATTTATGGCAACAAGCTGGTGGTCCAGTTCCTTGATAAAATCAGTTCTTCACATCGGTCCTTGGAACAGCCTGCCTGGTGTCAGTCTTCGCTAGATGTTGTCACTTCCCTGTCAGCCCCTGAAAATCTATCAGTCCAGCATACTGCCTCTTCTGTGGGCTTTGAAGTTCCCTCCACTGTGGCAGTTCACCGTGCCCTGTGAGTGGAGCGAATATATGCTATTAGTCTGTTCTAATTATTTGTAGCTCCAGCTACTGATTAGTGCAATCTGTCCTTGAACTGAATAGGTATAGGCGGAATACAAGAACTGGTATAACATAACATAACCTTGCTTTCAGCTCAGCAACATTTGCTGACTGTTCTTTCCTTTTGAGATGTTTTGTTAAGTATTTTTTTTGTAATTCTATGTTTAGTATTGTAGGGCCCACCTTATGGAATGTCCTCCCGTCTCTTCGAGCAGAGTTCTCGCCATCATTGTTTAAAGATTCTCTAAAGACATACCTATTTCAAAAGGCATTTAATGCATAGAATTGGCCTGCAGGCTAGCGCTGCTGGGTAATTGTTGGTTGCTATTATGGAGAACACGGCAGATGAAGGATTCTGACTCAATTGCTTTCCTATCAGTTTTTTTTGTATTTCCTTCCCTACTTTTTTTATTTTCTCTGTGATTGTTTACTGCTTTGATGGTTTTGTTAAGCAGATAATTAAATACACAGAATCTTGAATTTTGTCTCATCCTAGACCTAAGGGCCCTGAACACATATTTGGCAAAGCAAAAGTTTAGGATGATTCCTCTAAGCACCCTACTCCCAAGAACGCGTCACTTTTAAAATATGCACATTAGTCCACAAAATCATTCACGGCGAAGCCCCAGCCTACATGTACGAGTTGATAGACTTACCAACTAGAAATGCCAAAAGATCATCCCGAACCTTCCTTAACCTCCACTTCCCCAATTGCAAGGGCGTGAAATACAAAGCGCTACACGCGTCAACCTTTTCTCACATGAGCACGCAGTCTTGGAATATACTGCCGCGCAACTTAAGAACAATCAACGAGCAAGATTCCTTCCGCAGGTTATTGAAGACCCATCTTTTCGAAAAAATTTACGGAAAGAAACAAAACACATAAAGGCCACACTTAATGTTCACTAATGCATCATACTTTCACCTCTAAATTCTCATTCCCGTAATATCACATCTCTCATACCTTTACTCACAGAAAGATATATACCATATGTCCTCATGCCTTTTTATCATCCTCCGAGCTCGCTGTGTTTTCTTCCAAAGTTTCAATGTTTATGTTCCATTGTTACATTCCCTAACGATACCTCAATTGTTTTGCATAACTCTACACAATGTAATCCATAACCAATCTGTAACAAAATGTATTTCTAACATTTAACTCTTATTGTAAGCCACACTGAACCCGCAAAAAGGTGGGAAAATGTGGGATACAAATGCAATAAATAAATAAATAAATTATTCAGAAACGAGATTGGCTATGCTGTCCACCTACCCTCCTCTCAGACTGCCGCTGCTGCGCTTCTTTCACATGGAGCGAGGTCGAGGTGAGGCGCTATGATTTGAATTCAGGGGGGACCCGGCCCAGTGGTGGATGGAGGGGGGCAGGTGGAGGGGGGGGCGGCGATGATGGTGACCTCAGGGGGGGGGGGGCGGCGGCGGCAGCCTTGCCCCAGCCCAGTCTCTCAGCGGCCCTGCTGTGTAAATATGCTGCTACTACCGCTAGACACTTGGTGAACACCCTGGCAGCTGACACGAGGCCAAATGGTAAAATGTGGTACTGGTAGTGGTGTTTCCCTATTTGAAATCTGAGATACTTCCTGTGACTGGGAAGTATCGAAATGTGGGTATTGGCATCCTTTAAGTCCAGAGAGCATAATCAATTCTGTTCCTGAATCACAAGGAAGAAGGATGCCCAAGGAAATCATCCTGAACTTTTCTTTGGCCAGAAATTTGTTCAGGGCCCTTAGGTTTAGGATGGGACAAAAATCCTCTCATTTTCTTGGGTATAAGGAAGTATCCTAGAATAGAATCCCTTCCTTTCTTCTTCTGGTGGCACTGCTTCGATTGCATTGGCCTGTAGAACAGCAGAGATTTCCTCTACAAGTACCTGCTTGTGCTCAGAGCTATTGTAAAATGGTTTCATTGGGCAATTTGGTGGTCTCTGAAGCCAATGTAGTAAGTAACCAAGACAGACTATTTCAAGAACCCACTGGTCAGTGGTTATAAGGGGCCAACTTTGATGGAAAAAACATAGCTTCCCCCCTACCGGTAGGCTGTCTGGGTCAGTTACTTGCATTGTGGCTTTGCTCTGCTAGAGGCAGTCAAAAGCTCATCACCTGCTTTGACTGGGGAGCCTGCTGAGGCTTTTATGGTTGGGACTGATGAGGCCGAGAATGCTAGGCATGGCAGGGCAGGAAGGCGGCAAAAATCTACACCTTTGAGAATAGTAGGTTCACAATCTAGGCCTGCTTGTAAACCTCCTAGAAGAGGCTGCAGGTGGAGGCTGCCAAGACAGGGCCTGGATAGTGTCAGCATGCTTCTTGATGAAGTCAGTAACCTCAACCTACCTTGTCCCCAAAAAGATTGTCTCCTTGGCAAGGTACATCCATCAACCTCTCCTGAACGGCTGGTTCCAGGTCAGAGACACACAGCCATGAGAGTCTGTGCATTCCTACACCCATTGCGGAGAGTCTGGACACAATATCAAATGAATCATAAGTGCCCCTGGCCAGATACTTCCTGTATTCCAGCTGCTTTTTGGCCAACTGGTGAAGCTCTGCAGCCTGCTCCTGAGGAAGAGAATCCACAAGACTTAGTGTATTGTTTACCAAAGATTTTAAGTAAAGGCTCATACAAAGATGGTAGGACTGAATGTGGGCAATAAGCATCGAGGCCTGAAAAGTCTTCCTCCCAAACAAGTCTAGTGTCTGAGCCTTTCTACCTGGGTGAGTCAAGGAATGAGTCCTGGAACTCCTAGCTCGTTTGAGGGCAGATTTGACAACCAGAGTGGTGTGGCAGCCTTCTGGATATGATACTGCATATTCACTTTCTTTGGTGTGACCTGCACTGAGAGGAAATTCCCAGTACCTCGTCAGTGCATCTTTAAAGTTAGGGTGCAATGGTATTGTTGTAATAAATATGAATGTATTTTTAATTCGTTAATTATGCGAGAGGAATTTAATATATATATGTGTTGAAGAATTGCACTAACCTGCGCTGTACAATGTTTAAGAAAACATACTCAGAACATTAGTATTAGATTCTTATTCTTAGGTACAGATCAAGTTCATTTACAATACTGTACAGGTAATAAAATAATTTTAGCTTCAGTTTAGGGATCCTATGCAAGGGAAATGTGCCACAAGATAAATATTGCTAGAAAGTCTGAATAGTTAGTTATGCTGGATCAGTATGAACTCATTCTGAGGCTCAGATGTATTCTTTCTGCTGCTGGTTGGAGTGGTGAAGGAGGTCTTGTATCTCTAGCTTGATGGAAGAGATGTCCTCTATTTGCAGAATGGATGAGAGTGGAACCTGGAGGAAGTCTTATATTGGGTGTGTGGAGTCCCAGCAAAAGTCCAGAGAGACAAATTTAGTGAGCAGGGTTGTCAGATGGGAAGAAATTCCCTAGCTCAGCCCACACCCAAAAAGAAGCCGAAAGATATCCCAGGCTTTCCCAACGGGTTAAGCAGCAGGGGGGGGGGGGGGGTAAGGGGTGGGGGTTCCCACCTGTGCAAGCACGCTTCCTTGCTCTGCCTCCTCTTCCCACATGGCTGTTGTAGTCGAGAGCGGTGCTGCCTGGGTCGATGTCGATACCCTTCGAGGCACCAACATTGAGGATCTCTCCACAGATATGGATGGACCCTCAGGAAGAATGAGGGGCTGATCCACAGTTGGCGCAAGCACCCTTAATGCCTGAGCAGCTTACAACTGTAATATTTATGTCCGTTCCTCAAGTATGGCTCAGTACTGCTCATCAAAGGAAACTATCTGCAAAGGCAGGGGAGCCAGGGCAGAGGCAGGTTGAAATATTGGTGCCAAACCAGAAACAGGAAAACCTGGAAACTCAGATACTTGTGCATCTCCCAGTACTGGCGCTTCTCAGGTACCAGCGATGCTGATGCCCTGTAGCTTCTGGCACTGTGTATCAAAGAGGGCTGATGCTTATGTTTCTTGGGTTCCCCTTGGCTTCTTGGGCTCAGCATCACAGTCATTTGGTGCCGATGAGGATGATGATGTTGAACCTGTATGCATCCTTGGTATCAGGTTCAATGCTGACCAGTTCTGTGGCCTACTTTCAGCGCCTGATGTCGAGAGAGATGGAGATCTCCTTGATGCTAGTGCATTCCCAGTGGTTGTTGAAGTCTTAGCAGCCATCGAGGTTGATGCTTCTGGTGCCAAAGTTGATGCATCAGCCTTCGAAGAGGCAAAAAGTCTCTCCTGTAGGATCTGACATGTCCTGTGTCCTCAGCTGCATTTTTAAAGCAAGAACAAGACTTAGAGTCATGATTAGGTCCAAGGCACCTGATGAACCAAGAGTGTGGGTTCTTTACTGAAATCATTCAATTACATTGGGTGCACAGTTTAAAGCCACTGGGGATGTTCTTGGACATCGAGAAAAGAATCACGATCAAACTAAATTCCTCAATTTTGGATTACGAAAAGGGGCAGAGCCCAAATCGAGGTTAGTGCTCAGGCCTAAGCAGGCCTATCGAGTTGCGAAAAAGAAAGAAAAACTGAAGAGCCAAAAACACTAAGAGGGAAAACAACAAAAAGTGAAATTAAGGACAAAAATAAGGGAAAAATACCCGCACGGGAAGACACTACCAACAGCAGACATAAAAACGCTGAGGGGAGACTGAAGATGCATCCTCCCTGCTCCACAAAAAAACAAACACCGAAGGACCCGCGCTCAAGCATCAGGTAGGAAGGCACCAGCGCTTGTGCAGTGGGATGCTGCTAGAAACTTCTACTATCTACTTGCTAGTTAGCGTCCACACCGGCTCCATCGAATGACATCAACCAACTGTGAGAATATAACTGGCTTGCTTGTCCTCGGAAAAAGGCATATTTTCCCATGAATTTATTAATTGTAATATTTCAGCTTTGGAAAATGTGCATCTCTGAAATGTTGCATTTTAAGTTTCTATTTCTGTTACTATGACCAGTTTTCTACATAGGGTTAGAATGTGTTTCCTTTTTCAGGGTCTGTTTACTGCAGGCCTAAAGGGGTTCCTCTCCCTCCCCCTGGTCTCACCAACTCGGGAGAAATGGCACTATAGGGGCCCATCTTAATTTTTGTGCCCAGGGCCCATTCAGTCTTGCTAAGCCAACGAACTCAAATTAAAAAAAAATTAATATGGAAAAACAGTAGGCTAAACTATCCTCTATGAGTAACAACATTAATGTTCATCAGTACAGTACTTTTATAGAGCTCAAAAGTGATTTTTGGTCTGCATAGCCAGAAGAAACCCCATGGAATAATATTAAAAAATGTTCTGTTCCCTGATGAATTTCAATGTTTGTCATCATATTTAAATGCAATTTACTCATCGGACTCCCCTGAGCACAGCTCAAATGATTGCTTGGTCTTCAAAATAAAAATTAAAAAGCAAAAACTACTGCCTCAGAGAGTTTGATTTAGTAATCCTACTGCAAAAGAGATCAATATCTGACAAGAGGCAGGATTATGAGATGTTTGAAGAGTCAGATGAAACTGTACTAGGTTTCCCATCACTGCATACAGTATCCAAAAACTTTGTAAAGCCAGAATGAAAGAGATGGATTCAAGAAAGCAGTAATTAAGAAAAATCATTTGAGTGCTTATGTTTGAAAAGATCTAATTGAAATGGCCTTCAATAAACCTTGTTCCAAGGATATAAGTGTTCAATGTACCTAACAATAACATCTAGAATTATCCATCTAAGTAATAAACAAGTTTTTGATCAGAAAACCAGATTATACAAGCTGCCTCATTTTCAAGGCACTCGGAGATAAATGGACTTGCCCTGAGCCATACACAGAGTCAGTGTTTGATACGAGTCATAGACTTGTGTCCTAGCTGCTCTCCTCACTTACAGTCCAGTCAGTGCTCTAACCACTATGGTCAGTCACCTGCCCTAAACTGGATTTGAATTCCATACCTTCTCAGTGGTAGCTCAAAGTGAGTTACAAATCAGGTAGAGTAGATAATGCTCTGCCCCAGAGGGCTTACAATTTAAATGCCTCATTTACGTGTGTGTGTGTGTTAATGCACTTTATTTAATGCAAGCCCTGTTATTCTCAACAGGGCCTATTTAGTAGGTGCAAGAGGCCCTTAGTTAGGAAATAAGGCATATTGAGAATAGTGGGCTTGTGTTACATAACATGCATTGTCACATCAGAGAAGGGCCAGCACGGCAATTTGGCCTGGGTATAACACAGAAAAAGGGCCTCTGTATGGAAAAAAAGTTTACTTGTTTAATATATATATTTTTAAACTGAACACAAAATCCCGAGTCCTCCTGAATTGCACTGGACCGGGCCTCTGTGATTCTCTGAAAGACTCTGCTCACGGAAACACAGGTTAGTAAAAGAGGCAATTAGTTTGTACTTAAAGCAAAGGAAGGTGAAGTGAGCATCAGTGGGAGATGTGGATGTGGGGTTTGAACACTGGCTTCTCTAGTTCTCAGTCTCCTGCACAAAATTAATGTGAATTAAGTTCTATCTTATTAATATTTGATTCATAAACAGAGTCATTTACTAACAGTGTGTACCAAAACAGTCAATGCACAATATTTGCCTTGGAGCAAATAATATGCATTAATACTGTTTGCAAAGTGATGCAGTGTATTATCCCAACCAAAGGTTTCATAGGTTACAGCAGTGATAATGTTGTACAATGTTATTGGTATCACAATAGAATGTTCAATATTTTAACATTTTCAACAGCCCATGATTCCACAGTACACAACTTCAGAAGATAAAATCATGGTTTACAAAATGGATCGATTTTTAAAGGCAGAAAAATTACAAACAGGAGAAAATAAAGAGTGCAGCAATATACTTTTAACAGATTATTCATTGTGCCTTATTAGAGCAGTTCCAATAAAATAAAAAATACACTGGAAGCAAACCAGTGCAGTATAACAATTACTGTACAAGCCAAGTTCTCAGCTAGACTGTGCAGTTCCCAGTGGACAGCTTTATTTAGGCTGAACCTATCAAGCAGTAACTGTACATCAGTATGCATCCTTTTGAATCCTGTGTTGCAAGGTAATGATTTGTTTGAAACGTATTATGCTGATGGTACAGTTGCTGTGAAGAAGTACCAAGGGGAGGCAAGATCCAGTGACACAGGGAAAATATGTTTCCTACTAGATTATTTGATTTGAGACCAGCTTGCTAAACTGTGTGTCTAGAAAGGATCAATGATGAACAGCTGACAATGATGAGTGCAACCTCTGATAAGCTCAAAGCAAACATAGGCGCCAATATTTCAAAATGACTAGAGGTGCCAAAAACAATAAAAACTACCTTTCCCTGGACGCAATGAAGGAGCTTGCTCAAAATTGGAAATGCTCAGCACCCACTGAGCTGGCTCCTATTCAGCACAAATACATAAAGAAAATAGCAGACCATCCATCCATCTTGCCCAACCACACCAACTGCTCAGGTCGACAATCCCTTCCACAAAGAGATGAAACCGATGAGATGATATATGTATCTCCTTAAATTCCTACCTACTATACCTGAATGTAACCCGCCTTGAGCTACAACTGAAAAAGACGTGAGCCAGATAATTAAGGATTTCTTATAAAATAAATAACAGTTATGGTATGGGATTTGCATTACAAGACGTATGAGGAGAGACTTGTTGACCTGAACATGTATACCCTGAAGGACAGGAGAAACAGGGGTGATATGATACAGACGTTCAAATATTTGAAAGGTATTAATCCACAAACGAACCTTTTCCGTAGATGGGAAGGCGGTAGAACTAGAGGACATGAAATGAGATTGAAGGGGGGCAGACTCAAGAAAAATGTCAGAAGTATTTTTTCACGGAGAGAGTGGTGGATACTTGGAATGCCCTCTCGCGGGAGGTGGTGGAGATGAAAACGGTAACAGAATTCAAAAATGCGTGGGATAAACATAAAGGAATCCTGTTCAGAAGGAAAGGATCCTCAGGAGCTTAGCCGAGATTGGGTGGCAGAGCCGGTGGTGGGAGGTAGGGCTGGTGGTTGGGAGGCGGGGATAGTGTTGGGCAGACTTATAAGTTCTGTGCCAGAGCCGGTGGTGGGAGGCGGGACTGGTGGTTTGGAGGCGGGGATAGTGCTGGGCAGACTTATACGGTCTGTGTCAGAGCCGGTGGTGGGAGGAGGGGCTGGTGGTTGGGAGGCGGGGATAGTGCTGGGCAGACTTATACGGTCTGTGCCAGAGCCAGTGGTGGGAGGCGGGGCTGGTGGATGGGAGGCGGGGATAGTGCTGGGCAGATTTATACGGTCTGTGCCCTGAAGAGGACAGGTACAAATCAAGGTAGGGTATACACAAAAAGTAGCACATAAGATGTTTATCTTGTTGGGCAGACTGAATGGACCGTGCAGGTCTTTTTCTGCCCTCATCTACTATGTTATACTATGTTACTATATATTTCTAAGGATGAGCACTGCATGAGAACCCAGTTAATGGTTGGTTATGGTGATTCTGAAAGGTTCAGCCTTAAAAAATATTTCCCTTGTAGACTCTGTTCAGCTGGAGACCAACAGCAGTTAAGTAATACTGACAAGAAGAAGTGAAAATGAGAGGAAACATGTTTCCAGCTGATGGGTCTATTCTGTTGTGGTCCTAGCCTGAGGGGTGGTTTTTAATTTTGTACTTTAGTCATGTATCTGTTTTCCAACTAGCATATTTCTGTCTGAAAAACAATGTCATGTTTATATTTTCTAACAAATCTAAAGAGTTAAAGGGAAGAAGGGCATGCCAACTCCATATACTCAACTGTGTCCTTCCAGTGCCTCAGCAGTTTCTACAAAACCCTTTCATTACAGGGGTCTTGGGCAAAACAGAGTGATGAAAACTATCATTAATGGCCAGAGTGTCACTTTTCCCTTGGACAGAATTATTGCAATCAACTCTTATATTTGTCTTATCACCTTTTGTTTTTCTGCACTGAATTGACATGTTATAGACATTGGAAATAAAATATACACTTAGAATAAAAATTATCTGGAAGTTTAAATTAGAGAGACAATTTAAAATATAGGTTAGATGACATGCTTTTATCGTCTTTCTGCTCTGTACAGTATTTACAAATTGCTAGGTTGTTGTAACTATTCACACCAAGTTATTGTCTGTGAGGCATACAACAGATGTCAACTACAATAAACAATTCACCTATGCCCCTCCTCCTCCTTTCTTTACTTCACAAAATATATCTTCCACATAAAATACTTCCCATTTTTAGATTTTATTCACACGTACATCTAAATTAGTAGGAAAGTGAGCTGCAAAAGCAAGCTACATATTTATAAGTAGTGGAGTGGAGGACCTGGGGAACTGAGCTCGATTCCCCCTGCTGCCTAATGGTCGGCAGTGGGTTGAGATCCTTGGGAACAGGGTTCAATTCCCTCTGCAGCTCCGTGTGACTCTAGGCAAGTCACTTAGCCCTCCATTGCCCCAGGTACTACTTAGATTGTGAGTCCATCGGAGACAGTTGCCAGTACCTGTAAGAAATTGTAAACCACTTAGGTCTAGGTATATAAATGCTTAACTAACTAACTAACTAAATAAAAGTACATCGGCACAAAGCATTTAGTAAGGGTTTCTTATGTCTTCAGTATATACTATGGTTATTTACTCTTAAATCTAATCCTCTGCATTTGTTACTCTTTCTAGTGGACACAGTAGGGCAGTAGAATGACAGTTACATTAGGAATTTGTATCCTTGTAATATGTTTCAGAAAGATATGGGCAACTTTAAAAGGGGGATGGGAAATGGAGGCCATTATTACTTAGCTGGATCAGGATAGCGCATATGGTTAAAATGAATTGGTTGCTTGAGTTCTTTAATTCTTCCTAATAATACCAATTAAATTACCCTGGATTTTTAAAAAAGACTTTACGTTGCATTGTAATTTCTTTTATTTGGGGGGGGGGGGGGGGAAGGGAGGTGAAGGCAGAACCCCAAACTAGGAATGAAGACATTATAAAAATTCAAGGAGGAAGGAGGGGGAATAAATCTCCCACATTTTTAGTACTATTATCTGGCACCCCAATATATATATATATATATATATATATATATATATATATATAAACAAAATAAAAGATAAGTACTCTATATATTTTTGATAGGATAGGAGAACAATTTACAGTCTAAGGATCAATGAAGATTACATATTCACCCTATATATGATTGGCTAAAATGCTGCCCAAGGGTTGAAATATGTGTGTCTGACAGATCCGACAATATTAAAGAGACTTTTAAAAATAATATCTGTAGAATTATAGGAGTTAGGCTTGAATAAGTTATGGCATTTTGCCTCCTCCCTATTTAAAGAATTGTTGTTATTGGATTATTGGGCTCATTTTCGAAAGAGAAGGATACTCATCTTTCGACACAAATCGGAAGATGGGCGTCCTTCTCCAAGGGTCGTCCAAATCGATATAATCGAAAGCTGATTTTGGACCTCTCCAACTGCACTCTGTTGCAGGGATGGTCAAAGTTCAAGGGGGTGTATCGGAGGTGGGACTGGGGCGTGCCTAACACATGGACGTCTTCGACCCATAATGGGAAAAAAAGGGTGTCCCTGATGAGCACGTGGACGACTTTACCTGGTTGTGTTTTTCTTACGCCCAAGGCACAAAAAGGTGGCTGAAATGACCAGATGATCACAGTAGAGAATCAGGGATGACCTCCCCTTACTCCCCCAGAGGTCACTAACCACCCTCAAAAAACATCTTTCAAAATATTTTTTGCCAGCCTCTATGCCAGCCTTAGATGTCATACTCAGGTCCATCACAGCAGTATGCAGGTACCTGGAGCAGTTTTAGTGGGTGCAATGCACTTCAGGCAGGCGGACCCAGGCCCATTCCCCCCCCCCCCCACCTGTTACATTTGTGGTGGTAAATGTGAGCCCCTCAAAACTCACCACAAACCCACTGTACCCAAATCTAGGTGTCCCACTTCACCCATAAGGGCTATGGTAGTGGTGTACAGTTGTGGGTAGTGGGTTTTAGGGGGTTCAGCAGACAAGGTAAGGGAGCTATGTTCCTGGGAGCATTTTATGAAGTCCACTGCAGTGCCCCCTAGGGTGCCCTGGCATGTGAGGGGGTCCAGTGCACTAGAAATGCTGGCTCCTCCCATGACCAAAGGGCTTGCATTTGGTCGTTTCTGAGATGGGTGTCCTTGGTTTCCATTATCGCCGAAAAACAGAAATGACGTCTAGGGACGACTAGAATTTCAAGATTTGGGCGTCCCCGACCGTATTATCGAAACGAAAGATGGACGTCCATCTTGTTTCAATAATATGGGTTTCCCCACCCCTCCATCGGGACGTTTTGCGAGGACGTCCTCAACAAAACTTGGGCGTCCCTTTCGATTATGCCCCTATGTGTTATTGGTTGTTATTAGATTATATGTGTTATTGGATTATATCAATAATTCGACATACTGGTAAAGTTGGATTCAAATATGTCTTTTTCACCAATTTTGTAATTTCACTAACACTAGGATACTGGCACATTTTGAGTGGCATCAAGCTTGACTCATACAATATACACCCCATCATGCCTTATTGTATATATAAACAAGGTTTTCTAAGAGCCAATCATAATGCTCAACTCGTAAATCAATATTCAATTTGCATTAAGCTTACAAATGCATTCAAGGGCAGCTTGATTTACAAAGCAATCAAAAATCTTGAAAGTGTGCAACCCTACTGACAAATTCAGAAACTGCTGACTGAAGAAGTGGAAACTGTTAATTACTGCCAAAGAAGCAGTTAATTGACAAGAGAGTAATATTAGTAATTGTTAACGTACACCAATGCAGTTTTCTCCTTCTAATAAATGGAACAATAACAAACAGATCAGGTCAGAGGTTACTGTTGGACAGCAAAGAAACACTTGGACTCTGCTTTCACTATTTATCTGTGTGGTTAGCTAATGCACTTATGTATTCTAGTGACTGGGAATGATTATTTTCAGAGGAATACTGTAAGGAAAGCTCAAGTTCACTTTAATTTTCTATAGTTTTCAGCTTACTGCATTATGCAAGAACAGAGAAAATCTTCTTAAAGTATGTTATGTGGGAGTGAAAGATTACTTTATAATGATGCTGAAAGAGGGCTTTATGGTAGCAGAGTCACACTAAGAGTTCAGTTTCAGCCCTGTATATGTCATCTGTCTCTATTATCTCTCCATAACACCTTGTAAAGAATGTAGGAAAAGCAACAGAAAATATTTCTCTACTAATATATTAATGATGCAAGTGATGGGGTTTGGTGGAGGCCAGTGTCTTTGAAAACCTGGGCTAGCGCATGCACCAGATGGCACGTACCTAATCCCGCAGTAGAAAATAATTTTCTACCACGGGGGCATTTCCTGTGGTAATTAGCAGTTGTTGCGCCCTGCATGGTTACCAAGCAGGTAGCACGTGGTCCCTTATCACTAGGTCAATGGGCGGGGGAAAGGGCTCAGGCCATAAATAGGTGTGCACTAGTTTTAATTTCAGGCCCATTAAAAAAAGCCCTTTTCCGTAGCCGCAATAAAAAAAATAGCCCAACATGTGCCAAAAACACACGCCCACACTACCACAAGCCACTTTTTACCGCGGCTTAGTAAAAGGACCCCTGAGTCCTAAGTGAGCAGTAGGGAGAGCAATTTGTAGCTATTAATGACTGCATTGCCAGCCCAATTATCCAAGTAAAAACTGAGGTACTGTGCAGTATTCAGAGGCAAGGCTAAAATGGGAAAGAGAAATAATTGATTGCATTAACAAGCCTGATTGTGGGACTACTTAGTGGCAGTGCAAGTGGAAGAACCTGGGTTCAAGGAGGTTAGATTGAGAACAGGAGATGGTACAAGACTATCTAGGAAACAAAAAGCGGGGAGCAGAATCCTCACGCAAATCAAAACCAATAAACACAAAAAGTGTACTATTGACGTCATTTATGTGCATTGCCATTTAGGCGCTTCACAGTTGACTTCTCAATTCTTGCGTTTTAAGGAAGTCCTAAAAGCCATATTTGCTTTGGTTTTTTAGCAAGTGACAACCCAAAAAAGATTTGTTTCACCCCTGATGCAGGCTTTGATGCCGAAACACGGCCGTGTCGGGTCGTCATTTTATTACTAATAAAAATTTTTGGGATTTCCTCCTCAATTTGTCCTCACTTTTTGTGTTCACAAGACTATCTAGTCCATTATATGGGTTTTAGCAAGTAGGTGGAGCTTGCTGGCAAAAGGCGGAGTCACTGTTTCACCCAAAACAATAGCAAACGCTATTGAGAGCAATAGTAAAAGATAGTGCCTTAAAAGGTGAAGGACAAAAGATTTTTTTTTTACTTATTTGTATTTTGTACTCATTTTTCTACACTGTTCTATATAGTACAGTAATACATGGCGAAATTTCAGTGAGGATATCTTGTTTTCTGAAAGGTTCATCTTGACTGTTGTTGTAATCTGCCCTGGGAAGCCTGGTGTTATAAAGACTGGAAGTAAAATTAAACCCTCCTTTCATTGGGGCACATGGATGTTCACCTCATTTCTTTTGTACAAATGGAATATTCTGTTTAGAGCATGTTTCAGGGATAGTTTTCATAAGTCAAATTTATAAAAATAAATATTTTCTTTCATGCAGATCTCTCATTTGTTTAAACATAACTAAATGGGCTATAAACCCCTAATGCAGTCTATTGGTTGTCTTATATTTTCTCCTTGTGCTGACTTATACTGTGCCAAAACTTTAAATACAGTGAGACAGAATAACAGAATTCAACCTTTTGATTAACATTATAATTGTGTTTGCATTTGGGTAACAGCTGAGAAAATGCCGTTGAAAAATGACTTGAAGAAGAAATAGATGTATATCACAGAACTGGAAAACGTTGGCACATTTAGACTGACTCTGGACTTCTGCAAGAAGGTAGCTTTGCCCTCATTGCTGAATATCTCTCTTAGCAGTAATAAACAATATTAAGTGCATTTTTATAATATACCATTGTATTCCACAAAACAAAAGGAGCAAATTCCCACAAACCATCTTTGTCTTTTGATCTAGGCACAGGAAAAAAAAAAAGATTTTAAATGCTCCCAGGTTTCAACCTAATTCATGTTTAATGTGGGATATAAATGTTAAAATAAATATAAATGCTAAGGGCCCTGTTTACTAAACCTACGAGTGTCTCTATCGTTAGTGTGTGCTAATTTTTAGTGGACGCTAAAATGTTTGCACGCTTACAGCGTGACTTAGTAAACAGGGCCCTAAATGTTGAGCACCTGATTCTCATAACATGATGTCTGTTTTAGTGGCCCTTTACCAGGAGAAAAAAAATCTCTGTATGAATATAACACACGCTAGGATGTCCCTATAACCAGCCCCTCCAAATGACACACTGATTACGATTTACAACAAATTAGTACTCTACCTATGAAAGTTATTCTGTTATTATACTTCCTCTGGGTACATCCATATGCTGCACAAGTTGGCATGTTTGAAAATATAAGTGAGATTAAATAAAAATACTACCAATAAAGAACAACAACATGGATGCAGCACGTCATAGGTTTGTTTGCTTTGTTTTGAGTGTATACAGAATGATGGCTATACGGGAAGGGGAAACAGAGACTAAGCTAAGTGGCTTCAACTTTTTGACATCATGCTGTCTCCTGCTCTCAATCTAACCTCCTTGCCTGGGCTTGATGCCTGACTTAGGTTTTCTGCTCCCTGGGTTGGCTGGAGCTAGGGATGTTGTAGAACAAGTTTGCCCGATTACAAAGCCAGCAAGCTGCTTTACTCTGGGCATACATAAAATGTATCTATCCTCTACTATGGCTCTTCAAGCAGTCTATACAGGACCCCTTTTTTGGGACACTGAAAGCAATTTAAAAGTGAACTTATAAACTACTCTTCTTGGTTAAGGAGGAAATATGAAAACTGTGAAAAGGTACACATAAAGATCATTGCTACACATGCTAGGTTCTTTAGTGCTTACATACTGCCATAGTTGAGTATTCATCTCAAATGAATGACATCATATTGCGAGTGGAAACTTTCTCAATGAAACTGCAAAACTAGCAGTTATAATGCACAAATTAGGGCTGGATCATTCTTCAAAAAATAAGGAATTTTATCAAACTGCTTGGCTGCATACACCCATAAAAAAAACAGCACAGAAACAGTGTGCCTACTTTTTGGGGCCCTTTTACAAAGCCACAGGAGGGCTAATGCGCAGGTATTGTGGCCAAATCAGGGTAGCACATATACCTGGCGGTAATTCCAAGTTTGGTGCGTGATGAATCCAGCGGTAGAAAATATTTTTCTATTTTCTACCACGAGTAGGGTTACCATTTTTTGTCCTAAAAAAAGAGGACACTTGCCCCATCCCGCCCATGCCCTGCCCCCTTTCACGCCCTCACCCCGCCCCTTGGTCACCCCCTCACCTACCCTCTCTTACTATCTTCCCTGGTGGTCTAGTGACCTCTTCGGGGCAGGAAAGAGCCCCCTCTTTCCTGCCCGGAGCACTGCACTGCATCCTGTAATGCTGCCTGTGACAGTCTCGTCAAGATTCAAAATGGCTGCTGAGAACTGAAGCGGCTTCGCAAGACTTTAACGCTCTGTGGCCATTTTGAATCTCGCCGAGACCGTCACAGGCAGCATTACAGGATGCAGAGCAGTGCTCCAGGCAGAAAAGAGGGGACTCTTTCCTGCCCCGAAGAGATCACCAGAGCACCAGGGAAGATAGTAAGTAAGGGGAGAAGAGGCCCGTCGCCCGCCCATTTGTCCAGAAATCCGGACAAACAGGCAGGCTGGCCAAAACCCGTCCGGACATGTCCTCAAAAAGAGGACATGTCCGGGTAAATCTGGACGTTATGGTAACCCTAACCACGAGGGCATTCCCGTTGGCTATCAGCAGCGTGGCCATGTTGGCGCATGTTCCATGGTTACCGCACGGGTAGTGCATGAGTCCTTACCACTAGGTCAATGGCTGGCGGTAAGGACTCAGGCCATAAATAGTTTTAATTTTTGTGCATGCCCATTTCCCAGCCCATTAAAAAATGGTCTTTTCCCCAGCCGCAGTAAAAAGTGGCCCAGGATGTGCCAAAATGATGAAACCACACTACCGCAGGCCACTTTTTACCGTGACATTGTAAAAGGATCCCTTTATGTTATATGTGTGTAGGAGTTCTTGAGGGCAGTTTGGACAGAGTCAGCACCATAGTATTTTGCTAGTCAAAATGAAGCCGCATTATAACTGTTGGATGATGTTTACATTGTCCCGCAATCATTTGTTTACAACATCAAAGATGATGATTTTCTCAGGTTTCCATTTGTCTGTGACTCTCTACTTGTAAAACAACCTTCATGTTACCTTAATATTTGGCTTTAAGTACCCAAATACAAACTTAAAACTTTATTCAAGAACACCCATCACAGTGCTTAACAAGATTTAATGTACATTTATTCTTAACATGTGGAACATATAGTATAAAGATTTTATACTGAATAAATGATATTCATTAAGCCAGAAGAAAAGGAATTTACATCAATGTTTTCCTGTTTGTTAACTACATTATCTTGAAATACAATTATGATGATTCTCATCACTGAAAATTCTCTGGTGTTTCTTCATATAGTATCCGTATATGCTAATCCTTGCCTACTGGTATGCAACCATTTCCACACCTTGATTATGAAGCAAATTGTGATCAGCTGCTCTCCCGAAATAGAGCATGACTTTATACATACAGAAACTTGTACATTACCCTCGTTTGCAGATATGGCCCAAATAAAAAATAATAACAATAATAATAATAATAATAAAAAGGAAATTAATATTTAAGACTACCATCACTCTGCAGTTACCACATCATGAAAAAAATATCTAAATTCTGTACTTTAAAAAAACAAGGAAAAAAAAAGAAGTAACAATGAGGGCATGTTTAATGTACAACTTCTATATACATCATGGCCCGTAGGCAGTAGAAAAAATATTTAAAAAAGGATTAAACAATATGTGGAGAACTGTCATTGAGGAAGGTCAACAGATGTGGATATGACAGTATGGGTGAGGAAGCAATTTATATTTATTATTGGTGGGTTTTTAAAATCTGTCTTCTGTGTGGAGTTTTTTGTTTTGTTTTGCTCCTAGACTACACAGTCATTCTCCTGTGAAGAAATCAATATTGTTTCATTATTTGACTATCAACAAACCTCATTGATCCCTCTAAACTCACATCACTAGAAGTTCTATTGCACAAAGGTTTGGGTGCTGAGTTATAGGTTTTGCAGAAAAAAAATGAAAGAAGGAAACAAAGATATAAGAATTGATATAATCACTTATTTCAAAATGGCCGAGATTTACTACTTCACTTCCCCCAAAATAGGAAATTAACATTGCAAAGGAAAATCTATGAAAAGATGAATGACCTTTGAATGTATTGGATACCACCTTTGGTATAAAATAAAATACAAAAAAATATGTACTTA
The DNA here is from genome assembly GCF_901765095.1 of Microcaecilia unicolor. Taxonomy (NCBI): domain Eukaryota; kingdom Metazoa; phylum Chordata; class Amphibia; order Gymnophiona; family Siphonopidae; genus Microcaecilia; species Microcaecilia unicolor. The sequence continues at coordinate 323,512,796 of NC_044033.1, forward strand.
TACACAGACAGCAATAAAACGTTTAAAGTGAAAATATTTTAAATTCTTTAAATTCCCAATTGGTAAATAGTGAATGGGGTAGAGGAGCAAAGACTCTTAATTTCCTTCTTCTTCTGAACTTAGACAAACAAGAGCAGAACATAGCCCATTATATGTGACCCTCTAATCTCCAATCACACATGCTTGGCTCCTCACTTATGTCATAACTGCCCAATCTGAAAGAGTACATCGCAGACAACACTGGCAACCAAAGAGTTCAGAACAGTTGATATCGAGATATCCAGCAAGCGACCTTCATGTAAAAGAAATTCTGAACGGTTTTCTTCTACCCTGGCCATGGCTAACAAAGCTTTGGCCGCCCTGCACATCATGTCTGCACTGGGAGGCTCCAGTGGTGGAGGATGCATGTGCATGAGGTTATGCTGGTTCTGCTGGTATTGGGCCATAGTGACCCCATCTTCCAGGAAGCTTATCAGATTTCCAATACTTCCTTTCTGTACAGCAATGGCCCTTGCCACTAATGTGTCCCCTTGGGCAAGATTTGATAAGAGTGCCATAGACATTTCTCTGCAGACTGGAATTTTACGGTCCCCAACGTACCTAACTAAAGTAGCATAGAACTTCTCCTGACGACTGAATGGGGGAGTAGCCAAGATAAGGTCCACGTTATTGTCCTGGATGCTAAGTTTACATAGTGTCTCCAGCACAAGTCTCTGAGGTGATAGGACTGAATTGGGCCCAACAGTTGGGAAAGAATCCTGTGCCTCTGCAGATGGGCACACCATCCAGTGTAGCAAGCCATCCAAAATTGGCAAACAAATGCTTTCTGTGTAAGCAGACAAGTCTAGCTGCCCAGAAATATTGGCTAATGTGACCAAAGTATTCTCCCGCAAGACTTCGAGGCAGTCCCACCACCACTCATTCTTGCTGCAGGCCACCCCTTTGCCCTCTTCTTCCTCCTTTTCATATGTCTGTGATGCTCGTTTTCTCTCTGGATGCTCATGGTGGAGAAGAATCAACTTTCCCAGAATCAGCACCAGGCCTGGATGCTTAGACATCTCAGCATCATTGCCAGGCACAAAAGACAAGCTACGGACGATATTTGACACACAGATACAACGCTTGGTTAGTGAGTCCTGCCAATGAGCAATGGTGCATAGAGGAGTTTCATCTCTGTTTCTTGGTTCATCCTCCAGCAGCTTAATATTTCTTTGATTTTTGGCTTGATGGATTCTGAAGGCAAAATTGCTGCTCTCTATCTGTGAACAAGAGTTATTAGAGTCTTCAGGCAGTGCTCCAGGTCGAGCTGATAGGACATCATCGATGGTTGCCATTATACTTTTTTCTGGAAGCTCCTCAGATTCAACAGGATCCTCAGGTTCTTTCCCTTCCCATTCTCTCTTCTTTTTGCTTAAAGAATTAAAGGAGGGTAGTGCTCTCCTGCAAAGAGGAATCTCCATCTTGCTCTCAAAGTGAGTTTGGATGTGCTCGGTTGTGTCACCACCACCAAGCTGCCAGTGGAGAAGTCCACTATTGAATTCTTGGACACGCCCCAGCTTGTCAGACCGATCGACAACAAACAAGTTACTCTTCTTGACAATCTTTATTGGCAGTTTATCAAATTTACTGGCTTGTTTTGGCCTCTCAGCAGGATCTACGCTGTCATCAGGATTGTCAAAATCTGAATTCTTTTCTCCTGCACTGGTCTGTTCATTTTCATATTCGTCTTCTTCCTCATCATCATCTTCCTCTCCGTAATCAATAGCTTCTTCCTCCTCTGCCAAAGATTGACTGTCATCATTGTTCTCTGTATTTTGATCAAGGGGTTTCTGTCCTGGATCTCCTACTTCATACTCCTTCAGTATTCCGAAAATGTCTATGAGACATTTCCTAAAATATTCTACTAACAGCTCAAGAAATCCAGATAACTATATAAAAAAAAAAAAGATAACATTAAAGGGACATAGTCATTAACATAGTACCGCTTCATTTTTTAAATGAATATTTCAATTATAGGCAGTAAGTTGGCAAAATGATTATCTCTGTACTAAGAAATCATGGAAACATTTGTTGTTAGTTATTGTAATTCATTATCTAAAAAAAATTATTTTCTCACTCGAGTTAAAAATCTTGAACAAAAAGGAAAGTGATCTGATACCAAGCCAAGGTCAAACATAAATGCTAAAAATCTATATGTAGAGGGCTAGATTTAATAAAGGATGCCACTATTAATTCAAGTTATTAGTAACTAGATTCTGTTGCATGGAACCTATGGTAAATAATAAGTATTAGTGCATGGTAATGTCTTATAGTTAATCTAGCCCATAGTTTTAAATACAATTTTCCCCCTAATTCTATAGAAGTCAACAAAAATTGTGCGAACAATTTAAATGAATAATGAGCCAATTAATGCCAATACTTGGCTTTTTAACAAGCAATAATTATTGGCACTAATTAGATTTAAGTGGCATTTAAGCGTGTAAGTTTAGGTGTGGGATCGGTGCCTAAAATTCACATGTGATTGGAAAGAGAGGTGTGGAAATGGGAGGGGCTTGGGTGTAACGGGGGCATTCCTAGCATTTACGCGTGTTGTTATAGAATGAGGGGCGATATGCGCCTAATGTAGGTGCACACATTTGCACCATGTTTTAGTTGGTGCAAATGGGCATGACAAAAGCTGGTACAAATCCTGGGCATAAGCGCTATTCTATAAACCACGCCTAACTTTAAGTGCGGCTTATAGAACAGTGCATTTTTCGGCACCATATATAGACTCTAGCCCTTTATGATTTCACCCTTTTGGGTTGACAAAAGCAAAAGACCAGAAACGATCCATCTGAAATAGTGATAGGGTATATGATTCAAAAATCTTTCCAGGGCTTCCTTGCCAAGGATAAAATGCACTTGCTGTGCACCTACCTGAGAGAGGCTAAATGTTGCAACACTGCTGTCATCATAAAGAAGAATATTAATTGTGTCCAAAGCCCAAGTGCTTTCAGCTAAAAGACCAGATTTTAGAGACATCATCACTCGCCAGGCCTCCGGCGTCACTGGAAAATGGATAAAAACAAAGAAAGGCAGTGAAAAACAAAATTAAGTGTAATATTTTATTATTTTTTTGCTTCTATATCTCTTTATTGTCACTGTAGCTATGGGAAACCAACTTTCAAATGATATTTTGAAAGACATTTTGGCACAGGTGAGGTTGAAATGATGGCTGTGTAAAGTGCTACTAAATTTAATAGGACTAGATGCAATTTTTTTTGCAGGACAAGGTGAAAACCCGGACATTTTTAAACTCAAATAATGAATTCTACATTTATGATAATATTTTACCTTTTCTTGAAGCTCTTTGTGACTCTGGGCAAGTCACTTAGGGGCCCTTTTACTAAGCCACGCAATGGTCTACACCCGCCCAACATGCGCCAAAATGGAGTTACTGCCTAGCTACCATGTGGCTTTTGCGGTAATTTCATTTTTGGCATGCGTCCGGTACGCACATCCAAAAAAATAATTTTTATTTTCGGACGCATGTATCAGATCTGCGCTAAGTGGTATTTGATGCGTGTAGGTCATTACCGCCTGGTTATCGCATGAGTCTTTACCACTAGGTCAATGGCTGGCGGTAAGGTCGCAAACCCACAATGGATGCACGGCAATTTTGATTTGCTGCATGTCCATTTTCGGCAAAAATTTTAAAAAGGCTTTTACAGGCATGCTGAAAAATGGATCGGCGCGTGCCCAAAACCCGCGCCTACAGTACCGCAAGCCGTTTTTCAGTGCAACTTAGTAAAAGGACCCCTTAACCCTCCATTGCCCCAGGTACAAATAAGTACCTGTACATACTATGTAAACCGCTTTGAATGTAGTTGCAAAAACCACAGAAAGGCGGTATATCAAGTCCCATTCCCTTTCCCTAAAGCAGGGGTACTCAACCCAGTCCTCTGGCACACCTAGACAATCAGGTTTTTAGGATATCCTCAGTGAATATGCATGAGCTAGATTTGCATGCAATGTCTTCATTGTATGCAAATCTATCCCATGCTATTCATTGTGGGCAGTGGCGTACTAAGGGGGTGGGTGCGGTCCGCCCCAGGTTCACGCCACTGGGGGGTGCCACGCATCTGTCGGAAACGCTCGTTCCTTGCTCCCTCTGCCCCAGAACGGGTTACTTCCTGTTCCGGGGCAGAGAGAGCAGGGAACGAGCGAAGTCGGCAAGCGCGCGGCACCCCCCAGTAGGTAAAAATGCACCCGGGGGTGTGTGTGTGTCGTTTCGCCAGGGGGAGGTGTCCGTCATTTCGCCGGGGGTGGGGGGGGGGGGGCGCATCTGCGATCCGCCCCGGGTGTCAGCCACCCTAGGAACGCCACTGATTGTGGATATCCTGAAAACCTGACTGGCTGGATGTGTCCCAAGGACTCAGCTGAGAACCTCTGTTCAGAAAGTTTTACCCATTTTTCAAACACACCTTATAGTTACATAAATTCTGCCCAAGCAGTCAGTGCAACATAGGGCAGGCCAGAAATGGAAAAGCCTGCTTACAGTTACTCTCAGATCTCCTTGCTCTGGGGGGCTCTTTCTGAAACTGTTTTTTGGAAACCCTTAATTTGAATTTAGTAGCTTAGCAGGTCACTGTGTAAAACATTTGGTGCAATGGGTCCTAAGATAAATAACGCATGTTAATAGCATTAGCACTTACAACCTGTTAGTAAATGACCTTCTGTAATATAATTACGGCAGAAAACACACTCTATTTTCTTAAAGCATTTTTGCTCACAATAAGACAAATCAGATCAGGTCAAAAGCCTCATGGGATGGTAAAACTCATTATCACTAATTGGTTCCATTTTCATCATTTATTCCAGAAGTTTTGTATTGAGCAATCACATTCAGACTCATGGATAAGTTAGCTCTAACTCATATCCAGTATGGCTGAGTTTCCCATCCTTTTTAATTTATCCACGATCCATTCATCCTCTCTGTGTCAAAATAAACAAGAAGAGGGCAGAGTGGAACAGTCTATGAGCATGACTGAAGTCAGTAAACACGCATTCCACGTTTACTTCTGCTGACCTCTATAAATAGTGCTAAACATTTGTCAACAGAATTTGCACATAGATCCGAAATCCACATGCAACTTAATGAGGAATTAGGCACCCATTGGCCACTTAATTTGTGCCAATTGGCGCCTGATTGAAGTTGAATGTGGATCTCCCCTGCATGCTATTCTATAACCTGGCGCCTAACTTTTCTCACACACAGTCAATAACGGGGCAATGCCATGGGTGGGGCATGGGCAGGTCATAGGCAGTCCTACAGTTAGGCGCCGAGTTATAGAATTTGGCCAATCAGTGCCTAACTTTGGATGCCGGACTTTGTTTCCATCAGGCATAAATCTGGTGCCCTAAGCTAGGTGCGATCTGCATGCTATGTCAGTATTTTATAAAGGTTGGGCACCCTTTAGAGAAAACCAGCTGAGTGCCAATATTTTAAGCACCTACATTTTGGCACTACTTATAGAATTTCCCGTCTTGGAAGCCATTTGGATGATAGAACAGAGAAATATCCCCTGATGCAGCAAGATGTGAAACAGGGATTCCATGTCAGGTTTTGAAATTATGAAAGGTGGTGGCAATGGAAATTTGATTAGGTTACAGCACAGCGCTGAAAAGCTAAGTTGTTTTGTTACAGAAAGTTAAGCCATATGCTTTTTTTGAATTGTTCTGCATTCATTGTGCAAAAGGATTGAGCGATAGCTTAAGAAAGTTGTTAATTGCAAGTGATATATGTCATATTGTTTTGCATTATAAAGTGGTGGAGTTTTTTAACCAGTGATGTACGTTCTTGCCCTTGGATTTTTATGCCACTTATGAGTAAGATACTGAGGTTTTTTTTTTAATCTCCACTTCTCATAATTGTTTATTGTGGCTCTGGGCTCTTCCTTTTAACATGTGGGAATTAATACAAAAGTTTGAAAATCGGCCATTTTACTGCTGTGTTAAAAATGGCCTTAGCGTGTGGGATAGATCCATGTAAGGGCATGCTAAGGCCACTTTTTAGTGCTGCTTTGTAAAAAAGGACCACTAGGCTTGAAATTACTTTAAATTTGAAGTTAAACACAATGTAATCAAAGGTGATCCCTTTCACACTGCAGTATAAACATTCAATGCCATTCCACAATGTGAAGCATCAATACTAACAAAATAAGAACTTTCAACCAATCAAGCAATTTGCCTGACTGACCACTTGCTCTGAAAATAACAAAATACAAGGAAATCTATTGTTAAAAGAAGTTTTTCTCCATTTACGATAAATATGCAGTAAAAGGATACAAAAATATTTGTGAGGGTTCATACAATAAAAAAAGTCTTAACTCCTTACATTTGTTTAAAACAACACCATAATTTTTAAAAAAATTATCCAGGTTACAGATGAAATAAATACTATTATGATTATCTTTATTTTTCTTTCTTATTCCGCCTGATACTTAAAACCATGTAACCGCTTTTTGATGCAATTTGGAATGTGTCCAATTGGTTCACTTCTGTCTTGATTGTGCTGACAATAAAATATAACCAGCCAGGAACAGCTTCTGGTGCAGAGAAGGGTGACGAAAATGATAAAGGGGATGGGACTACTTCCCTATGAGGAAAGGCTAAAGCGGCTAGGGCTCTTCAGCTCGGAGAAAAGGCGGCTGAGGGAAGATATGATATAGATCTTAAAATAATGAGTGGAGTTGAACGGGTAGATGTGAAGTGTCTGTTTACACTTTCCAAAAATACTAGGACTAGGGGGCACGCAATAAAGCTACAAAGTAGTAAATTAAAACGAATTGGAGAAAATGTTTCTTCACTCAACATGTAATTAAACTCTGGAATTCGTTGCCAGAGAATGTGGTAAAGGCGGTTAGCTTAGCAGAGTTTAAAAAAGGGTTGGGCGGCTTCCTAAAGGAAAAGTCCATAGACCATTATTATATTGGACTTGGGGAAAATCCACAGTATAAAATGTTTTGTACTTTTTTGGGATCTTGCCAGGTATTTGTGACCTGGATTGGCCACTGTTGGAAACAGGATGCTGGGCTTGATGGACCTTTGGTCTGTCCCAGTATGGCAATACTTATGTACTTGTCTGGTAATATTCAGAGGGAGATAGCTCGTTAACACTTAGCAGATAACTGGTTATATTGCGCAATGTAACTGGCTATCCACTGATATTCAGCATGTCACTGGCTAAGTCTGGTGGCCAAATTAGGCTGCCAAAATAGCAGGCCTATCTTTGCCGGGTTCAACTTAACCAGCCAGCGCTGACTATTGACTTTTTTTGGAAACAGACCGGTACTGAATATCCGGGCTCAGCCCCAACCGCAAAAGTCAGCCCGGCTAACTCCCGTGATCTGAATATCGGGCCCATTATGTTCAATTTTCATAGAAATCCCCCTCCGAAGGGACACCACCTTGTAAGTGGTGGAGGGGCTTACGTGTTTCAATGACTCAGAGGGCTATGCTGTAGGGTTACCCATATCAGACAGGCCTCTGAGGAGAAACCAGACAAAGAGTGTCCCAACCTGGAGGATCCAAGATGGCGTTGAGGGAGGACGTATGCTAGTTGAGTTCCCGTTTTACACCAGAATGCCTGAAGAAGAGGGCGCGCTCCCCAGAGAATGGGGAAGAGAAAAGGCAAAGCCGTGGTGCTGTCCTCCTCGAACACGGCTGGGGTTCCCACCACTTCTCAGTCTATTTTGGAGAGATTCGGGGTCATAACGTCGGGGATATTGGTTCTTGCTTCAGGGAACAGCAAGGCTTTATTGCCAAATCTCAGTGGAGGGAGTGACTTTGAGTCCCCCTGTTGGCACGACCCCTCCAAGACCCGGAAATAGTAATGCTTCGCTATGGAGGTCAATAATGGAAACGCCTGAAGTGGGTTAGGATTTTCACGTGACCCGAGGAGGTCCTGGCGCAGCATCGACTCGGATAATAAACCAACTGGGGGATTGGAGAGTGAGCTCTTCCCCCCGAAGATATCTGGAGCGGTTTCTGTGGAGAAATTGGACTTGGTGAAGCCAATAATGTCATAATGGACGTACTATAGGAACTGCAGCAGAATGTGAATAACTCTCTTCTTCAGGTGTTTAAAATTTTTCACTATGAGAGTTAAAGAATTTATATTAATACTTATCTAACAAAGTGGAAGTCCAAGATATAAAAATAGAGACTTTGATTACTGAAATGGCTTTTCTATGAAAATCAGATAATTTGGTAATGAAGAATAGTTATCTTTCTTGTAAAAATTGGAATTTCTGGAGAACCAATTAAGGGGAAATAACTTGAGAATGATAAATTTACTATAATATCCTATATATCAGCTACTGAATTCTTGAAGAAATATTTCTCTGATACTTTGCTAATACCTTCTGATTGCCACCTTTTGGTGACTAAAATTATATTTCCTTTAAAATCTTCTTTATCAGAGAAAAGAGATGTAAGTTTAACTGACATTTTGGAAAATTCAGAAGTTATAGATAGAATTATATTATTAGTGACTTTCGTCTTTGATTTAGATAGGAATAATGTTTTGAAATTGTATTTCCGATACATGGTTGATAGTTTTTTTGGGTTTAAAGATGCATATATTTCCTGACACTTCAAGGGAATCGCAGACTGGGAGGTGTGAAGTCTTGGCTTTTAAGCCAGGAATCATTGCCCTAGGTGGGACCTTCCTAGCGCGATTCCCTTGTAAGTATTTTATTTCCTTATTACTTATTTGTTTGAACCTAAGAAATTATAAGAGTTTGTGGAAACAGATGAAGAATTCTCTGCAGCAACTTCCTTCAGTTACCACTGTACCGGCTGCAATAACCGATTAACCTTCCTCCCTCAGAAAATGTGAAGTGTAAGATTAACCATTTTCAGTTTTTCTTATTTTCTTTAAGATTGTTTTCCTGATCTTGGATCTTCCAATTGTGGACAATTATGTAAATATATATTGTTGAGAGAAAATGTTTTCCTTTTTATATTAATTTCTGTATTTCCTTACATTTATGTGATAAATGTGAATGTAATTAAGTAAAATGATAAATAAAAAAAATTTTCATAGAAATCCTAGTGTCTGAAAGCTCCTCCTGCTTAGTCACTGCCACTGTTAAGTCTTTCGGCTGACCCATACAGGAACCAGCAGGCCTCAAGTTTACAAGATTTGTGCATACCTAAGAGGGACAAAGTGGACAAACATTCTGAAGTCTGAGTTGAGCAATCATAAACACAGTCTGCTCCAGATCTATTACAGCTCCTCCAATCTCAGTCAAGCTCACTTGATCTGATAGTCATGCAACCTGCATGCACAACCACGTGACAGCTATACCAGAAAAGTAACATTCCCCCTGTGTCTTCTGAAAAACAAACTCCCATCAGCCTAGCAAAGTTAGAAAAGGATGTGAAAAGTTTGGGGCAGGAAGAGGAGGGGAATATTTTTTAATAGCTGGAAAACAATCAGCATGCCTACACTGAACTATTTCAGCTGTATGAAGTGTCAAAAATGAACTTACGCAATAGGTAATCTTTTAGATGGAGGAACTAGTTCGCTTCATGTATTGTCTTACAAAAGGCACTCAAAATATGTGACCTGTTGAATGAAAAGGTACTAAAAGTGGGGTATGCGGCTTATAAATAACATTGAGGGACATCAACTGCATAGTCTTGCAAAATTTCAGCCTCAGCTTTGGACTAATTGAAAGGCTTAATTCCAAAACCTCTAAGTCTAATGCAACTAATATGGACTTAGTGGGTTTTGGAAATAAGCCCTTCAATTACATCTTTAAAAATTAGAAACATTCATCAATAAAAAAATAACTTTTTTTAGAAAAACATATTTGAAAAATACCAAATTTAAAAGATCTATATCTCTGTAATTCATAAAAAGTTACAGATAAAGTTTTGACCATGTTTTATGCAGATTGTGATCAAATGACGTACCAAACATCGGTAACAATGCAGCTGACATGATATATTAATCGCAGTTCTATGGATTGCCCCATGTTAATCTGATGCTTTGCTGAAAGTTGTATTATTTCTCAAACTGTACGCATCAACACTATGTATGCGTTTGTTCATCTTATCTAAGGCAGAAAAGCTGAAAATGTACTCAATAGAGCAGTCCATAACATTAATTTTAACTTTTTAATTTTTACAAAACAGTAAGTAAAACAAACGCACAGTATAATGTAAGTCAGCTTGCGTTAATAATAATTTCAGTTATAAAGAACCATCAAACTGTCTATAAATGGTTCAATACTGAAAAATAGCAAAAATAACAGTCTTACTATATATCACCTTGAGTGAATTCTTTCAAAAAAGGCGGTAAATAAATCCTAATAAATAAATAGTTGCTTGACCAAAAACTCAGTTTGTGATGCCTAGATGTAAAACTTCAAAACCAAACAAAATCAGCGATGCCATTTTATCTTTCGTCTGCAACTCTGTTGTTCATTCCTTTGATGAAGGCACTGTGATAGCAAATTTCTGTGCCCAAGCTCAATGCAGTAGCTGTATTTTGGTAGCTTTCACTTGGGTGTTGCAAAACATCCTGGTCCTGGTGGTAGCGGCACTTCAGCTGATGTAGAGACAGAGTTGGCTATGTTGGTCTGCAATCTTCTTGTCTCTGAGGTCACAGGAAGTTGTAGTGATCGTTCAAATCTTTGGCCTCTTGGTATTGGCTGCATCAGATGTTTGGGTTTTTTTTAAACGTGTTTCTGTCTTGGTTTTGGTTCCTGCAGTGTGACAGAAGATGATGTTGTTTCCCAAACATCAGCTGTTTCAGGGAGTTGGGGTTTGCTTTCAGCATTTAATGGTGGTCTGACTACTGGGGCTGGGTTCCTGTGGTGCAGCAGTCTTCATTGGCCTTGGACAAAGCAGGTCATGCTTCTCTCCTGGAACAAATGGCCGAATTTGTTCAAACAGATAAGACTGTCTCTTTTGGTAACGAAGGAGGCAGATATGGGTCATTTTAGTTGGAGCTGATCAAAATAACTGATGTAACTTCTGTATTTGTATGTTCATGACACGTAACCACTCTGGACTTGTTGCTAGAGAACTTGAAGACATGATATTTTCTTTAAGTTTGGCAGAGCTTTTAATCGACAAATTTTTCCTGCCAGTCATACATGGGCACAGATTGTTTCTTGCCATCAATGAAGTCCGTATTCATTGGTTCCAGAAGTTTTGCTTTCCTGGCACAGCCTGCAACATCTTCATGAGCTGCGCATGGTGTGCATCTGAACAGTTTCTTGAATACCCCAGCATCATAGTCTGGTGAGAGCTTTGTCTGCCCCACAACAAAGAAATGTAATGTGATTTTTGAATGCAGTCCACCATAAAACATGCCAGCAAAGAAGGGATATCATGTACTGATTTTTATTTTGTCCTACATAGTTGTTGGCATTCAGCATGGTGGAAGTTCCTCCAAATCCGTAGTGTTCGAAATAGTAGTGTTTTCCCATGACTGCACCCTCTGGGATGACAAACAAAACCATCTTTGACAATGCTTCACAAGTGATCCCAGAGAGTCCTATTTTATAGGGTGTCAAAAAGTAAAGTGGTCCAACTTGGTCTGGGTCATACGGTATATACGCCTGCTGAAAGTAATCGAATAGCCAGCTGTCAACCTGTTTGCTGATTCTTGCTGGGATCATTCAATTACTTCTTTGTAGTACTGATGCTCTTGATCAACAATATTCGGGAGATAAGTGGGATATAAGACCAGTTTATCATTATCACTATCATGTGCCAAGCTGTGGTTCAAGAGAACGCATCTTCTCTCATCATCTCATGTCTTCAGTTTCAAACAGTATCCATTTTGCAAACAGAGCGCAAATAACTTTGAGGTTTCTGATTGCGGATGCTCGGCAAGAACTTCTCCACAGATCAGTGAAAGAAGAATAAGGAAGACGGTGCTCTTCTGCAACACTGGAAACATACTTCTGATGAATTGATGTGTTCGTGATTTCAGATGGCATTAAAAGAAGGTCCAGATTCTTAAAAGCAGGAACGCGACCAGGCAACACAATGGTGTTCTGAATGGCAAAGTTCTCAATAAACTTTACAGCCAACACTCTGGTCCCAATTGGATGTCCACATGCTTCTGATTGTCTTCTGGACATTGCCATGTGGCTTAGATGAAATTCCACCTGATGTTAAGACTGATTTGATTTTTCTATACACCTTATCACTGATACCATGAAGAAAGAGGACAAAAGTTTTATCAACTGGCTTCCCCTGGAAATAGAAATGTCTATGATTTTTCTGTCTAGGCGTGTTTTTCTTTTTAATCTTAGTTGTTTTGGACCTAACTGCAACACAGCAGTTCATGCTGCCTAACAGGCTGACCTGCAGGAAGTTGACGTGTTCAGCTTCACTGTAACGATTCAGTTCAGCAGCATTCGTACGGCAACTTTTTATCCTGTCCTTTGCGGATTTCTCAGTGCACTTAAATCTACAGCAGCATTCAAAAACTTCTTTCAGCTTCTTTCCGGTCTAGGGCTTCTGAACCGCTTCTAGTCATCAGCACAGCCAATACTGAAGATGTCATGCTCTACTGTTGGTTTCTTGTTTCTTGCCAAGGCCAAGCTGGAAGGTCAATCGTTGCTTGAACTCGGTAGCTTTTCTTGGTTGCCATCATCAAATCCACTGTCATCAATGTCGTCGTCACTTTTGTCTCCATTGCAGAAGAAGTCCACCACAACATCATGAAAATCATCAGTGATATTCAAACTGACTGTATTTAGCTGTCATGCAGTATCTTCATATCTAAGCATTTTCACTGATGTATCTACACAGAAAACAAAGATTTTAGTGCATTACACAAAGACAAAACTTTAAAGTATTCTAATCCCACAGTGAGACAAAACTCGTCAGCAACTCTGGGTAATTTTATATAACAATGTAACAATTGTGTAACAATTGGTGGGTCTATTAAATTATTCTAATTGTTCTTGTGGTAATATATTAAATTAATCAAATTCCTGTTACATCACAAATTTAAAATTTTGTTGTAGATAGCAATTACGTTCTCTTTGTTTAATCATATCTATAAGAAAGGCACAATGAATGAGCTGCTTACCTTTCCTCAAGAGAAAAAGGTACCGAAAGTGGACACAGTGTGATAGAATCTCAAAATAATTCAAAAGTAATACTTAGTGACGTCTCGATGGAAACACCTATAACTTAACATTAAACAAGTTAGATTTAACTTCCTCAACCTTTTCATTCTGTGTATGTAGTACTTAAAAGTCGTCTGAAAAGAGAAATTAACACAAGTAGGCACAACACCACCATTAAAACAAAAATCTTCTGGTAAAAAACAGAGAACTTGTATAAGAACTAGATGGACAAAAAGTAAATAAGACCGATACTTGGATCCTGCACACAAATCACAGGCCTCAGTTGCATTTTATGCAGTATTTAACTCCAATCACATACCCCACTTTAGGTACCTTTTAGGCACTTGCTGTTTTTATAGGCTGTAGAACATGAAAAACATCAAAGCTGTGAAAAAAAATTGCATCGTCCATTTCTACTGACCCTATAGTACATGAAACTTTCAAAAATTATAGCTGCCCAAATGTACCCCTCCAAACTTTTATATAGCTTTTATCTCTGTTATTTGTAACCCCACTTTTGGTACCTTTTCACTCAGCGGGTCACATGTACTTCCAATCAAAAAATCTCTCATTTGAGCTACAGTCTAAGAAATAAACATCAAAGTGCTGGTCAAGCTTAATGCAAATGCTTACAATCAACACATTTATCTACATATTTGTTAAGCCAGACACAAGTGCATGAAGAGATATGAAACATTATCCAAAACCTTTAAATTAAGATGTAACACTATTATGTTGACACATAATTGCACTAATATTATGTACAACTGCTTCTCGCAGGGCTACACATTTACTGTGTGTTAAAACTAATTTTGTGGTTCAGTATACCTACCAATATCTTTTGAGGTAAGTTTTCGTTTTTGTTTTAACACTGGTTGCGATGCTTCCACTGATCCTGGAGGGAAGGTAATTTCTCGTCTGATTTGTGCATGGTGGGATGGCTGTCCTGTCACCTGTGATGCTGAAGAACCGGGTATAACTTTCGGCATCTTCATGGATGGCAGGAAAGGAGATTTACTTGGAGACAAGCGGCTCTCTAGAGAGCGTTGGAAGGAGGCAGGACTTGGAGCTCTGGAGATGTGGTTTGGCATGGATGGTGGTGTCTGATAGGATGATGGGGGAGGTCTAGTTACAGGCTGAATGGAGGGTGAGGATGACATATAAGAAGGCTGACGCTGGTTAATATGAGAATTCCATTGGCCCTCATGGTTCATCCTCTGCTCTGATGCCAACATATCATCACTACGGTTCAATGTTGGATAGGTAGAAGTTTGTGAAGGGCCACTTGGACCTTGCCTATTTGGATATGGGTAAGACATATCATTTCTTGCTGGCCACATATTCTGCTGAGGACCTTCACTGGTAGAAGACTGCATGGGCCCAGTCATCATCTGGGGTGGAATTCCATGTTGCTGCATCTGTCCTGGCCCTTGCATTCTCTCTCGGTTGTAGTGATAAGCATATTGCCCTTGCACTGGCCGTCTGTCTGGTCCAGTGTATGTGTTGCCATACTGGTTATACATTTCCTGCTGCTGATTGCCATACTGCATGTTATACATGTCCCCTTCATGACGTTTGGCTGGAGGGCCATACATTCCATCCATATGACGTTTGTAATTCTGAAATTGAAAATTATTATTGCTAAAATTAGCAACTTGCTCCTACTGAATTCCTTATTTTATTTCTATCCCAATTTTCATTACTATAACTCGACTAAGACATCCAGTAAAATGTGTGAAATGCTATTGATGAAACAGAGCAATTTCTGATAGAAAGTATCAATCACATCCTTATTTTGCTGAAGAAATACAATCACCAAAGACTACTATAACTTACTGAACTGCTTATACACCTTTACAAAATGATACTGTGAATGTAGTAAGTTTTGATTAAAGAACATGCAGATTGTTTAAATTGCTTTGTTATAATCTCTTACTTGTTGCTGAGGGTACATTCCAGATTGGTGTCCTCCATAGGGGGGCTGTCCAGAAGGGGGGCCTTGTCCGGGAAATTGTTGCCCATAAGGCTCATGCCTAAGACATACAAAAGATAGTTAACAGCAATCAATTACCCAATTCTTTGTAGCAAACAGTATTCACTTTTATTCTTCTACTTCCTGGCACATAGGATCTTCTGTGCTGGATACATGGCTTGGTAAAAAATGAAAATAAACTAGGTACATGGTGTTTATAGAATGACATTTTGCACTGTATGTATACTTAGACATAATCATTCTGTAACACTCCAAAAAGCACCCATTTTATTCTTCTCCAGTTTTCTTCCTTGATGACAAGCTGACAGGGCCACATGGTTAGGAACTGCAAGAGATGCTTCTTCCAAAGCAGAACCCTTCACATCCAGCTATTCAGAGCAGGAAAGATCACCAAAGTCTAAGGCAGTACATTTATAAACTGGCACCTCATTTTCAGTGGAAAAGAAACCAACTTCAGAATAAAGTTTCTGTTCTGGAGCATCTTATCCTGGTATTCTGTTTGATCTCTTGAAGTTGGTTTCTTTTCTACTTCCTTTCGTGCTGTTGAACTTCTGTGGAAATTGTGAACCCCACTTGGTTTTGCACCTCATTTTCAGTGCCACAAAGAGGCAGTCAGTGTCAATTCTATAATGGCTTAAAGGCACAATTAAGCCATTATAGATTATTAGTGCAAGGCCACATTGGCCAATTTATGACAGGTGAATGACTGGCATAAGTGGGTGTGATAAGTGCACCATGCCATGTGTGCAGTTAATAATATTCTATAATCGTGTGTGTCACTTGGTGACATACCCACGACATGTGCACGCTCTACTCACATGTACGCTCCCTGACAGTTGCACATTAAGACTAGATTCTATATATCATGCCTAAAAATTTGGCACCAAACTGAAATTCGCCTAAGTGCATTCTAAAAGTATGACTTAATTTAGGCCTACTTCATAGAATAAGCCTAAATTTCCATGCGGTTTATAGAATCGCCGAGGGCCTGTCCTCACGACTCAATTTAGTCGCGGGGCAGTTACGCTAAGTAAAACCTGGTGTAAATTCCGACGCCTAAATCAGGCACGGACCGGTTGTATTCTGTAAGAACACGCATAGATTTTAGAAACGCCCATGGCCACACCCCCTTTCCAACTATGCGACTTAGAATTTATGCGCAGTACATTATAGAATATGCCTAGATAGTTCTGCGCGTAAATTCTAATTAATACCAATTAGTGTCAATAATTGCTTGTTAATTGGCAATTATCAATGCTGATTGGTTTGTTAGCCAATCAGGTTATGCGCATTAAGGAATATGCTTCCATTTCCGCACGTAAATCTCGGTGCTATATATAGAATCCAGCAGTAAGTGATTTAGGGATGAAATGTTATCAACGTTGGCTGCTGATAAGATGGGTTATTTTACTACACAAGTCGTGCTATTTTAGCAAAGGGTCTCATTGTACACAAAGGCACAAGCTGTGGTAAAATAACCCATATTAATGATAGCCCACTTTCATAGCTTACCCCCTTAGGAGTACTGTTTACAGAATAGCATCGTTTGAAGAATAGCATCTAGCACTTACATGTTTAACTGCCAATCAGTCAATTATGTGCTACTTTTCTATACACTAGGCACCAACTTCTAGAATTGCCTTTTGGGAACAATTTACAAAGTGATTTCTGTAAAGATCTACCTGTGGAAAACACCCTTAGAAAACTGCACCTCTGCAGGGAAAAGGTACTGGAATATATTGTTTAACTTGCAAGCTCTGCACTTGCAATGCATTGTTGGCTAAAAATGAAGCCTTGTGGCCTTTGCAGTCAAGGAATTTCCCTTTGAAAATCAGCTTGTAAACACTAGCAGCTCACTCTGACAGACATTTAAGGGCCACAGACCAGGTAAGCTAAATCTATTGCCTCTGTAGAGCTGACATAATATCTAAGTGCACAAAATAGTCTTTACCTTTGCTGAGCAGGGTAACGATTGGGGGAGTACATGCTGGGGTCGCTATTAGATGGCACCATGTTACTTTGAGCAGGTGGTCCCATATTGCCTTCAGGACCCATGCTGTGTTCTGACCTAAAATAATGCAAGGTAAAATCATATTTTTAAAAAAATACACATTCAGTTTTATTTTTACTCTGATTTCTGAAAAACAGAATCAAGCTATCTCATTGTAAGCTTATTTCTGGTATAAACTGACTTTCAAGTAAAATTGCAACATGGACTCAAATGACTATACACTGCAATCTAAAACATGGTGTATTCTGCCAGCTATGATGAGTGACTGGCCGAAAGGCTTTCCTCCCTTTACTAAGAGCAGAAAAACTAACAAAATGCCTGCGTGTGAAATGCACAGATGACTTAATGACATTATATATATATATATATATATATATATATATATATATATAGGAGTATATAAGATACAGCTTACAGCATAAGGAGATCATTATGGAAAGGTTAGGTGGAATTGACACATATAAAAAGCTAGTGCAGATATGTGTATGGGCATACATGTGTAAGTAGCCACGCCTTAGAAACATATTAAAATGAAGGCAGATAAAGACCATGGGGCCAATATTCAGACCGCAGGAGGTAGCTGGGCTGCCTCCTGTGGTCGGCGCTGAGACCGAATATTCAATACGGGCCGTTTACAGTGACCGGCATTGAATATCCGGTTTACTTTTGGGTGGTTTCAAGTTGACCAAACAAAATAAAACATGGAAAAGAAAATAAGATGATACCTTTTTTATTGGACATAACTTAATACATTTCTTGATTAGCTTTCGAAGGTTGCCCTTCTTCCTCAGATCGGAAATATTTCCGATCTGAGGAAGAAGGGCAACCTTCGAAAGCTAATCAAGAAATGTATTAAGTTATGTCCAATAAAAAAGGTATCATCTTATTTTCTTTTCCATGTTTTATTTTGTTTGATTTCTATTGATAACCTTAAGAGTGGACTAACACGGCTACCACACTCCTCTACTTAAGTTGACCAAACAAATCAATATTCAGCACTGGCCAGTTAAGTTGAAACCGGTCAAAGATAGGCCTGCTATTTCGGCGGCCTAACTTGGTCACCAAACTTAGTGGACAGCCAGTTATATTGCACAATATAACTGGTTATCCTCTAAGCACTAACTGGCAATATTCAGCGGGAGATAGCTATCTCCCGCTGAATATTGCCAGATAGCCAGTTAAATGCCATGTAACTGGCCAGGAGCCGTTCCTGGCAGGTTAAATGGTGTTCAATATCAGGTGGCATATAGCCTATCCAGTCTGCCCATCCATGCCATCTGCTCTCCATTTCACTCCCAAACTTATCCCAAGCTTTCTTGAAGTCAGATACTGTTTTCACCTCTGCCACCTCCACCAGGAGGTAGTTCCACGAATTCACCACCCTTTCCATGAAGAAGTATTTCTTCAGGTTACTTATCTGCAGCATATACAGGATTTTGAGGAGGCATGCTCTGGCCATGAACTGGGCAGACTTTAAATATACACATACTTTCCACTTCACAAGGAAAATACACAAATATTTCAAAAAAATGTCTCTGTTGATAATTTACTCTTCCTTTGAACCACAGATAAGCGTGAGCTAAGTGATTGTTTGGGCCTGGGTATCTGAGGGGAGAATGAGGGAGTAATTGTGCTTATCTCTCTGTCCTTAAAAACCACCACAAAATGTCAAATTTTGAGGTTTAGAACTTGGCTCACTGATTCCTCTTATATATGTACTTTTGAAAATCCAATGCTTACATAGGTAGGGGACAAAATTAGCACTTGTGTGTGTAAGACTGATTTATTCCTTCAGTAAATATAAGAGGGTGACATCACTATGCTTCCAATCTCATTAGTTACCTATGGAAGCAAGAATTTTGTTCAAGCTCTACTGTATAATTTTTAAAATTACTCAAGGCATAGCACCATCTTACGTGTATACTTTAATCTCTCCTGCTTGCTCTTTTTCAAAACACCTGATTCAAAATCAATTTATGCTGTTTTTTTCTGAACCGAGAGGTATAAAATCTATTAAACACTTCACTGCATCATTTTTTATCAAGCAGTGCAATCATGGAATCTACTGTCAATGGAAATACGCCATGAGACCAATTATGTTCTTTTTTAAAAGGGCTATAAAACTATTTTACTCCAAGACCATATTATTGCTAAAATTATTACATCATGTTAATTTACTAGAATGTTCTACTCCGTGGCATTACACATAACTGTCCTATTGTGTACTCCTAGGTTTTATACTCTAGTTTTTCTTTTTCTAATTCACCTTGAACCCTGTGTAGACTGAAAGAAATGGGTATGCATTTATAAAAAGGGGCAGGAGGGGAGAGAGAACCCTGTGTACCTGAAAGAAAATGGCGCAAATCTCGCCTAGATAAAGACAGGCTCAACTGAAAGAAACACATGGCAATGTACTGCCAAGCCTTAACAACAGCCAAAAAACCCCCAAAAACTATATTTCTCTCAACACATTGAAAAAGCTGCAATTCAACCAAGCAAAATTTAAAATACTGCAAACTCTAGAACAGAACCAGCCCTCCCAGTCACAGCGAACCAGCAATGAGTTTTGCCACAATACATTGCCAATAAAATTAAAGGTCTCCATCAGGACCTACAGACAGTCCCATCAAAACTCTCACCAACTAACAAGGAAAACACTCCCTCTTCCCCACCATGCACAGCCAGCCATCTGGGACTCATTCAACCAGGTCACAGAAGAAGCTCTTGAAAAAAAATCCTGAAAGGTCTAGTCAGCAACCTGCCCTCTTGATCCCTGCCCAGTAAAGCAAGCAAGTACAAGCCTCACTGAACGGACCACAAAAATTGTTAACTCCTCTCTTGTGGAAGGGCAGCTGCCAACAACACTAAAAAGAGCTATGGTGCACCCCTCCCCCCACTAAAAAAGAGCTCCCTTGAGGACAAGCTTGAAAACTACCAACTTGTCTCTAACATTCCTTTCCTGGCAAAACTTATAGAATAGACAGTTTGAATTCAACTCAACGACTGGCCAAATGAAAGTAATTGGCTAGACCCATGTCAGTCTGGCATCAGACCTGGGTATAGAACAGAGATAGTTCTTCTGTTCCTTCTCGATGATTTGAACAGAAACAGGGGATCTGTCTCAATATTAGTGTTGCTAGATCCTTTGACACTGTGGAACATATTGTCATGCTTACAAGGCTGGCAGAAATAGGTATCAGTGGCACAGTATTTACGTGGTTTAAATCCTAATTGTCGGACAGACAACAATCAGTTCTCTTGAGCAACAGCACATCATTACCTTGGGCCAGTGGTGTAGCTACGTGGGGCCTGAGGGGGCCCGGGCCCCCATAGATTTGGCCCTGGCCCCCTGCCCCACGATCCCCTTCAACCCCCTCCCGCCACCAACGCTCCCCCGCCGTCGCCGCAAATGATACCTTTTTTGAAGAGAGACTTCCTTCCGCGCTCGAGTAGCGCCTTTCTTCAACGAAGTACCTGCGATCAGCTGTTTCGACGCTGGCAGCCGGCATCGAAACAGCTGATCGCCGGAACTTCGTTGAAGAAAGGCGCTACTCGACCGCGGAAGGAAGTCTCTCTTCAAAAAAGGTATCATTTGCGGCGACGGGGCGGGCGGCGACGGCAGGGGAGCATTGGTGGTGGGAGGGGGGGTTGAAGGGGATCGTGGGCAGGCCGGCAGGGGGGTCCGATGTGGCGGCGGCTCGGGGGGGGCGGCTAAACAGTGCCCCCCCACCTCGGGCTCTGGCCCCCCCTCCCGGCAAGGTCTGGCTACGCCCCTGCCTTGGGCACTGAACTGTGAGGTGCTACAGGGATCCATACCATCTCTCATTTTATTTAATATCTACCTCAAGTCTCTGGCTGAGCTGCTTCGGTCAATTGGCACAAAATTCTACATCAATGCTGATGATGTGCAACTACTTTTGTCCAATGAACCAGCTTTGAATAAACTGTGCCTCTCAAACCACAACACGGGAATGGGCAAAAAACAACAAATTCTACCTGAACTCAACCAAAACAGACATTCTTCGGATACCTAACACAAATGGACAAGTACCTGACTTCAAAATAACTTTTGGGACGTATGAACTCCCCCTAAAATCAGAGGTCAGGAATCTTGGGATACTGCTGGACTCATCACTCACTCTGATCCTGCAAATTCAAACAGCCTTTAAAAACTGTCTCTATCACCTGCGGCAACTACAAACTCTCTCCATATATTGAAAAGACGAGTCTGACCACTGAGGTCCGTGCCATGATAATATCATGACTAGACTACTTTAAGGCCCTGTACACTGGTCAAACCAAAAAAAGTTTGCATCAGCTCCAACTAATTCAAAATGCTGTAGCCCGACTGATAAGTACATAAGTACACAAGTATTGCCATACGATTCCCTAATGTGGCTGTGCCACATAAACTTGATCTTAATACCACATCATCATCCTGTATTTGTTCACACCGGAGTCTGCAAAGGCCTCTCTGGTACTATGTAAGCCACATTGAGCCTACAAATAGGTGTGAAAATGTGGGATATAAATGTAACAAATAAATAAATACTGGGACAGACCAAAGGTCCATCAAGCCCAGCATTCCATTTCTAACAGTGGCCAATCCAGGTCACAAATACCTGGCAAGATCCCAAAAAAGTACGAAACATTTTATGCTGCTTGTCCCAGAAATAAGCAATGGATTTTCCCCAAGTCCATTTTAATCATGGTCTATGGACTTTTCCTTTAGGAAGCCGTCCAAAATGTTTTAAAACCCTGCTAAGCTAACCGCCTTTACCACATTTTCTGGCAACGAATTCCAGAGTTTAATTACACGTTGAGTGAAGAAAAATTTTCACTGATTTTAAATTTACTACTTTGTAGCTTCATTGAGTTCCCCTAGTCCTAGTATTTTTGGAAAGAGTAAACAGACACTTCACGTCTACCCGTTCAACTCCACTCATTATTTTATTGACCTCTATCATATCTCCCCTGAGCCGCCTTTTCTCCAAGCTGAAGTGCCCTAGCCGCTTTAGACTTTCCTCATAGGGAAGTCGTCCCATCCCCTTTATCATTTTTGTCGCCTTTCTCTGTACCTTTTCTAATTCCACTATATCTTTTTTGAGATGCGGAGACCAGAATTGAACACAATATTCGAGGTGCGGTTGCACCATGGAGCGATACAAAGGCATAAGAATGTCCTCATTTTTGTTTTCTGTTCTTTTCCTAATAATACCTAACATTCTATTTGCTTTCTTAGCCGCCACAGCACACTGAGCAGAAGGTTTCAATGCATCATCAACAGCAACATCTAGATCCCTTTCTTTGTCGGTGATTCCTAACATTAATTCGGGTTCCCCTTTCCCACATGCATCACTTTGCACTTGCTCATGTTAAACGTCATCTGTCATTTAGACGCCCAGTCTTCCAGTCTCGTAAGGTGCTCTTGAAATTTTTCACAATCCTCTTGTGATTTAACAACATTGAATAAATTTGTGTTGTCAGGAAATTTAATTACCTCACTAGTTACACCCATCTCTAGGTCATTTATAAATATGTTAAAAAGCAGCAGTCCCAGCACAGACCCCTGGGGAACCCCACTAACTACCCTTCTCCATTGAGAATCTAACCATTTAACCCTATTCTCTGTTTTCTATCTTTTAAACAGTTTTTAATCCATAATAGGACACTATCTCCTATCCCATGACTCTCCAATTTCCTCTGGAGTCTTTCATGAGTTACTCTGTCAAACACCTTTTGAAAATCCAGATAACACAATATCAACTGACTCACCTTTATCCACATGTTTGTTCACCCCTTCAAAGAAATGTAATAGATTGGTGAGGCACGATTTCGCTTCACGAAATCCATGTTGGCTTATGCTTTTGAATATGCTCTGTAATTTTGTTCTTTATAATAGTCTCTACCATTTTGCCCAGCTCCGACGTCATGCTCATCGGTCTATAATTTACCGGATCTCCTCTGGAACGTTTTTTTAAAAATCGGTGTTACATTGGCCACCCTCCAATCTTCCGGTACCATGCTCGATTTTAATGATAAATCACATATTACTAACAATAGTTCTGCAAGTTCATTTTTCAATTCTATCAGTACTCTGGGATGGATATTTGCTACTCTTCAATTTGTCAAACTGCCCCATTACATCCTCCAGGTTTATAGAGATTTCATTCAGTTTCTCCGACTTGTCAGCTTTGAATACCATTTCTGGCACTGGTATCTCTCCCAAATTTTCCTCGGTGAAGACCGAAAAAAAGAATTTGTTTAATCTCTTCACTATGGCTTAGTCTTCCCTGACTTTTCCTATTACCCCTCGTCCATCTAGTGGTCCAACTGATTCTTTTGCCAGCTTCCTGCTTTTAATATACCTTTAAAAAATATTTTACAATGTGTTTTTGCCTCCAATGCAATCTTTTTTTCAAAGTCCCTCTCTGCCTTCCTTATCAGCGCTTTGCATTTGACTTGACATTCCTTATGCTGTTTCTTATTATTTTCAGTCAGTTCCTTATTCCTTTTTCTGAAGGATTTTCTTTTAGCTCTAATAGCTTCCTTCATCTCACTTTTTAACCATGCTGGCTGTCGTTTGGTCTTCCTTCCTACTTTTTTAATACGCGGAATATATTTGACCTGGACTTCCAGGATGGTGTTTTTGAACAGCATCCACGCCGGATGTAAATTTTTGACCCTCACAGTCGCTCCTTAAAGTTTTTTTTCACTGTTCTTCTCATTGTATCATAGTCTCCTTTTTGAAAGTTTAGCGCTAACGTATTGGATTTCCTGCAGATAGAAAGCTGCAAGCGGTGTGACCACATTACACCCTTTCTGCAAAAACTACACTGGCTACCAGTACCTTACAGGGCTTAATTTATGTGTTTGATTTTCAAGGTCCTCAGACAAAATTGGCCACAGTACTTAAAAAATAAGTTAGCTACATACCTTTGAGACCTCTAAGGTCCTCTCAAAGATCATCACTATCTGTACACTCATCAAAAGAAATTCTGCAATGTGATACTTGCCGGGGATCCTTCTCAGGAGTAGCCCCCACACTCTGAAACTTAGTCCCAGGGGGGCTATGTACAACTCAAGACTAGCTCTACTCCGCACCTGGACTAGCTTGTTACACACTCTGTAACTTAAACCAGATCCTTATATCTTGTTTAACTGTACAAAGATTTTGCCTTAAGTTTAGCCACCCATCTTTTACCCCAACTGACCCTGTACTACCCACCTTGTCCCCATCTATATATCTGCCCTTGGCCTCTCAGCTGGACAGAAAAACATTAACATCATATCTATGTTATTTGAATGTTCTATTGCTTGCTTATTAGGTGTTTCATGAATATAATGCTGATATTGTATTATATCTGTGTTATTTGAACAGTCTTCCATGCTATTACGGTATTGTTTGTAGACATTATATATCCAAGTTTATTTCATTTGTATGTATTTGGTCATTTTACTATTGCTAACAACATTGTAAATTTCATGTTAAACTGGGCCTGCTGTATACCGACTTGGGTTAATCTGCTTTTAAAGGCACTTAATAAAGCCCAATAAATTAACTAAAAATATATTTATTATTTATTTATTAGGATTTATTTACCACCTTTTTGAAGGAATTCACTCAAGGCGGTGTACAGTAAGAATAGATGAAACATGAGCAATAGGCAATTACAGCAGTAAAAATATTCAAGTAACAATACAAAATATGGTATACTACTTTATTTTTCCTTTATTTGGGTTCCTTGGTCTACTATAATCTATAATATCTTACTTCCAAGGATTGTCGTATGTGTTAACCAGGACCCCCAATACTATTGTTAGTTTGTCAAACTGACCTCAACACCTCCACCCCTGGTCTATCACCAACTGGTGAAACAGAACCTTAATATAAAGGATTCCAGGGATTCTGTGGGGTTATTCTTATCATAGGTCTTAATGCCCAATTGTTATTATTTGTACCATACCAAAAACTACTTGGCTTTGCATTGGCTGGCTTGAATCAACACATACTGTTACATCTTACATCAAAGTTTCTTAACCACACTAATTGTTAATTTATTCCATGTCCATATACCCATATAAAGAGAAAGGAAGGAACGGGGTTACGAAGTAATCCGAATACACTCATACCAGTGAAAGCATTACCGCACACCTCATGATCTCATGAACAGGAGACAGGGTTGGAAACATAGGAGAACGTTTACCAGCCGGCTGGAGAAGATCAGAGAACTCAGCTAAGTGCACTATACATGGGACTGAGGGGATAATGTGGTTAGGCACAAATAGTAAAATAATGAGGGTATATGGACACCACATTGTTATCATGCATTAATTGCCACTTTAACAGTTCTTAATTGATTAATGACTGTTTTAACTGGGATTCTGCTAGGTACTTGTGACCTGGATTGGACACTGTTGGAAGCAGAATACTAGGCTAGATGGACTATTGGTCTAACTCAGTATGCTATTCTTATGTTTATGTTAAAAATGATACTGGAGATCTTAAGAAGTCCAAGACCCTGTTAAGGTATAAAGACAACTGAAATGCTGGTTTATAAATTCAGCACTATGGTGCTTATGCAATAAACTTAGGGATGCATGTTAACACCCTCATGTGCATACTGAACATAGCCAGCTATGCAGAAAGATCTTACCATTCAGGCTGAAGTAATTCAAAAAACGTAATGGAAAAACTATGCGTCTGAACATGCAAATGAAGGATATCATCTGCAAAAGAGGGGTTACCAAGCTTACGCTAAATATCATAGTATGCTCATCCTTTATGCTATTTAGTGAGAAATTGATAATTTAGATGGTATTTAAGACCTCCTAGGATTGTGTGCTAACTTGAGTGTGTTACAGTATTATTCCAGCTAAACTCTGCATTCTCTCGAGAGGACTCAGCTAAAACATAGGGCCTGCAACATGCGATTAAGTTTAGGGGGCAGTTATTTTTTTTTACCTATGAACTTGTCCCAAAGCTTTCTTGAATTCAAATACAGTCTTCATCTCCATCACCTGCACCAGGAGGCCATCCCATAAATTCACCACCCTTTCTGTGAAGAAGTATTTCTTCAGATTACTCCTGAGTCTGTCCCCTTTCACCTTCATCGTATGCCCCCTCATTTCAGAGCTTCCTCTCAATTGAGATGAATATGAAGTAATGAATATGAAATAAATGAAGTAACAATTTAAAAACTGTGTTGTATGTTTACTCAGGTTTCCTGTCTAATATTGCATTTTGTTTAAAGATCAGAAACCATTCCGTGTGACATGTAAACAATAATATATACTGTACCTTTCTTTCTTTGTTTCTTTTAACACAAGGCAAATGTATTTCCAAGCAATTGATTAAGCAAGGACACAGGTTCTTGGTGCCATTTATATTGTTCCAAAGACCACTGTAGGTGTCCAGAAGATTGATGATGACGAGTAGTCTGAACCTCAAGATTTTCCCAGCAGACATTGTTTGAGTTAAAGTGCACAACCCATTTCTAGCGTGCAAAACCTATTTCTCATGAAGAATAGGGCTTTTATTTATTTGTTACATTTATACCCCACATTTTCCCACCTATTTTCAGGCTCAATGTGGCTTAACAAAGTACCGTAAAAGTGTTTGCCATTTCGGTTGATAACAAATACAAGATTGTGTTGTGGTCAAAAGAGGTAGAAGTGAATCAGGCGTCAAGGGGTCGAGGGAAAAGAGGATAGTAAATTGTCCAGTACAATCATTGATTATGTTGTTTTGCTGGGTATGGGGATTTACGTTGGATCGGTGGGATAAGCTCTTTTTGAAGAGGTGTGTTTTTAATGATTTCCTGAAGTTGAGGTGGTCATGTATTGTTTTCACTGCATACGGGAGTCCATTCCATAGTTGTGCGCTTATGTAGGAGAAGCTG
The DNA here is from genome assembly GCF_901765095.1 of Microcaecilia unicolor. Classification (NCBI taxonomy): domain Eukaryota; kingdom Metazoa; phylum Chordata; class Amphibia; order Gymnophiona; family Siphonopidae; genus Microcaecilia; species Microcaecilia unicolor. The sequence goes on from NC_044033.1 coordinate 323,539,850, forward strand.
GATGCATACAGTGTTTTGTAGTTTAGCACCTTTACAGTTTGGGTAATGTAGGTTTAGGTATGATCGTGCTGATCCGAGTCTGTTTCTAGTTGGTAGATCTATGAGGTCTGTCATGTATCTTGGGACTACGCCGTAGATGATTTGGTGGACCAAAGTGCAGATTTTGAAGATGATCCGTTCTTTGATTGGGAGCCAGTGCAGCTTTCCTCTAAGGGGTTTAGCGCTTTCGAATCATGTTTTACCATATATCAGTCTGGCTGCTGGGTTTATAAAGTTGTGCAACCACATAAGCCTCCAAAACGTTATGTAAACAGAAAGCGTGTGTTTACTTTTATGCAAGCTGTGTGTAGATATACCTAGGGAAGTAGTTTAGAGTTGCAATATGTTTCATTCATTTTTATTGAAGAACAGCATCAAATACCTATAGTCCGGATTATGTTTCCCTATGTACAGCACTTTGCTCTTGTCCACCTTAAATTTCATCCATCTAGATCAGGGGTATGCAATCTTTACACTCAGAGTGCCACGTGAATATCAGTACTACCCCTAGTGTGCTGCAACATTACATTATATTGGGATTGGAAATGCAGAGTTCCATACACCTTCAGTGATAAATAAAAACTTAACTACAAAGGATGGAAACAAATTGCTAGAGTGGCTATTCTGAAAGTATTTGTGAAATACAGTATTTAAAATTCCCCAAACTTTGGTTAACAATGTTTTCTGTATATACTTCCCATGGTCTTGGGTGTCGCATACAATTCAATGGAGGGATGCATTTGGCCCATGGATTACAGGTTGCTCCAGAGGCATAGACAGACAACAGATTTTGGGTGGGCCAGGGTAAGAAGTGGGTGGTCACCAAGTGTTCTCCTCCCCCCCCTCAAAAAAAAAAATATATATCTCAGCTGGTGGGATAATGCTTCTTTCCACCTTGGCAGTCTGCAGTAGGCATGTGATGAAAACTGAGAATGCACAGGTGCCGGTATCGTCCGGAGTAGCGTTTTCGTTACCATCAGCTGGCGGAGCTTAGGATCCCAACTAGCTACCGCTAAATGTGCGCTACTGTTGGGTGGCCTGAGCCCTAAGTGGTGGCTACGCCACTAGGTTGCTCACCTCTGGTCTCGACATTCAGTCTTCCAGCCTTGTATGGTCCGCCTACAATTCTTCACAATTGACTCACCATCCAACAGCTTTGAGTAACTTGTTAGACCACCAGCACATTGTGAGTAATTGCAGAGGGATATTACAAGACTTTACTTTAGGCTTTTATAATCCACTTTCCCCCTCATATAGAGTTCTGAGAGGGATGACATCTTTAAAAAACTGATCACAATCACATCAGAAAACTACAACAACAATTAATAATATTGCAAACTAAAATGTATTGCCTTCATTGATTATTATCAGACAATAAGTATTCCTTAAAAAAATAAGACTTTAACGACTTCCGGAAAGAAAGATAGGAAACCATAGACCTAATACTTATCAGTATCACATTCCAAATCTTCGCAGCTTGATATTAAACCAGACGCTCATGGTGAGACTGGGCATCTAAGTGGCAGATGAAATTTAATGTGGACTAGTGCACATGTCCAATATTTGAGAGACTCACCTCCTATCATAGCCAGGCCCATAAGAGAACGGTTGTCGCTGGCCCATGCCCATGTTAGATAAGGTTCCTGAGGAAGCCTGGTTGTACATATCCTGCATGCTACTGTTGGGCACTTGTCCAGGGGACATGAAGCTTTCATTACTGCCAGGTGCTGCATTTAAAAAAAAACAAACCCAAAATAGAAATTAGTCATTTTTTCACTAAGAGATGACAAATGATTGTAAAACCAATTTTTTTTTTAAAAATAATGACCAGTACTAACCTCACAACTAGAATTACTATGTCCACCAAAGGGTGGATTACCTGTTTCTGTAATATCAACGAGATTTAAAAGCAGTTAAGATAGGTTGATCTACGACTCAAGTAATAGTTCTGCAGTGTAGACAACTTCGGTCCAAGTCAGTTGTCTGTTGGGTTTAACTTGGGTCAGGTATGTCACAAAGATGAGAGAGAGATCTTCATGGAGGAAATGGCCTGTCAACTAGTGAAAGTGGGGGGGATTCCATGTTGCTCAGGCATTCCATATAGTGTAGGAGGATTTAGAGTGGCAAAAAAGCAGAATTGCTTACCTGTAACAAGTGTTCTCCATAGATAGGATAAATGAGACATACCAGAGGGTGATATTTGACAGCACAGATATTGACACTACACATTTACAGTTCAGAAGACTCAGTTTTCCTAAGCACGCACTGGAATTTCCTTATCCCTCAGTACATGTCAAAGCTCGAACAGCAATTCTCCTGGGAAGTAGGTGGGTAGGTAAATTTATCCTACTATCTACAGAGAACCCTTATTACAGGTAACTGTTGAGAAGCAGGGTGAAATCAGCCAAACTAGTAAAGAATCTGATTTAGGATTACTCCCTACCATCCTTCCTTGTTACTGTATGGCATAACCCAGAGAAGAAAAACAAGAGTGGGGGGTAAACAGAGATGGGTTAACAGTTGAGGAGCCTTTGTAATATTATTTGGCTGTTGAGAAAGGTTGATCAGGTAGTAGTATAAGTGTCATACACTAAGTTGCTGTTTTTGCAGACTTCCTCAATTAGCACCGAGTGTAGATGAGCAACTAAAGAGGTCATGGCTCTAATTTGGTGCATTTTTGCTCCATTTTCAAGGCATATACACACTAGACAATATCAATGTGAAATTCAGTCTTGTGGTCCCCTTCTTGGGAGGAGTACTTGAATACTCCCTGGTTCATTTTGCCTACTTAAAGCTGGTCTCAACCCCCACAAATTGATCAGGCAGTTCAAGAATTCTAGAAATTGTATTCGAAGTTCAGTTTTTTGGTGACTGGCTGGCAGGAAATCAAATTAGGTTAATTCAGATTCTCTGATGGGCATAAAGTCCCTAGGTATGGATAGTGATTGATCTAATAGTAGTTCTCTTGATTCCCTTCCCTATAAGTCACCACATTAGAAATGTCCCAGGGTTGTGATGCTGATGCAGGTGAGAATGCTACTTCCTCACTGGGTGCAGGAGATAAGGTCCCTTTCCTGTAGAAATGTGCAGCTCCTTACAGTTTCTGAATGAGTAGATGATCTATCTCTCTGGTAAAGTGGAGGTGTTCCAATGCTCTGGCTCCAGACCTTTGGACGGGTTCATTGTTGGATGGCTCTGTTTCTTCCAGTGATTGGGGACACTCTCTGAAGAGGTTTTGAGAAATTGTTTATAGTTCACTTTGAGATGCGACTGAAGCACTAGCATTAGCTCACGAAAGGCACCATCTGCCTTGGCTATAAAGATGGGTTGTTCTACAATTTTCTGTACTACAGGCTACTTCATCAGTGCTGAAGCTCCCGTCTGTGCTGATTGGGAGGAAAAGAGCATTATTAGTATCCTCAGTGCAGACACCACTTCATATTTCTGTTCCCTGTTGAACAGAAGCATATGGAAGAGAATATTACAAGGCCAATGACTTTTGTTTTAGGCATTTACTAGGGCAGGACTTGATATTCAGTCCCTGGGAGGAGGACTTGCTCCTGGAAGCCAAGTAGCTCCATCTGCACTGGTACTCTAGTTGGCTCTCTGATGTGGAGTCTTTGTCCTTATGCGGCCATTTTGAAGGACAATATTTTCTGGCTCACAGAAACACACACACAGTGTATGCAATTGGAAATGTTTATTTATTTATTTGTTGCATTTGTATCCCACCTTTCCCCACTTATTAGTAGGCTCAAAGTGGCTTACATAGTTCTGGAGAGGTGGTTACAGACTCCGGTGTGAAAAAATACAGTGTAGGGGTACTATTACAGTGACAAGTACAATAAAGAAGTATTGGTAAATAGGTTGGGGTGATTTAGACAAAATGTTAGGGTGTGATCATGCGTCGGGGTTGAAAACTGTCCGTTTCCTGTTTAGAATGTTGTGATCAGAGTCTAGATAACCATATCAGTGTGTCATTCAGATTAGATATCTTTGCCTCCGAGTGCACCTATTGAGGCCTGGGGTCTAGTCTGCCCTTTGAAAAACTGTGGCTACAAGGCTGAATTTGAGGGTGGATACAGTAGACAGATGGAAAGGGAAAGAGGATGGGATTTGATAAACCACCTTTCTGTGATTACAATCAAAGCAGTTTACATATTAAATACAGGTACTTGTTTTGTACCCGGGGCAGTGGACTTGTTAAGTGACTTACCCAGAGTCACAAGGAGCTGCAGTGGGAATCGAACCCGGTTCCCCTGATTTGAAGGGCTTGTTTTGGTTAAAGCAGAAAGGAGAGATGAGAAAGAAGAGGAAGAAGCAGTGCTATAAGACGGTTAGCAGAGAGAAAGACAGTATGTGGTCAGGTGCTAGCACAAACAAAATAAGACTGAGGAGACAAGTAACAGCCACATGATAAGAATTCTCACATATGCTTAGAAAGGAGCAGGCCAGGCCCCTTATCCACACTATTGGATGATGTCACCTGATAAACACATTTATCAGATTTCTTATTATTTATTTGTATGCACTTTTATTTTTAGGCCTTCTCACGGAAACAATGGACCATCAGCAATTACGGACACTCTCTCACCCAATTAGTCCATTAAATCGAGGGCTGACTGTATAAACAAGGAAATGTGGGGATAATGGTCTTTTATAAAACAGAAATTTGTATACAGCTATAACAACTAAACAAAGGCAACTTTATAACTGCTTAGTTTAATAATATCAAACAAAGTTTGGAATCCTCAATGACATCATAATGGATTCTGACCAACCTGAGATGTTTTACTGTCAAATGTTAATGAAACTGAATGAATGGTTCAAGAATTATTAGTGAAGTGGACAGACAGAAAGAAAATGATTGTTTTCTAAAGTAAATTTCCTCTTGGGGGGATTTGGGTTATAAATAAAATAAAGAGAACAACAGAACACCTGAACTGAAACAAAATGGCAGCTGTGTATCAGATAGTCACAGACGGCAGCAACTCGCTTAAGAATTTTAGCCCTTTCTTATGGACTATTTCCCCAGATATGCCATCCCATCCTTTCTTTTGTTCATCCTGATATTTACAGCCCCAGTGGCAAATGGGACAAATACACAGCACAGAATTCTACTAACATGAATAACTATTCAGAGACTAGTTAGTTCCATGGAAGATGGTGCTTTTTAGCTTGTGTGGGTAGACTAGAAACATATGAAGATTGTCTAACTACTAAAATCTCTCACTGTGTTTCCACTGAGTTTTGTAACAGATATAGAATAAACTACATGGGAAGCAATAAACTGCATTCTTACTTGTTGCAATATGCGACACACAAAATTATGAGTGTGTTCGCTATATCCTCTAGCATCATGTGACATGACTTGATTTGCTTGGGGCAGAAGCACAGGAGTATTATTACCTTTCCTCATCCCACCAAATGGGTCCTTGTTTGGTTCATAAGGTATCCTCCCCATCATGTCTGGAATATTTATCCCCTGTTGGTATAGTGCATTTGGTGTCATGGAATTTCGCTTTGGAAATGATGAGTCGCTTACATCAGAAAAGGGATCCTGCACATTGACAGAGCTGTTTCTAAGGGGAACAAAAAAAAAAAAAAAGAAACAAGAAACATCATATTATTAAATAATGCAACATGAATAGGATGCAGCTGATGGATTCACTGACAGAACGCTACATTGCCTGAAAAAAACTAAGATGAAAAACCATCCTAGCTATTCTTAACTTTTCAAATAGATAGCCATTCTTCAGGGAAAAGCTGAAAGCATGCTCATTTACTGTGGTTATTTTTTTAGATTTATATGGTGTGCGATAAGATAAAAAAACAAGAGACATTATTCCATTGCAGAAAGAGAATTTATTTTCCCTGGTACTTGAGGTGGAAGGATAGCAGTAATATAGTTTTATAGCATCATTTTGTATATTTAAGGTACTGTAATATGCTGGTAGGCCTTGTAAGATATATAGAAGTGCATAAGAAAATATATAATTCAATCAGAGATGGAACCAACAAATACTTAAAAGCAGTTTTTAATGGTTGTTTGTATTGATTTCACAAGAATTTTAAGTACAAGTTATATTTGGTGAACACATAGGACTAAATTCTATAAATAGTGCTAAAAAAAGCGCTATTCTATAAACAACGCTCAGAGTTAGGGGCTATAGAACAGAACTTAGCGCTGGGAACCGTGACTATTTTTAGGCGCAACCATTTATACCAACGAAGCCCTGGTATAAATCCCTGCATGATCTCCTTTATTCTATAACAATGTGCATAAATTAAAGGAATGTCCATGATCTGCCCATGACCCTCCCATGGCCACGTCCGTTTTCTGGACTCGTGCGTAATTTTTACATGTGGATCTCGGCACCTAAATGTATGCATGTAAATTTTAATTAACACCAATTAGCATCAATAATTGTCAGGGCCCATTTATTGGTGCTAGTTGGCTTGCTATTCAATTAAATTGCGCACACAAATAGGGCATGCGCCCACATTTGTGCACACAATTTAAAATGCCATTTATAGACTTTGGGGGAGAGTGCTGAGAAAGAGATTTGTGAATCCCCTGGGATGGTCTGTGTTTTAGCACAATTTAAATTCAAAACATGATTAGATCCTAATTTAAACCTGCTCAAAGAAAAAGATAAACCTACTAAGTGAGTAACTTAGAAAAAAAGATTATTCAATAATATATTGCAGATGATGTAAAACTATTCAAAGTTGAGAAATCAAATGTAGACTGTGTGAAATTGCAGGAGGACCTTGGGAGGCTGGAATTCTGGGCATTCAAGTGGCAGATGAAATGTAATGTGGACAACTATGAAGTGATGCACACTGGGAAGAATAAACCAAATTATAGCTACAGGATACTAGGTTCTATATTTGGAGTGAGCCCTGAAGAAAATGATTTAGGTGTCATTGTGGACAATACGTTGGATCTTTTGCTCAGTGTGCAGCTGACGCAAAAAAAAAAAAAAAAAAGCAAACAGAACGTTAGGAATTATTAGGAAAGGAATCGAGAATAAAACAAAAAATATCATAATGATTCTCTATTGCTCCATGATGAAACTGTATATTGAGTACTGTGTGCAATTCTAGTTGCCACATCTCTTAAAAAAAAAAAAAAGAAAAGATGTTGTGGTAATGAAAAAGGTACAAAGAACTGTGACCAAAATGATTGAAAATATCGAACAACTCATATAAGGAAAGGCTAAAGAGTTTAGAGCTCTTCAACTTTGAGAAGCAGCTTAAAATGTATTGAACTTTTTTCGGATCTTGCCAGGTATTTGTGACCTGGCTTGACCACTGTTGGAAACAGGATGCTGGGCTTGATGGACTTTTGGTCTGTCCCAGTGTGGCAATACTTAGCGGACATTGGGTGGCAGCACCGGTGGTTGGGAGGCGGGGCAAGTCCTGGGCAGACTTCTACAGTCTATGCCCCGAAAATGGCAAGGATAAATCAAGGTCAGGTATACATATAAAGTAGCACATATGAGTTTATCTTGTTGGGCAGACTGGATGGACCAGTCTGCCGTCAACTATTATGTTACTTATGTACACTTCTGTACTTATCATGGCTGAGGGGCGATATGTCAGAGGTCTATAAAATCCTGAATGGAGTGGAACAGGAAAATTATGAATCAATTGTTTACTCTTTCAAAAAGTACAAAGACTAGGGGACATTCCATAGTAGCACATTTAAAACAGTCAGGAGAAAATATTTTTCACTCAACAAATACTTAAGCTCTGGAACTAATTGCTTTAGCAAGTGGTATAAGCAGTTAATATAACCGGGTTTAAAAACAATATGAACAAATTCCTGGAGAAAAGTGCATAAACCATTATGAAGGCAGACCTGCGGAAGGCCACTGCTTATGCCTGAGGTTAAATAGAATTGAATCCCGTTACTTTTTGGGACACTACCAGGTACTTGTGACCTGGACTGGCCTCTGTTGGAAACAGGATACTGGGCTAGATGGATCCTTGGTCTGATTCAGTATCCTTAAGTGAAAAAGTTTCTGATCATTTCATTCCCTAACTGGTGGCACCTTCTCAAGTAGCAGTAACTTTAACTAACATTTTAACTGCTGATCAGTCTTCCACCCTTAAGAAATTTTAGCCTATTCTTCAATAGAGAACTGTTTCACCTCTGTGTCATTTGAGGGCTCTCTTGCATGAGTAGCTCTTTGGGGTCCTTTTACTAAGCTGCGTTGGCGCCTAAGCGTGCCCAACGTGCGCCTATTTGGAGGGCCTGGGCGATAATTTTGTTTATTTTATGTGCGTCTGCTACGTGTGCCAGAAAATAATTTTTATTTTCCTGCATGTGGCGGAAACCAGGCAGTAATCGTCATTCTATGTGTGTAGATGATCACCGCATGGTTACCGCATCAGACCTTATCGCTAAGTCAATGGCTGGTGGTAAGGTCTCAGACTCAAAATGGACACGCGCCAATTTTTATTTTGCTGCATGTCCATTTTTGGCAAAAATTTTAAAAAGGCCTTTTTTTACAGGAACGCTGAAAAATAGATCTGCGCACGCCTAAAACTCGCGCCTACACTAGCACAGCTTATTTTTCGGCACACCTTAGTAAATGACCCCTTTGTCTTGCCACAACATTCCAATGGGGTTTAGATCTAAAACATGAACTCTTCTTCTTCAGCAATTCTGTAATAGATTTACTTTAATTTTCTGTCTGCAAATCTTTTCACTTCATTCATCATTCCCATTTCAAGATCATTTATAAATATGTAAAAAAGTACCAGCCTCAGTACAGATTTCTATGGTACATCATTATTCACCTTCCTCCATTGAAAGAATTGGCCATTTAACCCTACTCTCTGATTTCTATCTTTAAACCAGTTCTCAGGCCACAAGAGATCATGGATTTGAATCCCATAGCTTTTTAATTTCTTCCAGAGTCTCTCATAACCAACTATCAAAAGATGTCTGAAAATCAGATACATCATATCGACTGGCTCATCTTTATCCACATTCATAACTTCAAAAAATAGAAGTTTGATGAGGCAAGACTACTCTTGGCTAAATACATGCTGATTCTGTCCCAATAGACAATATCTATTTATACGTTCAGTAATTTTGTTCTTTTTAATAATTTTTGTCATTTTGCCTAGCACTGACATTAAGCTCACTGGTTTGTAATTTTTCTAAAAAAAAAAACTGGCATTGCGCTGTCCACCCTCCTATCTTCAGGTACCATACACCAGTGCTTCTCAAATCTGTCCTAGAGAACCACCATCCAGTTGGGTTGTCAGGATTATATGCATGAGACAGATTTGCATGCCTGTCAACCTCCATTATATTCAAAGCTCTCTCATGAATATTCACTAGGGACATCCTGAAAACCCGACTGGCTGATGGTCCCCTAGGACAGGCTTGAGAACTACTGCCTTAAACAATTTTAAATGATAGGTTACAAATTACTACAATTTAATTTTTGAGTGGTTCTTTTTTCAGTATTCTATGGTGTCAACTAACTGGTCCAGGTGATTTGCTGCAGCTTATCAATTTGGCCTATTACATTTTCAAGGTTCAATGAAATTTGTTTCAGTTTCTCCGAATCATCACGTTTAATTGTCTTTTTTGGCACAGATAACTCTCTTACATCTTTCCCAGTAAAGATTAAAGGAAATAATTCATTTAATATCTTCGTATAGTCTTGTCCTTCTTTTATTTGGTGATGATCTAATGACAGCCAGTGTCTTGAAGGGTATATCCCTTTGCCTCATCAGAAAATTCACCTCTGATTTAACAGAAAGAAAACCTGGGGGTTGTAGAGGTTTTTGGGACAGACTGATGTAATGTGATGGAAAAGGCAGCACAAATTTTTTTTTTAAACTTATTTATGTTTATTATATTTGTAAATGCAACTGATTTGTACTATCTGAACATATGGTTTACTCTTGACTGTTGTGACCCATAATAGTGTTAGTGGGAAATAAGTCCAGTGTAAACTAAAGTAAAAGTAAAGTACCTGCACCATCCCATGCAGACTCAAGTCTTTCACGAAACATGCTACTCCCAAAGCCTCCACCCACTTCTTATCCTTGTTACATATTAGACATCAACATAACTTTCCATCCTCTTTACTTTAGTCGACCTTTTTGTACTTCCAGTAGAAGGAAGTAGAAGAAGGAACAGTACCAATGTCCTCACTATTTTGCACTTTTCAGCTCTTTAACATTGTGATTTCTATACAGATCCCAGTAAAGCATGATCTCTTTATCATGATGGTGCTTGAATCTGCTCTTCGCGACATTTCATGTATATTGGTAGGTTGGTAGATAAGTCAGAGAAGAATTGTAATAATAAATATTGTGCATACCTGCTACCTGGCATGGGCTGCATCTGTCCATGAGGTGTGGATGCCGGCGTTGGAGGCTTGAGATCGATTGGCATTTCAGCCATGGAATTACTGCCAGTGGACTGGGGAGTCTGTGAACCTTGCAAGGAGCCAGAATTAGCTTGGAGGGAAGAAAAAGATAAACAGGAAAAAGATTTAAGTTTGCAAGTAACCTAAAGGCTGTTGGGGGACAAAAATAAAAAAAAATTAAACAATAGGGAGACACCAGTGAGTTTCAACCCACAGCAACCAGGGGGCAGCGGAACACCTTTTCGTTTGGGGGCTTCAAGCTCTGCCCCAAACCCCATGGCCTCTAGAATCTCTCTCCCTCCCTATCTCTCAATATCTCTCTTTCCTTCCACCTCTCCCCCCCCCCCCACATAGTGTCCCCTTCCTCAGGGCAGCAATGCTACTTACAGAAGATGCATTGTGGCTGACCAGAGTGGGGCCTTGAGCATCCAGGCACACTAAAGGCTGCTAGCTCCCAGCCCCCTTGACCTTCCTGTTTCAGAGGGGGTTGACGATGGCAAGCCTTTAGAATGGGCTGAAGCTTAAGGCCTCCATGCCTGTCAGCTGTGATGCTTCTTCTATAATGCTGATTATAGGGAGGTAAGAAGCCATACACTTCATGGCAGAGAGAGGAAAGGAAATCTGTTGCGGTGCTGTGGCACCTACTGCTCCCCCCTTTCCAATGCCTATGATAGTAACAAATTGACAATCTCACAGCTGAACTACAATTTAAAAAAAAATTCAAACTTAATGACGTATTTAAAAACTGGATTCTCGAATGCTAACAGCAATAGTCTCCTTAGTGGCAGTTTTTGTTTGAAGTGATGATCCCTGTTTACAAACAATCAAAGAGCAGGGATCAATAGTTAAGAATCAATCTCCTGGAATGCAACAGGTGCAGAGTCCAAACAGGGCCATAATTAGAAAGAAAGGATTGTGAGATTTGCTTTTCTCAATGATTTTGAATGGTCGACAGGCTCATAATCAAGAACTCTGCTCACAAAATAAACAACAGCAATATGGGTAATCCGACTCTGGACGAAAGTGAAAATGCCACTTCTGGAAGGATCAAGCTAACAGGATCTACTGTCAGTCATCATTTCCTAGCAGTGCTATCCAATGCTCCAATATTAGCTGGCAACACCAAGCATCCAAGAAGTTGTGATTTACTGAGTATAAGACTCGTGTACATACACAGATGAAGCAAAATTGTTTTGACCAATAACATCCCTTTACAACTTTACATTGGTACATTTGAGGATTATTAACCCTTATGAATCGCCTCTATAACAAAAACTTGAAGGAATGACAGAATACAGCAGATCATATAAAATGCAGCAACTATTAAAAACTTATTTCTAGAAGGGGGGGGGGGGGCACGAGCGCAGGAACAGAATGGCAGCATGCATCCTTTCATCCTAATTTAAGGACCATGTACACTATTTACTTTTTCTTTGGCTGCAATATTCGTGGGAGTAAGTCCCCTTCCAGGCAAAGTAAAATTCAGGCAGCCTTCTCAGGGGACTCAAAAAACGCCGCAAATCTGACCCGACCTTCCCCTGTAAAGACACGAACATCACTGTAATTGGCGTTGAGCACAAACAGGATCTGCTGGATATCACGGCCCAATTGTCGCACATAACAGCGCTACTTACTAAGAATAATGTCTCAATTAAAGCTATCCAGGTCGATATACCCCAAATGAAAGAAGCAGAGGCACGTTAGTAGTTTATGGATGGCCACGTGCTGTGCAAATGTACTCATAAAATGGCATCTGACTTAAAGGCCGCAATGGAAGATGCGATTACTAGACAACAGCAAAATAACATCCATCTTCTGAGGCTCCCTGAAGGCAGTAAAGGCACAGATGCAGCTACATTTTTTGAATCCTTTGTGCCTTTTCTCCTACAACTTATTTGAGTGCTCTTTCGAATTTGAAAGAGCTCATCCAATCTGTTCCTGGGCTAATCCAAACCAGAAATATCTCAGGCCGGTCATAATGAAGATTTTACGTTTTCAACAGACTCAGACTATTCTGCAAGCAGCATAATGCAAGGGTCAAATAAAAAATGGAAGGATTATACCATTTCTATCACTCCTAATTTCTCCAAGGATACTGCATTAAAATGGAAATCATTCTTAGCGCTTGAAAAACCTGGGAATCCCTTGCAAATGAACAATTACAGCCCAATCTCTTTTTTAAATTATGACTGTAAGATCTATGTGAAAATCACTGCAGACTGGCTAAGGTGATTCCATACTTGATTCACCTTACACAGACTGGTTTTAAGAGGCAGATTGTCGGCGGACAATACTAGGGTTTTCTATCATGTGATCCAGGCTGCTCAGCATCTGGAGAGTTCGGCATGTGCCATCTCTCTAGATTGCCGAGAAGACTTTTGACTACATTGAGTGGAAATTTCTTTTCCCTGTGTTACAATGGTTTCAACTTGATGACTTTTTCATTAACATGGTTCACACACTTTATTCTAACCCTACTGCTTGTGTCTATGTCAATAACATCCGGTCTCCTCCTTTTACCTTGACTAGCGGTACAAGGCAGGGATGCCATCTCTACCCTTTACTTTTAAATTGGAACTAGAACCTTTTCTTATTTCTATCAGACAGTCTACTGATATTCTAACACTGCTGCTCAGACTGTCAAACTCTCTGCATATGTAAATGATGGAGCGCTTAGGATTAGTTAGGCATTTACATACACAATATACAGTTACCTGAGTGTGCGCCCTTTCTAGATTCTCACGTAAGGTTATTTCTAATCACTAAGCCTTATTATCCTGAAGCAGCATAGTTTTTCTGCTTGTTGTTCTTAGATTGGTCAGCTTTGACTAAATAAACGTTACCAATGAGCCAGCTCTTTCGTTTTTTGTGTGCTATTTTATTATTATATTATATATTTTTTTTATTACATTTTTTTCGGTAAACAGTTATTTGAGTGTGTGTTTGTTCTATATTTATGCGTAAGGATTTTTCTTATCACTAAACCTCATGGTCCTGAAGCAGCATATTTTTTCCGTCATTGGTCAGCTTCGACCTGATAAACATTACTGATGAGTTTGCTCTCCAGTTTTTTTATGCGCTGTTAAGTTTTTGGGTTTTATGTCCAGATTTACTCTCTTTTTAATGAAAGAGGTGATCACCAAGCTTGCTTTCAATTTTTGATGCGTTCTTAGTTCCTTTGTCCGTTGTCCACACTAAACTTATGTTTTACTTAATCATGAGTACAATAGAGACCTCCAGTTTTTACTTTTGCGTTTTTTTTTTAATTCGACTCCTTGTTTTATACCATGCTATTCCTTTTTTGAGATTATTTATTTTATTCATAATATAGGATGTTTTTTGATGTGTAAAATCATACTACTATTTTTATTCTTATTTTTTAAATTTTTTTTAATGTTCCTTTGCAGTGATTTGACAACCAATCACCAGATTGTATAAGAAAGCTTAGTTTTCATTTTTATACACCTTGGAACCTCCTAAGGTCAGTGACCCTGAGCACAACCTATAAGTTATGACACATGCTATAGGAGCATGTCTACATGCAAATTGGTTATTCTTAACATTTAAAGAATTCTGTTCCTCAATCTTCTCGGAGATTTTGTGTAGTATATTTCATCTCACTGTATTTGATTTGCTATCTTAAGTCTTTTATTACAGTCACATTTTATTTTTATGGAAAATTTTATATTTATGTTTATTATTTGTGTACATTTAAATGTGTGTATTTTGATTCATAATGTTTATATTTCATATTATAGTATATTATTTGTGTATGTTTTTTAGACTCCTGAGGCAGGCGCATAAGCGCCAAAACACAGCTGCTGTGTCGAGTCATTTGATGTTCCCTAATAAAGACTTTACCTTTATATGTCTCCCTGGGTTATTGCAAAGGCCAGATCATCCTGCTCCTCTTTTCTGTTATTTGCAGCATTCATCCTGACGTAGGAATTTTGGTTCCTCCACCTCTTGTGGTCGTTCCTTGTTTGGATGATGTGCTCCTCTACATCTCATCTCCTGAATCGTCTATTCCAAAGTTATTCCAATTAATTGAACAATTAGGTACCCTTTCAGGGTATACTATTAATCGGTCTAAAACAGAAGTCCTTCCACTGAATATGTTTTGTGTTCAAGATGATTTTCCTTCTCTTCCCCTTAGTTGGTGTGGATCCAGTCTTAAATACTTGGGCCTTACCTTTACAGCATCCATAGAAGAAACTGTTGATATTAACACATCTTGTGTTATTCAACAACTAAAATCCACGTGTATGAAGTGGTCTCTATTGTATTTATCCTAGTGGAAACTCTAAAAGTGGTTCTTGTACCTCACATTCTCTATTTCTATGCTTCCTTTTATGTTACCTTTAGGATTTTACTGTAATATAGATAAAATTTTATCCAATTTTTTTGTGGAATAATAAAATCTCACAGATTGTCCTTGCTAAATTGAAAGCCCCCACATCCTCCAGTGGACTCAATTTTCCTAACTTTGTGAATTATAACCATGCCTTATCATCACATGTTGCAGCATGATGGTTGGCTGGGGATACTTTGCCTAATCCACTGACTTGGCTCCTCTTAGAGGTTGCTTTAGCTGGCCCCTTCTCATTATCTTCACACCTGGGTTCGGTTATCTCCCCACCTGATTGCACTTTTGATATATTTGATAGTACATTATCTGCGATTAAGAACTTAGGTAGTTCCTTAAATACTCTATAAATAATTCGCTGCAGGCTCCCTTATGGAATAATCCTCTCTTCTGTATTAAACATAAACCAATTTTTTGGGCTTGATTGGGTTACATGTGGCATTTTTATTCTTAACGATGTTGTCAATGATGGGCATTTTGCCTCATTTGCTTTCTTACATGATAGATTTCAATTACCTCATTCTCAATTTTTTCAATACTTATAGTTACGTTCTTCTGTCTTACCTGCTATAGCCTTTTTGAAGTCCTTATCTATTAAACCAGATATTTCCCCAAGTGTTAGTAGAGGCATTCACTTTGGGAAAAAGTGCATCCAAACTTTATAAATTACTT
Organism: Microcaecilia unicolor; assembly: GCF_901765095.1. NCBI lineage: Eukaryota > Metazoa > Chordata > Amphibia > Gymnophiona > Siphonopidae > Microcaecilia > Microcaecilia unicolor. The sequence continues at coordinate 323,555,330 of NC_044033.1, forward strand.
AATTCTTCAACACCTCAGTCTTGATTGACTTTATAATCTTTGTGGTCATCTTACACAGGGTTACATCTTACAAATACTCAATGGGTTTATTTTTGGTCTGTTAATAAACCTCTCTCCTTAGCTGCAACCTTACGAACTATATGTTTCCTTATGAACAGTGCCTTTTGGAACCCCTTGTTAGGCAAAATAGAATAAATGTTTCTTTGTCTAACAGATGCTGGTCTTGTAAGGCTGATTTTGGTACACTTGAACACTTCATTTTTTCTTGTCCTTGTTTGAATTTGTTCTGGCAAGAAGTTTGGAACTACATTTCTATGATTTTTACATGCTCTGTACCCTTATCCTACAAAATTGTCATTTTCGGTCCCCTGGTTTTTCCCATTCCTTGTCCCCAGACCATTCCAAACTCCGTGATATTCTTTTGGCTCTTGTCTTCTTAAAATCTATAGCAGCTGCTTAGAAGGATAATAGTAAGGTTAATTCGACCTTCTGGTGGTGTTCTGTCTGTTCTACTTTCAAATATGAATTGGTGTTGGCTGAAAGAAATACGACTGTCACTAAACATACTGCTATATGGGGTCCTTTAGCTCAATTCTGTTCTACTTAATAGGATGCTACTTGAAATATTACATGTTCATTTTTATACAGCATGGTACTGGGATGCTGTTTCCTTCTGATGTTTTTGTGGATATAGCATATCACTTGTTTTGATTGTTTTGTATTGTTTCTTTTTATAAAAATTTCAATAAAAACTATTTGAACACACACACACCACAAAAAATATTTCTACAAATAGACCATCTTCACTACAACATCAAATCAAATCAACCTTAAGCCTGTCCACATAACCACGCCTTAACCCCCTTACTAAAGTACAGATAGATTCTTTTGTGGCACAAAATTCAGGAAGCTCAATCCGCAAAAACAGCAGTCTCATTGAATAAGCCCTAGTCCTTCCAGCTGATAAAGTCCTGTACGGTCCATCCAGTCTGCCCAACAAGATAATCTCATTGTATGTGATATCTTGATTTGTCCTTGTCATTTTCAGGGCACAGACTGCAGAAATCTGGCCAGCACTAGTTTTGCTTCTCAATTACCAGTGTTGCCACCCAATCTCCGCTAAGCTTCTGTGGATCCATTCCTTCTAAACAGGATTCCTTTGTGTTTATTCCATGCATTTTTGAATTCTGTTACCGTTTTCATCTCCCCCACCTCCCACAGGAGGGCATTCCAAATATCTACCACCCACTCTATGCAAAAAACATTGGGCTTTTGACATCATTAAATCGTGACCATCTTTGTGTAAGAGGCCGGCGAAAATGATCCAGGAACCTTAGGTGAACTGACTGCATAGCAAATACAGTTTATAAATTTATTTGAGCCAATAGAGACTACTTGATGGCACCTTTAGTATAATCATTATCATGTTCCTTGTATAGTGATGTATTAATGAGATTATTTTGCTTGTGAGCGAACCAGAGAGTGTGGTGAGTGGAAGTAAGTTCCGCCGAAATTGCGTTTGTTTGTTGAATATATAAGCATATGTATTAGTTAATTAAAGTATGCTATTTAATTTTGGAGTACTTTAAGTGAGTTATGTGATGTAGAGATTGTACTCCGATAATAGACTATTTTCCTCTGAGGTTATAGGTTTGTTATTAAAATTTAACTAACAACAAACAGTACTCCTGTTCTATATAAATTACAAAATCTTTATTAGTGAAAACAAACCAGTGCATTAAAAGAATTACCAAATAGTATCCCTGTAACTCACTCACACTGCCAGTGAGTTGCAGGGATACTATTTGGTAATTCTTTTTATGCACTGGTTTGTTTTCACTAATAAAGATTTTGTAATTTATATAGAACAGGAGTACTGTTTGTTGTTAATGTTTTAGGTACCTCCTATAATATATATATCCCCTATCAGGATTAAGATTAAAATTTAACAGCCAGACCATTGACCATTCTTCTAACACTTGGAGATCCCTTCTCATGGTTTCTACTCCTTCCAGGGTATCCACTCTATTGGCTATCTTTGTGTCATCCGCAAAAAGGCAAACCTTTCCTTCTAACCCTTCAGCAATATCTCTTACAAATTAAACAGAAATAGCCCCAGCAGCAACCCCCAAGGTACTCCAATACTCACCTTCCTTTCCACTGAGTGGATTCCGTTTACCACCACCCTCCGTCGCCTGTTGGTCAACCAGTTTCCCATCTAGATCACTACTTTGGGTCCTACGTTCAGCCCATTTAATTTATTCATGAGTCTTGGCTTTGCTGAATCCAAGTAGATTACATCTAGTGCACGTCCTTCAACCAGTTCTTTCGTCAACCAGTCAAAGAAGTCAATAAGATTCACTTGGCAGGATTTTCCTTTGGTAAAGACATGTTACCTCAGATCCTGTAACCTGTTGGCTTCTAGAAAGTTAAATATCCTTTCTTTCAGCAGCAACTCCATTATTTTTCCTACCACTGATACGAGACTTACTGGCTTGTAATTTCCCAATTTTTCCCTGTCTCCGCTTTTGTGAAGAGGGACCACATCCGCTCATCTCCAATCCAGCGGAACCTCTCCCGTCTCTAAAATTCTATTAAATAAATCTTTAAGAGGTCCCACCAGGATTTCTCTGAGCTCCCTCAGTATCCTAGGATGTATCCCATCTGGCCCCAAAGCTTTGTTCACTTTCAGATTCTCAAGCTGTTTATAAATGCTTTCCTCCATGAACAGCATGAACAGCACAATATCCACTCCATTCCTAGATATTACCTCAGCAGCCAACCGCAGTCCTTCTCCAGGATTTTCTTCTGTGAACACTGAAGAGAAGTTATTGTTTAGCATGTTCGCTTTATCCTTATCACTCTCCACATAGCAAGTCTCGGTATCTTTCAGTCTTGCAATTCCATTCCTATATTTTCTCCTTTCACCAATATATCTGAATAAGGTCTAGACACCTCTCTTAACATCTTTAAGCCATTTTTTCTTCCGCTTGTGCTTTCGGTAGCTGTATTTCCCTCTTCGCTTCTTTGAGTTTAATCCAATAATCTTTTCCATGATCCTCTTGTTGTGTTCTTCTGCATTTCTTGAACGAAGCCTCTGTTGCTCTTATTTTTTTCAGTCACTTGTTTGGAGAACCATATAGGCTTCCTGTTTATCTTGTTTTTGTTTACTTTCCTTATGTAAAGATCAGTTGCCATATTTATAGCAGCTTTCAGCTTGGCCCACTGATTTTCCCCTTCACCTACCTTCATCTGTTCCTTCTTCAGGTATTGCACATTTTACCAAAATCAGTAAGTCTGAAATCCAGTACTTTGAGTTTTGTGCATTCGCACTGATCACTATTACATAGGTGGGCACCCACACAGATACTGGAAACACTTCCTCAATTTGTGAGCACTAGGATCCAGCGTTGACCCTTCTCTAGTGGGTTCTGCTACAATTTGTCTGAGCAAGGCACTTTGACAGATGTTCACAACCTCCCTACTTCTTTCCGATTCTGCCGATGGGACATTCCAATTCACATCAGGCAAGTTGAAATCTCCAAAAAGTAGCACCTCCCCTTTCATATCAAAATGTCCAGAATCCAAGTGGCGAATACCATTTTGTTTCTTTTTATGGCCACTTGATCAGATGTTTTTGTGCTCTATATGTTTATCTTTTTGGTCCATTTTCGGAAAAAAATCCAAGTGAAAAACGCACAAAATCAAGCCATTCGGATGTAGGAGGAGCCAGCATTCTTAGTAGACTGGCCACACAGACATCCCAGCAGAGTAGTGGGGGAGCCTAGGGTGCACTGCAGTGGACATCACATAAAACCTTGGAACACATCTCACTGTTACCCTTTTATATTGTATGATGAGCCCTCCAAAACCCACTATAAACCTACTATACCCAATTGTATACCACTACAATAGCCCTGCAGGTGTCACCTATATGTGGGTACCATAGATTTTTGGTGAATTTTGGAGGGCTGACACTTTCCACCATAAGGTCCCCTGCTCTACTGTGCACTGCACTGACCACTAGGCTACTCCAAGAACCTACTTGCTGCTCAAAAAGATCTGGCTATAACATCTGAGGCTGTCATAGAGGCTGGTATGTATAGTTTCTTTTACATCTTTGGGGGGTGGGAGGGGGTTATCCCTTTACTCCTCCAGTGGTCATCTGATCATTTAGGGCACCTGTTTGTGGCTTAGTTGTTATTAAAACAGGTCTAGTCCTGGATGTTTTTGATTTGTTCTATTATGGCAGAAAAACATCCCAAGTGTTAGGAATGCCCCAATCCCACCTCCAACATGCAACACGGGAGGGAGTGGAAAACATGAAAAAGGACCTACGGAAGCTAGAAGAATGGTCTAAGGTTTGGCAATTAAAATTCAATGCGAAGAAATGCAAAGTGATGCACTTAGGGAGTAGAAATCCACGGGAGACGTATGTGTTAGGCGGTGAGAGTCTGATAGGTACCGACGGGGAGAGGGATCTTGGGGTGATAGTATCTGAGGATCTGAAGGCGACGAAACAGTGTGACAAGGCGGTGGCTGTAAGTAGAAGGTTGCTAGGCTGTATAGAGAGGGGAGTGACCAGCAGAAGAAAAGAGGTTTTAATGCCCCTGTATAAGTCGTTGGTGAGGCCCCACCTGGAGTATTTGTTCAGTTCTGGAGGCCGTATCTTGCTAAGGATGTAAAAAGAATTGAAGCAGTGCAAGGAAAAGCTACGAGAATGGTATGGGATTTGCTTTACAAGGCGTATGAGACTTGGGGACCTAAACATGTATACCCTGGAGGAAAGGAGAAACAGGGGTGATATGATACAGACGTTCAAATATCTGAAAGGTATTAATCCGCAAACGAACCTTTTCCGGAGATGGGAAGGCGGTAGAACTAGAGGGCGTGATATGAGATTGAAGGGGGGCAGACTCAAGAAAAATGTCAGGAAGTATTTTTTCAAGGAGAGAGTGGTAGATGCTTGGAATGCTCTCCCACGGGAGGTGGTGGAGAGGAAAACGGTAACGGAATTCAAACATGCATGGGATAAACATAAAGGAATCCTGTTCCGAGGGAATGGATCCTCAGAAGCTTAGCCGAGATTGGGTTGCAGAGCCGGTAGTGGGAGGCGGGGCTGGTGGTTGGGAGGCGGGGATAGTGCTGGGCAGACTTATACGGTCAGTGCCCTGAAAATGACAGATACAAATCAAGGTAACATATACACAAAAAGTAGCACATATGAGTTTATCTTGTTGAGCAGACTGGATGGACCGTGCAGGTCTTTTTCTGCCGTCATCTACTATGTTACGCCTCCTTATGATTTGGATGCACTGCAGACGAATTGCATAGATAACGTCTACAAAATAGATTTTGAAATAGCGACTGGAAGTCTAAATGCTGTTTTATGCCACTTTTTAAACATTTTTCTCTTTCGAAAATGTGCCCCTTACTACAAGAGTTAATGGTGCTGGGTCCACTGGGAAACAGTGATCATAACATGATCATTACGGAACACTTACATACACATGGTTTAATGGGATACAGTCAAGCGGTAGGGTAGCCGTGTTAGTCTACTTTTAAAGGTATTAAATATAAATAAAACAAGATGGCACCTTTTTAAATTGGACTAACTTAATACATTTTTTTAATGAGCTTTCGAAGGTAACCCGTCTTCTTTGAATCAGAAATGAGCAAATGATGACACATATCAGAATATATCTATGAAACATAAAAGCATTCCAGTGACAGTCTCATGGGGAAGGTAGGGGTAGGTGAGAAACAGGGAGAGATGGATGGGTGATCAGAGGGTGACAAAGCAGTATAATTTTACAGTTTATATTGTAATAGAATTTTATGGTTTATAATGTGATAGGAAACCCAGATCTTTGTAAGTCCAGTCTGGTAGGTTTCAAATATTTCATCATTTTAACTTCAAATGTTTTACATTCCTAGATGGTTTTGAAATTTCCTTTTAGTATTCTCACCATAAAGTCATTAGTGCTATGCTCTGGTCTGGCAAAATGCTGTTCTACAGCGGTGTCACCCTGGTTATCACCACATTTATTTATTTATTTATTTGCTGCATTTGTATCCCACATTTTCCCACCTATTTGCAGGCTCAATGTGGCTTACAATATGTTATAAAGATGATCACATTAATGGAATAAGAATTTCAGATATTGTTACAAATAAGGTGCATAAGAATATCATGTAGGATTAGAAGTAGATAAATGGATAAAGCATAACATAATGAGATCAGGCAGTATTAGTATTCAGTAATGAAGGTGTAATTAAAATGAACAAATTAGAGGAGTGGGACCAAGGAAACAAAGAGGCAGATGATCTGCAAACTCCAAGATGAAAATATACAAAGCAGATCGTTGATGGATAAAAAGTGATTTTAATAATATGTTAAATATGCATACAATAGCCCGACACAGGCCGTGTTTCGCCCTACTGGGCTGCTTCAGGGGCTACAAAACAAAATAATATATAATAAATAATAAATAATCAGAACATAAAATTGAAATTAAAATTAAAAAATTCAATCTAAATCCCACAGAATTAACATATATATGAAAGAACAGGTAAATCAAAACATACATATATATATATATATGGTAAAATATCACATAAATCAAAATATACATATATATATATAGTAAAATATCACATTAAAAAGTCAAAACAATGTATTTTTAGAATCAATGTTCCCAATAATACTATCATAATTCTGTTATGCGTGTAAATACAAACAAGAACTGAATGGAATGCATAAGACACCCACCTATTCAATGTTTCTCCACTATCAAAGGAGGAGTAAGATGATAAAAGCAACTGTAATATACTGAAAAATGAAAAATAAATGAGAGCAATAGTGATAGCATGAAAATCATCAGCTCATAAAATAAAAAATTGATTGAAAAGTGCAAAAAAGAAAAAGGACTCACATATGCAGTTGATATCTTGAAAAAAATGACTCTCCCAGAGATATTGAAACAAATGATCAATAGCCTGCATGGAATAGTATCACTCATAAGTTTGTAGACATGCAGGAGTAACGATATAGAGATAAAAAGACAAATCTAACGACAGAAATATGGCAAAATATATAGCAAAATTCGCTAGAGATTTGCATGTAATCAATCAATCGCCACTTATCTCCCAGCTTGCCTAAACCGCTGGGACCAAAATCGAAAAAGTCAAAGTGTCATAATTATAATATGTGTGTGAGTGAAAAAAGAATAAATTTACAATGTCTCCTGAATGGCGTTACTAATCGTTGTGTCACTCATAAGCTTAGTATGAATGAAAGCGCTGTGCCGATAAATATACAAATACGACGGAAAAAAACAAAATACATACATCTCATTATATCTACTGCCTAGCAGGGACCATTAGTAACAATAAATCAAATGACGAAAATGTATATATAACAGATTTTAGCTAAAAACTTACATACGATCAATCGAACAGTCACTTATCTCCCAGAGTGCCGAAAAAAACGCTGTGATCAAAACCGGAAGTGATTAAAAAGAAGGAAGAAAGGGTCAAAGTGCTTCGATACTACAAAAATTACCAAAAAGTGATATAAAAATATGTGCGTGAATAAAAGAGGGAAAAGAAATGAATCTGCAAGAGGGATATATATTTTTTGCCGAATAAACTACATAGGCTTGTTATGGTTCAGAGTGACGTCACTTAGTCTTTAGGAAACCTCGATGTGAGATAAAAAAACACTAGTTAAAAAAGGTTACTAGCAAAGACCTTTAGGTGAAATTAAAAACAAAACTGTTTTGCCATGTAAATGCATCAGAATGTAAAACAACAGAATGTAAAAAGATTAATTAAAATAAAAGGTCAAAGGTCAAAAAAATCGCCAGAATACCGCCGAGAGAGACTGCACTCAGACAAACCTATGAGTGTCATAAGATCTATTGGTGGCAAACAGAGGGGCCAGAAAATAATGAGAAAAAAAAGAGAAAAAAGAGAAAGAAGTTAGATTTGCTGCTATAATGGCTTTAATAAATAAAGATATGTTTGTATATTTGTACAAAAAATAATAATATAAAATTATTATGTATGCAAAAAATATATAAAGCCATTAAGAAGAGGGTGGTAACTAGACCCCCCCATACTAATCAAAAAATGGGGAGTTGTTAAAAAACAGATAAGATGGATGTCTTGTGCATATTAATAATCATAAAAATACAGAAAGATCTGTTTCAGCATTTAGACCATATGGATGAAGGTGTGTTGAATTCAAAAATAAATTCTTGCTCTTTCGTAATAAGTGAATATCAATTGGTCCACCTCTCCATTTATTTTTATATACATAGATTGCACAAAACCTATAATCCTCAAATTTATGGCCTAATGCTATTGAGTGTTGTACCAAGGTTTTTCTATTAATTTACGATTCATTGCACTTCTGTGTTCAATGATTCTAACTTTAATTTCCTTTTGGTTTTACCTACATATACCAATTTACAGGGGCACATGGCAAATATATACAACATTACTTGTTTTACAGTTAGAGAAATGTTGTAATTGAATATCTTTATTTGCTGATGGTATATGGAGACTTCTAGTTTTAATATTGACATTGCACACTGAACATCCACCACAGGGAAAGTGGCCAGGTGGTAGCTTATTTAATGCAATGTCTGTACCAGGTAATGTGGATGGAACTAAAAAATCCTTTAAATTGTGTTCTCGCATTTATGCAACTATCACTTTCTTTTGTTGAAATACTTCTAAATTTTCCAATAAGTGCCAATGTCTTTTGATAATGTTAACTATAGAACTAGACATACTGGTAAACGGTAGTGTGCAAACTATTTATTCTCATTTTTTCTCTGAATTGGATTTAACAATACTTTCTCTCGAACTATCGGATGCCTTGTGAAAGCCATCTCTATGCATTTTAGGGGATATCCCTTTTCTTTAAACCGACTAGACATATCTCTAGATCTAAGTGCATATGTTCTTGGCTCTGAGCAAAGGCGTCTCAGACGTAGGAATTGACTATAAGGTAGGTTGGCTTTCAAACTCCTACTGTGACACTTTTGTAATGTAGAAATTATTGACATCTGTAGGTTTACGGTAATGTCAGTATGAATCTATTTTGCATTATACTTATTGATATCTAGGAAGGGAATTCTTCTTTTATCGAAATGTATTTGAAATTTTAAATTTACATCTCGGGTGTTTAACCAGTTGTAAAATTCTTTTAACTCCATTTCTGTTCCTTTTCCAGATCATGAAAATATCATCAATATATCTCTTCCAAATGTATATATGGTCTATATATCTATTCTTTACAATAAATTTTTCTTCAAAATGAGCTACATAAAGATTGGCTATGGATGGTGCGAATGTTGCACCCATCGCGGTGCCTTTGATTTGTTGGTTCCAAGTAGTTAAATCTGGTGAAGTTTAGGAATCAGTTCGTTATAGAGGATCCTTATGTACGTCTTTTGAACAGGTTAGTCTCAATAATCTCCGTAAGGTTGTCAAATCGTGTATTGTTTTTATGGTGGTCGGTATTCATTCCATAGGTTGTGTGCAGATGTATGAGAAGCTAGATGTATGTATAGATTTGTACTTAAGTCCTCTGCAGCTGGGGTAATGGAGGTTTAAGAAGGTACGTGATGAACTTTTGTTGTTCTCTCTGGTAAATCTATCAGGTCAGCCATGTAAGATGGGGCATTTCCATAAATGATTTTATGAGCCAACATGCAGATTTTGAATACGACTCGATCTTTTAGTGGGAGCCAATGCAATCTTTCTCTAAGGGGTCTGGCACTTTCATATTTCGCCTTTTCCGAATATCAGTCTGGCTGCACATCTGAAACTACAGTGCTAACCAGGGTGACACCTCTGTAGAACCGCATTTTGCCAGACCAGTGCAGGTAACTTATCTGTTTAAGTTAGGCCAGTGAAATAGAAATTACTGTTGTCAAGGCTATTGGGGTCAGTGATCAAAATGTATGGCTCATTATTTTAATAGATATAGGTTCAGTACTTTATTATTAAATCTAGGTCTTTACTTTCAGATGGCAAACAACTGATCATGTAGTAGAATCTTAAAATATACACCCCATGACATTTGGGTTCAGTTAAACATCTCTGTTCATTTCTTAAGTCAACCGTGGTCCCCATAACCTGGACAGATACCAGCAGTCATCCTTCGCTTGTGATGACTACAGCCAGTACCTGCTATTTAATTTAATGAACACTACAGAAGCCAAGCCCGAGAAGAGGGAAGGGGCAAGAGAAGAATAACAGAGCACAAGGTCAGTCATCTGAAAAGAAAATGTGTAAGCAAAAATCCATCCATCTCTGCTGGCAGGTAGCTGGGGGAGATTCTGTTATTAGTTGTCAAGTGATGTCAGAGAAGCTGTCTTACAGCCAAGGGAAATCCCCAGCGGAATGAATGAGGGAGGGGGAGTGTGGTTATAAACAAAGATGCCCTGCCTTTGACCTTCATTCACTGCAGACTTGTGAGGTGCTGTAACTCAGGCTCAGCCACCCTCCCATTTCCTCAGTTAGAATTAGGGCACCAGAGTCCATGCTGTGTAAATTATCTTCTCAGCATGAAGTCTGGCTGCTCAGTCTGAAGTATGTGAATGCACTTAACCTTCAGTAACCTTCAATTGTTTACTTTAGAACACACATTTGTAACGTCTGGCAAAAGGTAGGAATATCCTAGAGAGCAGTCATGCTTCATATTAATGCATTTTGAAGAGGTTGTATTCATTTTCTTTGTATTGAGGAAGCAGACTAGCAGGGAAAGGCAGATATTTGTTTAGTCGTAGTTCAGCCATTGTAATAGAGTACTTTTCTGAAATTCAAATAGGAAGTATCAAGAAGGGAGAGACTTCCATGGATGCAGACTTAGAAGATAAAGTAGAAAAAGTACTCCACCCCTCAGTCTGATTAATAGTTTAAAAGTTTGCTGCTTTTTCAGGCTCTGTAGATTTACCAGTAATAGGCTTCACCTTCCTTTGCTCATACGGAGGTGCCTTTTCATTGGCGAAAGCATAGCTGAAACTGAAATGACAGAATTAGTTTATTTTCCTTCAGCCCCCATGGTAAACCAGAAGCCTTAGCCTGAAGCCTGTGACCAGTGATAACAACTAGTTTAAGCAGAAATAGTCACTAGGGAGGTAATTTCATAACAACCTGCCTACCTTATGCGTCTCCTACTTGCATATGTCACACCTTTCCCTTTGAAAATTATCCCATCTAAACACCTGCACAGTTACACCAGTTAATTTATAAGCAGACAATGTCTGAGGAAATTAATGTGCACACTTAATAAACTGGTAAGTATGCCCACAATCTCTAATACTGCCAAGACTGGCCTCCGGAATGCCTCTATGCTATGTTCCTACCTGTTATGGGTGTAACTCTATAAGGAGCTGTCTCTAGATTTAGGCAGCACGAAGATACTAAATACCAGTATTCAAATCAGCAATGCATATCTGTTAGAACATTTTCTAGCCAAACGTATGTGAAATTCCAGTTCAAATACATTCTATCCACTCACACTGACTCACATAGGAGCAGGAAAAGATTTCAGTGACCAAACTGGCCTATGGACAATAATTGCCAAACAGCCCCACAACGACACACCTTAGCTTAAAAACCCTCCCATTAGGGGACCTATACCAAGTAGCGGTTAAAAGGTGGCCCACGGTAGAGCTGGCGTGTGGGATTGCTGCGCCACTGAGCAGAAGTGGAGCCAGGTTGATGGCGCGGGGGGAGCGAAAGTGGCGCAACAGCGGACTTTCGCCAGCGCACATTTTCAATGCAATACGAGAAAAAATAGGCGCCGGCAGAACTCTGTTTGAGGGAGCGGCCCGCTACCCTGGCGACCAACCTCACACTACATCACTGGCGCTCAGGCCACCTTTTACTGCAGTTGTTTTTTCAAAAGAGGCAGTAAATGGCTCTGCCCTACTTAGAAAACTGGCACGCGGCCATTTACAGCCGGAACCCTTAGCACCACCTAGGTGAAGGCTCCTGCAGTAACTGGGCAGTGCTTACTCCACGCTCACCCGTGCTAGAAAATAAAATCTATTTTCTAGTGACATTAACAGCTTATGGCAGACCCAGAATTACTGCTGGGGTCCTGGCCAATTTGCCGCACACTACACCAGTGTTAGCCCTTCTGCCAGTTAGTAAAAGGGCCTCTTAATTTAAAAGTGAGCCTTTTTTCCCCCTTCATAAGGCTCTTTTCTTTTAATTCATTACACAGTGGAGGAGTGGCCTAGTGGCTAGAGCGCCGGTCTTGCAATCCAGATCAAATCCCACTGCTGCTCCTTGTGATCTTGGGCAAGTCACTTAACCCTCCATTGCCTCAGATACAAACTTAGATTGTGAGCCCTCCTGGGACAGAGAAATATCCAGTATACCTGAATGTAATTCACCTTGAGCTACTACTGAAAAAGGTGTGAGCAAAATGGAAATAAAAAAAAATATATATATATATAGAGAGAGAGCTCAATGACTCAGTTCCAATGCAATACAAATGCAGTGCTAACGTTTTTCAATACTTTCCAGCCACATGCTATATTGTAAATACACCCCAATATTCAATGGTGCTTGCTTTGCAGGTGGGTTTTCACATGGGTAGAGCATAGGCGGGATGAACTTTTACCTGCAGACATTATTAAACAATACGTGTACATTCTACTATTTTATAATCTGGATGCGAGTATTTACACCAGCTCTATGGCTGGTTTAAGTAATCAGGCCTAAAATATAGATACATTTTTCACCTATTACACTATAATCAAGTTTGCATCTCCACACTTTACTCCTTATACAACCTTTCTGGCATAACAATTTGTGAGAGATCTGGGAAGGGCTATGTTATGTTATGATATGTTCAGTACTCATATCTTGCCAGAGCCCTGGTGGTTCAAGGCGGGTAACAATCAAACAACTAAACACAGCATCAAAACCAAAAATATAAGCATACAACAGTACAAAATTACAAAAAAATAGGACTTGTGAAATAAACAAATGTCAGCATCTTACTGAAATTAATATAACTAGAAGACTGCTGTATATTTAAAAGCAAAGAGTTCCATACTTTCACTGAAAGTATTCAGAAAGTTGGGAATCCTGTCCACTTTTTGCAAAGTTGTTAAATGGTCAAAGTTTTCAGGAAAGGAGATTTCTGCCAGAGAAATATAATTTGTCCCTTAGTCTGTATAGATATTTTCAGTTACAACATTTTTCTTTGCAACCACTTTAGTTGGAAGGATTCAGTCAAGCTGCACTACCTTTTGAAAAAAATTATCACTGTGTATATTACTCCCATTAACCTCACACGCTTATCAGGATAAATGGCCGAGCTCTAGGCCTATTGTACAGGGAAACCTTTTGCATATCTTTATAAGAGTCTTTGTTTAAGTGCTCAATGGGTCATTCCATGCCAAGTGGTCTAAAATTTAAAAAAGTTCCCACCATCATGTTCTCCAATTTTGTTCAAGTTTAATCTGTTGCGCGAGTCAGGTGTTAAATGAAGTTTCCCCAAATTTGAGGTCTCTAACTGCAATAGTTGCAGATCTAGACCCCCTTTTCTGAAAGGTTGTCAGTTCATGAGCGCGCGACAGTTACCAAAATGCCATTTTTGGGGTCTAATAAAATCCAAACACATTTATAAGAATAGCTAAAAAATTCAAATCCTGTACAGTTTTTGATGCTAATTCCGATGAAATACATTTTAACATTATGTATGCAAAACCCAGTCAAACAAGTTGACTCAAAGCGTGCATCAAAATTGGTCGCGACTCATCGGAACATATTTGGACCAATATTCACACTGCAACAACTTCCATGCAAACAAAGATACGGACTTGAAATTTTGAACAAGCATCATGCTTGTGCTGGACATAATACTGCCAGATTTGCAACTAATCAGCATCTATAACCGCCCTGCAGGATCTCTTCAAAGTTGGCACTGTCAGCGCAAATGATAAAATATACCAAAGTTCAAAGCCAATTATTAAAAAAGATACAGTTAGTAATGTGTAGCGATCAGGGAAGGGAAGAGAGAGGAAGGAAGAGTGATTGGGGTAGTTGTAGAAACCAGTCAGGTTTCAGGAAAACCCCTAAAAAGCTGACCAGTTTGTGTACTCAAGGAACAGAGTTGCTCCCTCCAATACAAACAGATCAAACCTTTTATTCTACCGAGTCACAATAATAATTATAGTTCTCATGTTTATGCTTAACTGTCTTTCAATGCTACATCAAAGTGGTATACAATCATAATAATAAAAAGATCATCTTTTGTAAGAGTTTGCTAGCACAGAGTCTGTGAAGATAAAAGACATGATTAAGAACGTTTATTTACCATGGATGAGGCACTCTTGCAGTAAAGTCTGGCTGACAGCTTTGGGGGAGACAAGACTCATATGCCACCGTTTGCACCCTGATACAAAGAGGCTCTGAGGCTCCAGAAAAGAAGAGAAAAAGGTGACTCGCAGGAGATCCATGCTCATACCCCTGCTCCTCAGGCCATCACAGAAATCTTTGAAGCAGAACTCTGAGCCCCTAGGAGGGAGATTCAGACGTTGTTCCTGTGGCTGGATTCAGAACAGTAGTAGAGCCACCTTGTCAAGTGTCAGTTCACATCCTCTTGGACAGAGGAAGCCTCTGAGCACCCCCCCCTCCCTAGGGCTAGTAAAGATGGTGAGCAGGGAACACTGGGAAAAAGCTCTCTTTGACATCACATATGAAGATTCTTGAAAGGAAGCCAGCTCAGGTTCTCTGCTCACAAAGGCTTGCTGACAGGAAAGTCAGTCTTCCTATTTACCAGGACAATAATCACCAGTCCAAAGGTGATTAATGTTGGTAAGAGAAATATGTGAAAAGCAATCACGCTTGAAGAATAAAGATGGGTTGTGGTTGCAAGGATTCATTTTTGACAAAAAAAAGCCTACCTATAAGACCAATAGCATCTAAATGAATGTAAGCACAATGGAATGGAAAAAATCTAAGCACATCAGGAAAGCACACACACTGATGTACATAGAACTTAACACAGAACTGTTTCCTCCAGACTAATTTTTAAATATTCAGATAATTTGCCCCTGACTAGTAGTGACTGCTCATGAAACATTTGAGGAAGACAACAGGATGGGTTCTCTTCAGTTTATCGCTCGTTTCTTCTATATGAACAGTTTTGATTTGTGTACATATGAAAGGAAGGTACAGTTCCTCTCCTTACCAGGAGATGGCGGCTGAATCTTAGGCTGTTTCTTTGTATCTCCGGAGCTGAAGACCTCTGGAGGGGGCTCCTCCCCTCGCTCAATCTTGCACTCAAAGGCGAACAAGCATTGGATGTACTGCTTTTTCAGCGAGCTGGCTGCACTACTCGAAGTGCCGACATTCAGGTTGCTTGCCATCTCTCTCCATTTCTTATTCTTATTAACCTAGAAATGGAAAAATGGCAAGATTGTTGGGTGTAAGGCAGCAAAGTATTTTGTTTAAAGAGAAAGAAAAAAAGTAGAAGTTAGTATCTTGATTTACTTTACTCTCTCTCCCCCCCACGCCCTCACCTCTTAACTAAAGCTCATTACTCCCACTCAGTAATGCACAGACAGCATTTAGGGTTATAGAGCCATTAAAGAACTTGCTGATAGCAACAAAACAGGCTTTGATGTTTGAATGTCTTCTGGGTTCTGTGTCATTTAATGTCTTATACTCATCTGAAGCATGTGCTGAACACAGTTAGCAATTTATCTCTAGCAAATACATGCACACCCTCCTGTTCTAATTAAAACTCTAGCTCCTAAAAATCTCATTTAAAAAGCAATAACAATAATAACAACAACAACTGTGTGTTATTCTGCAATTCACTGTAATTGTTTGAGTACTGATATAAAAGAAAAAAAAAATTGCTTCCACGTAGACTATGCTTGCCAGATAATTAACTCCAGAAGTCCTAGCCCAAGTCTGCAGGCTTCATTGCGGGTTGGGGGAGGGGGTGTTAGTAAGTGAGTAAGTAAGCAGTGCAGAAGAACTTAAAAACCCTAATGAGATTTTTTTGTTAACTATTTTAAATGTAGTTTAACTATTGAGCAACTACCACCTTTTCTTGAGTGGTTAAACTTTTTGGATTAGCTACTGAAAAGTAATTTAACTATGTAGTTAATGACAAAGTAGTAGTCAACCACTGCCCAGCATTATCAGTAACAGTGGTACTGGGGGGGGGGGGGGGGGCTGGGGGATACAGCCAGTGCACCTGCACCACAATGACATAGTGAAGGGGTCCATCCCTGCTGTGGTCAAAAGTAGCCCGGCTGTTCCTTTACTGCTGAGAAAGGTGTCGTCAACCTAAGAATTTAAACTTGACCTGCCACACCCCATCCCACCCCACTCTCACACCACCACACTTTAGCCTCCTCAAAAATTGGAGTTAGCGACCACCAATGCCTATGCGGATTTTAACCCCGCCCTGTCTCTTGGTCCTTCAGCCTCACACTGGTGCCTATTTTACAAAAGTCTGCTTCCCCCCAATATCAAAACCTGGCTATGCCTCTGTCCAGAAGGCTCAATTGTGTTTATCAGTAAGAATGCAGGCCTAGCTCTTACACATGAGGCCTGGATAGGGTCATCTGATGACATGACTATGAAACAGAAGTGGGGATCTTCAAGGCTGCAGCAGTTGGGTAATAACTATGAATAAAGTAATTTGCGGCCACCACTTATGTTGGCAATGTACCCTCTTCTCGCCATGGATCAGTTGCTAATGAATTTGAAGTTGATATCAAGCCCAGTTATTGATTTGATGAGGGATTCTGTTGCAGAGAAAGGGGTAACACTAACACAGTTCACCGCAGGGCACATGGAGGCCAGCTGATACGCTTATGATCCACTGTCAAAGAACATTGTGGTATATCAGTGGAGGAGATCTATAGCATACAATTACCTCATCAAGGCTTAATCAAAACAGACTGGGTAGGTAACTAAGTCCTACAGCACACTCTAGACTGGACTAATAGCTCCAACATAATTTTTTGCTAGTTTTCATTTGGAACTGCTAATAGTATTACGTACAATAATCAATCTAACATACATAGAGGGGCATAACTGAAAGGGGCGCCCAAGTTTTCCTGAGGATGTCATCGCAGGACGTCCCCGTGAAGGGGCGGGGAAACCCGTATTATCAAAACAAGATGAGCGTCCATCTTTTGTTTCGATAATACGGTCGGGGATGCCCAAATCGTGAAATTTAGGTCGACCTTAGAGATGGTTGCCCCCGATTTTCGGCGATGGCAACCGAGGGCGCCCATCTCAGAACAACCAGATCCAAGCCATTTGGTCGTGAGAGGAGCCAGCATTTCGTAGTGCACTGGTCCCCCTGACATACCAAGCCACCAACCAGGCACCCTAGGGGGCACTGCAGTGGATTTCAAGAAATTGCTCCTAGGTGCATAGCTCCCTTACCTTGTGTGCTGAGCCCCCCAAACCCACTCCACAAACCTGTACACCACAACCATACCCTAAGAGGTTTAAAGGGGGGCACCTACATGTGGTTACAGTGGGTTTCTGGTGGGTTTTGAACGGGCGCACATTTACCACCACAAGTGTAACAGATGGGGGAGGGGGGGATGGGCCTGGGTCTGCCTGCCCCTGAAGTGCACTGCACCCACTAAAACTGCTCCAGGGACCTGCATACTGCTGTCATGGAGCTGGGTATGATATTTGAGGCTGGCATAGAGGCTGGAAAAATATTTAAAAAAAAATTTTTTGAGGGTGGGAGGGGGTTAGTGACCACTGGGGTCATCTGGTCATTTAGGGCACATTTTTGTGTCTTGGTCGTAAGAAAAAAAGGACTAGGTAAAGTCGTCCAAGTGTTCATCAGGGACGCCCTTCTTTTTTCCATTATTGGTCAAGGATGCCCATGTGTAGGCCATGCCCAAGTACGCCTTCGCTATCCCTCCGGACACACCCCCGTGAACGTTGGTCGTCCCCATGACAGAAAGCAGTTGAGGATGCCCAAAATCGGCTTTCGATTATGCCGATTTGGGCGACCCTGTGAGAAGGACGCCCATCTTGCGATTTGTGTTGAAAGATGGGCGTCCTTCTCTTTCGAAAATAAGTCTGATAGAAGGGCATTTTCGATATGACGTCTAAGACCGACTTTGGACGTTTTGCAAAAAACGTCCAAAATCCGAATAGGAAAGAAGGTCATTTTCAAAAAAGAAAAACGCCTATCTTTTGTTTTCGAAAATACTGTTCCGAACAATGTTTTGTGATTTGGACACTTTGTTTTTTGGTCCATTTTCGAAAAAAAAAAAAAAATCAAAAACGTCCAAATGCAAAACGCACAAAATCAAGCCATTGGGATATAGGAGGAACCAGCATTTTTAGTAGACTGGTCCCCCTGACATCCCAGGACAGCAGCAGGGCACCCTAGGGGGCACTGCAGTGGACTTCATAAAATGCTCCCAGGTACACATCTCACCACTGCTCCCTTAGCTTGTGTGCTGAGCCCCCCAAAACCCACTATCCCCAATTGTACACCACTACCATAGCCCTTACAGGTGAAGGGGGCACCTATATGTGGATACAGTGGGTTTCTGGTGAGTTTTGGAGGGCTCACAGTTTCCTCCACAAGTATAACAGGTAGGGGGAGGTAGGAGCCTGGGTCCACCTGTCTGCAGTGCACTGCACCCAACACTAGACAACTCCAGGGACCTGCATGCTGTTCTAATGGACCTGAGTATAAGATCTGAGCCTGGCATAGAGGCTGGTAAGTAATGTTTTTCATCACATTTTTGGGGGGTGGGAGGGGGTTAGTGACCACTGGGGGAATAAGGGGAGGTCATTCCTGATTCCTTCCAGTGGTCATCTGGTTATTTAGGGCACTTTTTTGTGATTATTTATAATAAAAACAGGTCTAGCTCAAAATGTCTAAGTTTTAGTCCTAGACGGTTTTGTTTTGTTCCATTATGGCTGAAAACCGTCTAAGTCTTAGGAATGGCCAAGTTCCGCCCTGAACACGCCCCTCACACGTCCCCTTGAGATTTGGACACACTTCTGGTGGACTTCAGAGAAAAACGTATAAAAATAGGTTTTGAAAATACTGATTTGGATGTTTTTGTGAGAAAAACGTCCAAATGCAGACTTATGCCACTTTTTGGATGTTTTTCTCTTTGAAAATGAGCCCGAAAGTAACACAGCAAATGATGATCTGGGGGGAGAAGGTTGGAATAAGGAATGTTTATGAGATTTGCCTGATATAAATGTACTAACACCATCTGAGTCCCTGAGTTATTTTAAAATTGATATATCATGAACACAACAGTGGGGTGGGGGGGGGGGGGACTTACACTGTAAGACTGCTAGTTCTCATATTAGCACATTCCTCCAATCTCCATGCATAACTTCATAGATAGATATATAGATATTTATAGGTGGTTACAAAGAATAGCCCCCAAAATGAAATTTTTCTCTTTAATAATTTTCTCAGAAAACAACACAGCAGCAGTCCACCAAATCCAGCAAGATAAAACAAAGAGGCAGAAAAAACAGTGTTAACTAAAAGCTTCCAGGAATTCAAACATCTGTGCCCAACATGGCCAGGTTTCGACTGCGATACCAGCTACATCAAGGGCAAGATTATTAGCTGGTGTAAGGCTACAGACCTCACCTTGGATGTCCAACAGATAAAATGAAGCAAGCAATGCTCCTGTTCCTGCATGTGTTTGTACAAATATCTTATCTTAACAATTTTCTGTCAGCAGATCTGCCCAGAAAATAGGTGCACAGAGTGTGTTACAAACCAGTGATCATATGCAGAAGCGTAGCCAGGTTGAGGTGTCAGGGGAAGCAGAGAGCAGATCACATGAAAAATAGGCGCCGGCGCTGTCGGAAGTCCATTTGGGGGAGTGGTCGCTCCCCTGGCAACCCACCTGGCTACTCCTCTGATCATGTCGTATACAAATGGTTCTGAGTCAAGTTTAAAAAAATGTCCGAATACAGCAGAGTACAAAAGAAAGGGAAGATGACCAGAGACCAATCATCTCCCTGGCCTCCAAATCTAAGCAACAGAAACTAAATGCAAATTGACACAAGCAGGAACACATGTGCCAACCAGTGGCATAGCCAGACCTTAATGTGTGTGTGTGTGGGGGGGGGGGGGGGGGGGCAGAGGCCAAAGTTGGGGGGGGGGCACAATTTGGCTCACCTCCCCATCGCTCCCTCCCCTCGCCGCTGCCTCACATACCTTGGCTGGCGGGGGTCCCCCAACCCCCGCCAGATGAAGCATTTGTCCAGTGCTGGCCTCTGCCACATTGCCTGCCCTTGCGCTAACTTCCCCTCACATGGCATACACACTCATTTTAATGAAATTGGGATTTGTAGTATGGAGTGTTGCCACAATTTGGATTTGGGTTTCTGCCAGGTACTTATGACCTGGCTTGGCCACTGTTTGGAAAACAGAATACTGGGCTAGATGGACCATTGGTCTGACCCAGTATGACCGCTTTTATGGTCTTATGTCTAGCATGCTTAGTTTCACTAAAACGAGCATGCAAGCGACGTGTGAGGAAGAGCAGGGCAGGCAATGCGGCGGAGAGCCAGAGACCAGCGCTGGACAAACGCTTCAGTTGGCGGGGGTTAGGGGCCTCCCCCTAGCTACACCACTGGTGTCCACTGTACTAGACAAATGAAGACTCTAATGGGCATTACACATATAAATCTAATAAGGGTCAATTCTATAAGGGCGCTAAAGCTAGTATTCTACAATAGCAAATGTGTGTGCCTAGGGGCCGATTCCCCAAACTAACACCAGCGCTATGAAGCTGTTAGCCCTTGATTTGCACACATGTTATTGTGCGTTACTGGGGAGAGGATTTCTTGTCAACTTCTCACATTCAACTGTCTTCTTTTGGAAGCAGAAGGAAGCCCGTGCACCATCTAAGCACTGACAGTGAGAAACAAACATGTGCGAGTCTGAGCAAAAGCAAAAGTGAGAGCACACACTGGAGCTGGATTTCTGCACTTAACATTGTAAACAATGGCAGATAAAGACCTGTGTGGTCCATCCAGTCTGCCTAACAATCACACTCATTATCAAAGAATTATTGAAGCAACAGTCCAATAGTATTATCACAACTTTGTACTTGCTAAGTTCCACCATACGATGTCTTCCTCTCCCCCACTGACCCAACTCATAGCATATGAATGTTGTACACAATACGTAGAATTTGTTTGGAGATTAATACCATTCAAGTATTTAAACATCTGTATCATATTTCCTTCTTTCCGCTAAGGTACACATATTCAGGTCTTCAAGTCTCTTTCTCATATGTCTCCTAGCAGAATCCTGATGATATCGTTGTCATCCTCTGGACCACTTCAAGTCTTCTTATGTCCTTAGCATGATATCTCCTCTACTAACGATTTGTACAAGGGCATTAACGCCTCCCTTTTTCTGATGGTGTTTCTTCTCTATATGCAGCCCAGCATCCTTCTGGCTACGGCCACCACTTTGTCACATTGTTTTGCAGCCTTGAGATCCCGTCATTATCACCCCAAAGTCCCTCTCCTGGTCTGTGCATATCAGCTTCTCCCTCCCTAGCATATACATCTGCTTTAGATTTTTACTCCCCAAGTGCTTCACTCTGCACTTCGCATTAAATTTTAACTGCCAAACATTAGACTATTCTTCTAACGTTTGCAGATCTCTTCTCATGTTTTCTATTCCCTCTGGTGTGTCCACTCTGTTAAAAGACACACTTTCTCCTTTTAACCCTCAGCAATGTCACTTACAAATATAATGAGAAGAACCAGCCCTGGTAGTGATCACTGAGGCCCACCAATACTCACCTTACTTTCCTCCGGGCAAATTCAATTTACCACCACCCTCTGTCATGTGTCAGTCAACCAATTTCTAATCCAGTTCACCACTTTGGGTCCTAACTTCAGTCAGCTCCAAGGTCCAACTTTGAAGCAGGGCATCGATCCTCTCTGAACCGAACTCCCTTCCTCTACTGAAGAATCGGGATACTTTTGCATTGGCCCTGCTGGCCATGAGATCCATCACCGGTATCCCCTTGTGGGTCTGTGATCTGTTCAAATGCCTGCAATGAAAGTTCCAATTCACCCAGGCCCAAAATGTTCCGACTGAGGAAGTCCACCTGCACATTCGCAGACCCCACAAGGTGCAGCACCGAAAGCAGAGTCAGGTTCAATTCCATCCAGTGGCATAGGAGCTGCGCCTCCTGTGCCAGGCGCATGCTCTTTGTTCTCCCATCTGTTCACGTATGCAACCACTGTTGCCTTGTCTGACAGACCCTGCACGGGACACACGCAGGATATTCAGTTTATTGATTAGCCTCCTATGAGGAACTGTGTCAAAGCTTTGCTGAAATCCATGTAGACTACATCTAGCGCATGTCCTTGATCCAATTCTCTGGTCTCTGATCACCCAGTCAAAGAAATCAATCAGGTTTGTTTGGCACGATTTTCCTTTGTCTCAGATCTTGTAACCCATTGGATTCCACATAGTTTACTTTTCTTTTCTTCAGCAGAGCTTCCATTATTTTTCCAGCCACCAAAGCAAGGCTTACTGGCCTCTAATTTCCAACTTCTTCTCTATTACCACTTTCTGAAGAGTGACTACGTTGACTCTTCTCCAATCCCCCTGGAAGCTCTCCTGTCTCCAAGGATTATATTTAATAACAAACTTCTCTGAGCTCCCTCTTCCAGTCCCATGTCTTTGACCACTTTTAGTTTTTCAAGTTGTTTATAAACACTTTCTTCTGTAAACGGTGTGATCCATTCCTAATATATACCTTTGTCAGTCAACTGAGGTCCTTCTCTAGACTTTTCTTCTGTAAACACCTCGTTAAATATTAGCCTTTCAAAAATTCAGGTGCAATCAAATTTTTGAAAAGCTCATATTTAAAGGCATAAAACAGCGCTGATATATGCTTGCATTCTGGTTTTGTCTGGGCATGCACACAAAAGTTCACCCTTACAGCAAACCTTTGTGTGCATGTGCCAGGCATGTTCCTCCCTTGTTTTTGGTTTAATAAAGTGAATTATCTACACATAAAATTTGAAAGTTATTTGCTTTAAGCATTGGTTAGGTAGTTTTCTGCGCTGCTGTGCTATGGGGTTTGTGTTGTGGGCTTTAGAGCCCAGGCTTTGAGCATCGTCCCCTAATCTGTTATAGAATACTAGTATAAGTCAGCAATTAGGTGCCTAAATTTAGGGTGTCGACACTTATGCTCGCTCTATGGCAGGTTTAAATGGGTACACTTAAATGTAGCCATTAGACCCCTGATAGTATTCAATAAAGCATGTGCTTAAATAGTCAGAATACTCATATGAACACCCTGTGAGGGCCCTGGCCAAGAGTTATGGGTGGGCCTGGAATAACTCAGCCACACAAAGTATATAAAAGTGAAAGTAAATGTTTTTATTCACCTGAGCTCTGCAGAGAAGGGCGACAAAGATGATACAAGGGATGGGACGGCTTCCCTATCAGGATAGGCTGAAGAGGCTGGGGCTCTTCAGCTAGAAAAGGCGGTTGAGGGGAGATATGATAGAGGTCTATAAGATAATGAGTGGAATGGCACGGGTCGATGTGGAGCGCCTGTTTACGCTTTCTAAACATACTAGGACAAGGGTGCATGCGATGAAGCTGCAGTGTGGTAAATTTAAAACAATCGGAGGAAATTTTTCTTCACTCAACGCGTAGTTAAACTCTGGAATTCACTGCTGGAAAAGGTGGTTAAGACGGTTAACTTAGCAGACTTCAAAAAAGGGCTGGACGGTTTCCTGGAGGAAAAAAACATAGAATGTTATTGAATGGACGAGGGAATACAGTATTCTAGGATGGGCAGGACAAATTGCTTGTTCTTTTGGCCACTGTCGGTGACAGGGTGCTGGGCTCGAGGGACCCTTAGTCTGTCCCAGCATGGCGATGCTTATGTACCTGCTCCTCACAGGACAGGAACATCAGATGCAACAGTTTCTCTTATTTAGTAACAGTCCTTCATAGGCCTCTGGCTAGCAGGCCAAGCAGTCTGTGGCTGGTGGGGCTGCCCCTCCCCAAACATAGCTTGTAAGTTCTTAGGTCTTCTGAAATTTTGCTCTAACTCCAGCCAGACCTCAGAAGGCTTGCAAGTCTTAACAATAAACAAGTTGTTTACCTCAGCCAGGTTATAGCAGTTAATGTATTCAGTGAAGGTACAGACTTGGGCTTCAGTTCTTCCTTCCATGGGATTCCCTAACCTTAGCCTGGCCCTGCCTTTTAAACTCCCAGGTATTGACTCCGCCCCTCCCAGCTCACTTCCTTCCAGAGTGGGATCAGTGCTCTTAAGGTGACCCAAGCTAGTTAGAGAGGGACTTTTCTTAAGGGTGAGAGGCAGTGTTCTATAAACTCCCTCACCCCCCCCCTTTTGCAGTTATGCACTAGAAAATTTAGGCACTATTCTATAACTCGGTGCCTAAGTACGCTCCTGTGCCTAACTGCCGTTTACTCCATTTTGGCGCTCCACTTCCATTAATTACTGTATAGAATTACTCCCATATTGTGTTCCTTAATCAGACCAGTAAAACCCAATCGTTACTGAAGAGCCCAACTGTAAGGAAAGATCTACATTGTGACTTGCAGCCAATCACTGTGACCTATAACCCAATCAAGAATCTGAGCTTAGCACACACATTATACAGTCGATACCATAATCTCTGAGAAAGTTTTCTGAATGTTACACAAAACGGATTGTTAATATTAACCAAACCCTATCACATGACCCACTGAGGCTTTCAGCTTGTTATAAATCATATATTTCCACTGTCTCTGTTGTCTCAGCTCCTTGACCACTTTTGCCTCCTGTTACCTCTGGAATTTATTGTCACTGTGCAGTACGTCAGCCCTCACCCTCCCTCCATGTCCACGGTGGCCTGAAAATTCTTCTTTTTTCCAGGAGCCACTCTACCAGTTTCAATAAAACCAACTACCCCTACATGATATATCATCAGACCATTCTGCATACCCTCTGAAGGTTTCCACATCCTCCAATTTATACTCTAAAACCAGGGGTTTTCAACCTAGTCCTCGGGGCCACACCAGTCAGTCGTTCAATGGGGATATCCTGAAAAACCCCGACTGGCTGGGTATGCCCCAAGGACTAGGTTGAAAACCTCTACTCTAAACTGTTTGAGAAGGGGAATCTATTATCCATTACGATTCAAACATGTTTTTGCTTTAAGCCTTCACTTTCTTTCTGTATATACCATCAGCACCATACAGTTTAAAAAAAGAATCAATACAGAAAAACAACTAACAACACGATATATGCTTCAGCAACTTCTGCTATTGCTTACCTGCGCCAAACCCCAATCTCTTTGACACACATATAGAGTCTAACAAGGGTCCAGTGGTTTTTTGCCAACTGCAGGTAGATTGGAGATGGGCGTCCCTCTCTCTTCATGAAATTTAGGTACCGGTCCACCATAGTTTGCGTTCTGGCTCATTGCCCAGATCATACAGTTTTGTGATCTTTTCTCCAGTAGTGCTAGAATATGATTTCTGAAATGCAAATGGGGGGTGGGGGTTGGTAAGGAAGAAGAGAAAAGGAAATGAATGCAAAGATTTATTTTATTAGAGCACAAATACACAATTATGAACAAAGTACAGTTATTCCATTGCTTAGAAAAAGAGAAAATGAAAGCTACTAGTTCTGGCAATGAGTTCAGTTAACATGTCTTTAAATTAAGGGCTCCAACTCCCCACATTTACTAAAATTTGTTGTATTCCCAGCAGGCAGCTTTTGTGTAGTGTTTCCTGTATTTAAAATGCATAGATAAATTAAGAACATCTTTATAACAATACAATATGCCTGAACAGCGAACCATGAAGATCTCATAGCCCATGCAACAAGATAATGCCATCAAAATGATCCATATTCATTTTCATGTAATAGAAACCATAGATATAACAAAAACATTTAGATTTACAAAGCTTACAGTTTACTCATCCTATTAGAGTGACAGAAACACTTTTACCTTGATGCTTAGTTAACCATGGCACACTTTCACGACATTCTGAGGCCTAAGTCACCCCTGTCACCTCTCACTACATCTCTGCTCCTTCTGGTACAATGGCTGGGGCTAGCCAAACACCCCTGTTCCCTTGCTGTGTGGTACAATGGCCAGAGATCCAGAGACCAAAGTTACTGGATTTCCCATCACTACTTTTGAAACCTGGTGTTCACATGACCTTTTATTGTTAAATATGACTTTGTAAACCAGTTAGTATGGTGGTTGTTGGCTAGTCATCTCTGACACACTGATTGTAATGGAATCTAATTACTGAGAGAATCAAGAGCAATAAAATGGACAAAAAGCAAGTTGGACTGCCTTTGAAATATTCCTTTCCTCTGTCCTGGCATGATAGTGGGTCAGTCTTTGTCTTATCCAAATGAGGCAACCGTACAAAACTTGAGAACAATGACTGGCCCACTGTGGTGGTGGATAGCTGATGGATTAAATTGCACATAAACAGCCCATACGGCTAACCAAAGGCAGGTTAACTGTTCAGAATCTTTAATGAGCGCACATCTCAAATTCTTCTAAACTTTGCAGTGTCTGCTCATCAGAGTGGCAGTTTTCTTTGGTTAAGAAGACCAAGAAATGTCAACAATAAACATGACAGAAATTTCTTTGTAATATTTCTTTTATACCTTTTGAAAACTTGTTTTTCTTCTCAGTTCTCACCAATTAATTCAATCAAAGATCAGCATTTTTCTTAACTGGACACATAAAAAAGGTGGTGGTGGGGAGGGTGGGTGGGACCTGAGAACTAACCGTCTGATCAGCAAGAAAACATTTATAAATACACACACACACACCATATATTTTTAGCCAAGCTAGCTGTTTAAGTTTGTACCACTGAAAATGCCTGTATAACTCTATAGGGATAAAATATCTCTACCATTTCTACAGTCCACTTAAATAGATAAATAATCTGGAGGGCAGCTGAATATCAATGTTCTCCATCTAAACTTAGGGTGCTTCAGATTGCACCTAATCCTGCCTATGTATAAATGATTATAACTTTCAGCCATATCCACTTATTGACTAAAAGTTGTGCATTGTCTGTGTTGGCAAATTTAAACAAAACTACTAATACAGTCAATGCCTGATGCTGGCTGCATAGATGGTTTTGAAACTGACTGACTTTTTGGGTATAATTGCATTATGCATCCAATAAAGCACTGGGATACTGGTACAGACCAGCAGTTATCCTGTATATAACAACATGAAGCAAAGGCTGAGCATCCAGCATGTTACAAGCATGATATCAATGATTACAACCCTCAATTTCAAGAAGTAGGATTTTTTTTTGCCTTTTTACAGTAGCCTTACTAGCCTTAGTGGTTGGGCTTATTACTACAAACTTGGGAATTACAAAAGGAAACTGAAGTGTTGGCTTAGGCTTTTTTTCTAAGAAGTATGTTATGATCGTGGTCAGAACCCCTTTCAAACTTACCTTTTTCCTGGTGGTCAGCTTCTTAGCTGGCTTGCGTTCCTTCTGTCTGTCCTTTCTGAGCTAGCTCTCTCTCTCTCTCTGTGCTGGCTGCTGCCAGCATGGGGTTAATTGTTTCACTATACTGCAGCTGTGTGTGTGGACTGAGTTGGCTCTACCTCTCTCTGGGTGTACTGGCTTCAAGAGCTTCACGGTGCTGCATTGGTGTGGGCTGGGCCTCTCGGGGTTTCAGTGTGCTGTCTGCCTGGGTCTAGGGAGTGTGACATCATCTGGGAGGGCCTTGATAAGGAACTGGTGTTCTTCCCTTCAGGGCCTTTGCAACAGTTGCGTTTGCTTTTGGTCCAGGTTAGTTTAGTGCAGTGTGCACTTGTGACTTGTGTGTTTAGCTTTCCTGCTTTTCCCTGGTGGTTCCCCTGCTTTTCCCTCTTGGTGCTATGGAAGCACTGCTGTATGTAAGGGCTTTAGAAGCTCTGTTGTGTGTGTAGGGCTTTGGAAGCTCTGCTGTGTTTAGTGCTTTGGAAGCACTGCTGTGTTGGGTGCTTTGGAAGCACTGCTGTCTTATGTGTTTAGCTTCCCTGTTTCTTCCCTTGTGGCTCCCCTGTCTTCCCTTTTAGTGTAGGAGCTCTTCAGTTGTTTGGTGCTTAGGAGCACCATTGTTAGTTTAGGGTTGTAGAGCTTTGCTGTAGCTTGGTGCTCAGAGCACCTGTGTTAGGTTAGTGCTTAGGAGCACTGCTGGTAGTTTGGGGCTTAAGAGCACCTTAGTTAGTTTAGGGTTGTAGAGCTGTTGTGCTTGGTGCTTAGAAGCACCTGGGTTAGTTTATGTATTTAGCTTCCCTGCTTTTCCCCTGTGGCCCCACTGTGTTCCCCTGGTTAGTTTAGTGCTGTGGAGCACTGCTGTAGCCTGGTGCTTAGAAGCACCTGTGTTAGCTTATGTGTGTAGCTTTCCTGCTTTTCCCTTGTGGCCCTCCTGCTTTCCCTTTGTAGCACTTCTGTTGGTTTGGTGCTTAAGAAGCACCTTTGGTAGTTTAGTGCTGTGGGATGCTGTGGGACACTGCGGTAGTTCAGCGCATAGGTGCACTTTGGTTAGGAACACTTTTGTTAGTTTACTGTTAGGAACTCTTCTGTTGGTTAGGGCTTGGGAGCACTTATGTCAGTTTAGGATTTAGGAGCACTTCGGTTGCAAGCCTGTTCTAGTATCCTGGTCCCTGTGTCATCCTGTATCCTGTAAGTCCTGCCGGCGACGCGAACCCAAGGGCTCAACCCTTGGGGGGCAGTGGCTAAGTGCAGGTGAAGCTGTACGGACCAGTCCAGTGTGCTCCAGTCCGGGGTGTTCCAGTCCGGTGTGTTCCCGTCCAGTGTTCCAGTCCTGTGCCCTCCAGTCCAGGGGATTCCAGTTCAGGTGTTCCGGCTCGCTGGGCGGCGCCTGCAGTTCCTGCCGGTGCCGGTGTGCTTGCCCAGTGTTGGTTGGTGGGTTTTGCCTGCTGCTGTCGCTCCTCGGCAGCAGCCCAAGGGCTCACGTTTGCTCCAGAGCCCGGCCCCGCGGGCTCTGAACCTGAGAACCTGACAAAGTAAAGCTGAAGATAGCAAGACCTGAAATGTTTACCGAGTGACATAATGGAGACTATCACTATGGTAGATTCTGGGCATGCTTAGGACAGATGTAGAGAACAGTGGTAGCAAAGGGGTGAGGATACCAAGTAAAAGACATAGGTGGAGGAGTTGGTGTTATGTTGTAGATAGGAATGCAGGCAAGCTTCTTACTAAAGAAGACAAATTTCAGCTGGGCAGACTGGATGGACAATTTTGGTCCATAATGTTATTTATTAAGCTATGTATTATATATTAAAGCATTTTTTTATTGAGTGTTAGAAAAGTACAAAGACAAAGAGAAACATGTCCAAACAGTAAACAGGTACAGCAACGGTATGCACTCAATGAATTACAATACCCAAACCCTCCCTAAGAAACTATGTCCTGTATATCTATATCTAGAGAGAGTACCACTGTTCCTCTTTGGAAGACTAAATACATACATTACAAGACATCTGTTTCTCCCACATCAATCCTGACACTGGATATATGGCATACAAATAATATTGGATTTGGATTAAGGTCATGCTATTGCTTTAAAACAAGATTTAGCTACATGTTTAAACGGAGAGGTGAGGGGGTTGGGGCGGGTGGAATTTGAGGGGAGGGGGAGTGGCTTGTGGCCATAGGTTGGGTGGGGAGTGGACAGGCGGAGATGCAACACTTCGGGGGCTGGGCAGCTTCAATTTAAAATAAAAAAAAATCTTATGAGGGTCCAGCACTGGACCAATATTCAGCCGGAGCCTGCATAAGCCTAAGCGGGTGAATTTGGGGCAGCTTTTGAGCTGTCCTAAATTCACCCACTTAAGCTTATGCAGGTGTCAGCTGAATATCGCCAGCACCCGATTAACCCCGGCTCCTCCCCAACATGCCCCCGGCCTGCCTCTGACCAGACCATTTTTTTGGGTGGGACCGGTCAGAGGTGATATTCAGCGGCACTGCCTGGTTTAGAAGCGCTGAATATCGGCAGTTGGGCAGGGACAGATGCTCTTCAGCCCACTTAAATCGTTTTGAATATCAGCCTCTATGTTCTTAAGTTGAAGCTTTCTCAGGTTTCCTGCTCATTCATCCTGAAATACCTGATGTATGAAATATGTGGTTTAGTAGCAGAGTGTGACAGACTGAACAGGTATAGGGCAAAGAGGCTTTACAAGCACAGTCAGATCAAAGTTTGAAGTCAACACAACTCTTAATTGGGTGGTTCAATAAAGGAAAAACATATAGAAGCTCAGAATTGTACATAAAGTAGCTTAGAGTTCAGTAGCAAACAAAATGGGGTCTAGATCCTATCAGATCACGGAAGAGTGACTGAGTTTTCCTACCTCAAGGTCCTCATCTGGTCCATCAAATGTATAACTTGTGAGTGTATTCTGGAGGTCTGCTTCTACCTGCTCTGGGTCTCCCTCTTTTTAAATAGCCTGGGCTTTTATTTCCCCTTGCTAAACCACTGGTCTCTTAAGTTGTCTATGGGAGGGATGTGCTTAAAGGGGACCAGTATCTTCATATACACTCCACCACTCAGGCTATCCACTGACGTGTACAACATCTGTATTATTTATTTTTTTATTTATTGAAATACATTTATAGCCTGTCAATCTAATGCTCTTAACAGCTAAAAAAAAACCATACACAATAAAATAAGTAAATATACACATCACAACAACCATTTTAAATACAGAAAGACTTGTATCACAATGTGTAAGCTTTTTCAAAAACGAATGCTTTTAACTTTGATCTAAACCACATCTTGCACCTGTCTAATAGTAACATACCGGTCAATAAGTAATGCCACACTGGGAAAAGACCAAGGGTCCATCAAGCCCAGCATCCTGTCCACGACAGCGACCAATCTAGGCCAAGCGCACCTGGCAAGCTTACCAAACGTACAAACATTCTATACATGTTATTCCCGGAATTGTGGATTTTTCCCAAGTCCATTTAGTAGCGGTTTATGGACTTGTCTGCCAAGCTAACCGCCTTCACCACATTCTCAGGCAACAAATTCCAGAGTTTAATTACGCGTTGGGTGAAGAAAAAGTTTCTCCGATTTGTTTTAAATACTACACTGTAGTTTCATCGCATGCCCCTAGTCCTAGTATTTTTGGAAAGCGTGAACAGACGCTTCACATCCACCTGTTCCACTCCACTCATTATTTATATACCTCTATCATGTCTCCCCTCAGCCGTCTCTTCTCCAAGCTGAAAAGCCCTAGCCTCCTTAGTCTTTCTTCATAGGGAAGTCGTCCCATCCCTGCTATCATTTTAGTCACCCTTCGCTGCACCTTTTCCAATTCCACTATATCTTTCTTGAGATGCGGCGACCAGAATTGAACACAATACTCAAGGTGCGGTCGCACCATGGAGCGATTTAACGGCATTATAACATCCTCACACCTGTTTTCCATACCTTTCCTAATAATACCCAACATTCTATTCGCTTTCAGTTGGCAATGGTCTGCGTTTTTTAAAGCACAGATTATGCTGGCTAAAGTAGATCTGGTTAGTTAATGTTGACCCATATCTGGCCACTAGCACTGAATATCCAAACATGTATGGTTATCAGCACTTATGCAGGCCCAGCTGAATATCAGCAGTGACCCATATAGGGTGACCTGTCTAATCCTCAAACCTCTCCTCCTCTGTTCTGATCCTCTGCCACAGCCCCCCTCCCAATCCCCTCAACACAGGAATCCCGATCTGATCCTTCAACTCAGGCACCCATCTTTTCTGACCCCTCAGCTCAGGAACTACTCCTAATCTGACCCCCCCCCCCACCTCAGGAACTCTCCCTGATCCAACCCCTCTCCCTACCAAAGAACCCCCCTCACCCACTGAGAATTCCCAGAACTTAAGTGGGGGCCATTGGTAGTGGTTATGTGAAGGGGCATGAGTAGTCCCTTTCCGCTCCATCTGGATTTGGTGCAAAATGGCACCAGCTGACTCCTGGTGGTAGTTTCTTAGTACTACCACTAGGGGTCAGCCTTCCATATAGGGGTCAATTGCTAGGGGTAAACAGGCACTATTTTGCACCTGTAGCCAGAGAAGGCAGGAATGGAAGAGGATCACTCCTGACCCCTCGTACTAGAACTCCATGCATAACTCTGGTAAGTCCTGGGGGTTCTTGGGTGGGTGGGAGGAACATCAGGAGGGAATTGGAAAGGGAGGGTCTTAAGATGAAGGGAGGATAGGATTGGGAGGGCCTGCGGTGGAGGGGGGTTTGGGGGATTGGAGGGGGGATCAAGGAGACTGGAGGAAGGAGGATTGGATCAGTGCTGACACCCGCATAGCTGTGACCAAAGATGGAACTGCTTGGAGGCATGTTTTCAACGCACTTAGCCTTCCAAAGTTCCATAGGTTTCTATGGAACTTTGGAAGGCTAAGTGCTTTGAAAATATGCCTCTTAGTGGTCTTATCTAGTCACTTAGTTATGCAGGCACAGCAAAGAAATATAGATTGTGCCTGCGTAGGTGCTGGCTCCCCCCATCTCCACCCCAGATCAACCCAGTACTGCCCCTTTTTACAATGGGAAGTTAGAACAGATATTCAATGGCACTGCCCGGTTAAATGTTACTGAATACTGGCTGCCGGCCTCATGAGCATGATTTATTAATGCAGGAGCAGTCAGGGCCTTCAAGGGATTCACTGAATCCCCAGCCCCGATGTGATACTGTCATTATTTGTATAAAATTTGCAGGATGTTTTTGT